>NC_081408.1:661382456-661696518 GCF_030272615.1 Cryptomeria japonica | reverse complement strand
GTGACCTTCCACAACCCTGGATTTTTGCTGGTTTGATTCAAACAAGTAACTGCCTTAATCACATCAACAATGATCTTGTAAGGTTGGTCTAGCCACATGAATTCAGTGTGGATCCTTCTCAGCACATATCTTACCCACTCATTTTCATAAAAAAGTCAGAAAGTTCACAAATTGGGTGAAAGCCTTTTTCTTCAGTTGTGCAAATTCCAGCTTAGGATTGTCGATATCATCCATGATTATGTTAGTATACAGGTCCAAGATATCTTCCACATTGATTTATTCAATTTCACAGTGAATATAAGCTCAAACATCATTGACATGCAAGACTCCATGCGGAATGAAAGAAAATACTCCAACCGGGTCATCTTCCATGGACTTGTAAGGGTGTTTCTTAAATATAGGACGGGTCCTGTCCTTGACCTCAACCACCAGTGGAGTGGCAATGGAAGATGCAGATGCCATTTTAAAATCTCTCAAAAATCAAACTCAAAAAAATGCCCTTCGAGAAATACCTTAACCTACTGTCAGATGCCCTAGATCGCTTCACCGGATTGCTTTTAGCTCTTTGATCACCTTTTTCTTCAACTCAAAAACACTATTCGCAAAGTGAAGAATAATTCTCGTAATTGCCTTTTTAACTTTGCAAACCCTAATTTCACTTTGAAATAAATGCACCTCAAATATTTAACAGGATGCCCTGTTTCGCTACCGGATGCCGAAATCATCCATCTAAGTTCCAGATATCAACTACCATTTGTAATCCATCCACTACAGATCGCATCAATGGGTACTACAAGATTTGTATTGATTTTCCTCCCCCTAAGGCCAAAAAGCCCTAGTTACTGGATGAAGATTTTGCACCGGATTTAGGTATAGATCCATTATCTGCCTTATATTCATCCTTCTTTAACCACATCTTCTTATGTTGATCTCTGATCTCATCAATTTTTGCCTTTCCCTTTTCATCTGATTTGTTTTTGTCAACTAGAGAACTAATTTTGCTTCTGCAGAATTTTGCATTATGATCGGTTCTATTGCATGATCTGCAAACAATATTATTCTTCATAGGTCTGAAGTTCATCTGGTTCTATCTTGTCCTACACTGATTAGAGATATGTCCAAAAATTCCACATGCATAGTATCTTTTGTTCTGAAAGTTATTTATTACTGCTTTACACACATTTGACTTGTGTCCAAAATTATTGCATATGAAACACTAACCGGTAAAGGTAGAAACATTATTGATATTGTTCATCTTATTGTTATTGTTCATCATTTCATTATTCATCCTACTTTTGCATTGACTTTCCAAATGACCAAATTTGTTGCAAGTAAAACATCTACCATTGAATTTATGAGCATTAGGTTGTCTTATCAGAGGATTCTTGCTCTTCTTTTGATCAGGTTTAGCATTGCCTTGTCCAAATCCATAGGATTCACCTTTCTCAAATCCTAGACCTCACATATCCTTCCATGTCTCTGACTTTCCAGCATCTCATCAAGTCTTGCTGAACTAGCTTTGAATTTTTCTTTGTATTCATTGGTAGTAGCAAGTTCATCCCTTAGGGTAACAACCTGTCTTTCAAGTTCTTGACCATGTTCCTTGATTGTGTCAGTTCCAGCTTCAACTGATCATTTTCATAGGTAAGTCTGAAGCATTCATCAACTCTTTCCTTCAATAATTGTGCCAGATTATCTTCATTCTTCTGTTGGTCCTTAATTTATTTAGTCAGTCTCATCACAATGGATTGCATCTCATTCTTCAAAGCAGCATTCTCTCTCTCAAGTTTGTTAACCTCATCAACTTTGTCCTAGTATTCCATGATCTGATCTTTTTTCTCCCTCAACTTGTCCATTAATTCCTTCCTCTTATCTCTACAGATACTTTCTTGATCCTCCAGCTCACTAATAAATTCATCAGTAGCATTCAAATTCTTTTTCAAGGTATAGACTTCACTTCTAGCTGCATCAAGATCCTCAAGTGCCACATTGAGTTGTCTCTAGAAACCAAAATCTATTGAATCAATCTCCCAAATCTTTCTCAAGAGGTTAAGCTTCCTCAGAGGAACTAGGATCTGATACCAATTGTTAGAATTAGAGATCACTGAGAGGGAGGGTGAATCAGTGATCTAACAGAAGTTGAAACCACAAACTTATTCTTTATCCACCAATTACCAATGCATAACAGATAAGAACATAAACATGCAACAATAAATACACAAATCCACAACACTGCAATTTTTAAGTGGAAACCTAGAAAGGGAAAACCACGGTGGGGATGAAACCCACAATATTCATATACTATGGCTAGGAGTACATAAATATTACATAGATGGGAATGCACTTGCATTCAGGCTCACTACCTATAGCTCACTGCTCAAATTAAGTTGCCCGGAGGGCTACAACCCCCAAGGAGGTCTCACTGACTTACAATTTATTTACAATGTGTAAATACAGTAAAATGAACTCTTAATCAACATCTGTTGATGCAAAGATGAGCTCCTGTTAGGCTCTGAATCTCTTATTGTTTCTCCTATGCTAAATAACTTATCTTTGTCTCAGTCAGCTATCGGTTGGTCTAAAAGAAAAATGTGCACATGAAAATACACTCATTCACACCAAAATGGATCACCACATCTCTAACATACCAAAATCAATTGCCAAAATGATCTTATATATCCGGTTTTATCACAAAAACAATCTCCTTCAAGCTGGCTTCAATAAGTGTAATGTGTAGATCAAGTTGGCTTCAATCTCGAACAAAACATAGCACTGAACAAAAAGATTATAACCACATGCTTCCTAAAGGTCTTCCATATCATTGAGATCACAACAACATCGTAATCATTGGAGATCATTCCTAATCAAAACATTATCGAAATATCCCGTTTTACCCTCTTTTGTTGGTTAACTATCTACGGATTACCTCCATCTTCTGGATAAGATGGATCACGACTGTCAGATCGAACAACCACAAAGAGTTTCCATCAATGGAAACCCTAAACAAATAATCAACCATAGGAAGTCACCTGAAATCACCGGATGAGTGTCAATTGCCAATAATGGCAACACAGTGAAAAATGACAAATGCTCAAAAATTCCAAAACTACAATCAATCCAAAAATCTTTATACTCAATTGATTCCCCCTAAGAATGTGCACCATTTTTCACTTCTCTCTCCCCCTTTGACATCAATGGAAAAGGTAGGAATCTACCAAAACATATATACAAAAGAATGTGTACAGTGATCTATAGAAACTTGAAAATATTTGCATAAGTTACCTTCAAAGAATTTAGATACTCATTTCATCCTCTCAGGAAACAATCCAAAACATTAATTAAGCCACTAAACATGTATGCATTGTTGGCATCAATAATGAAGGAAAACTGAGAGGGTGGGTGGATCATTTTTCATTGGATCTACAAACTTAACCACATATACAGATCTGATAAATTGTAGCAATAAAAAAGATAAGCAAATTGATAGCACAACACCAAGATTTTGACGTGGAAAAATTGGTTAAGGTAAAAACCAGGGTGGGAACCTACCCACAATAAGATGATACTCTACAATAGTATGTGAAAATATTACAATGCAGAATGCACATGCATTCAGGCACACTGCCTAGAGGTCACTGCTCAAATATGATAACCCAAAAGGCTACAACCTTCAAGGAAGTCTCACTGACTTACAACAAGATTCAAACTACAATCTGGAAGGAATGAATTGCAATAATAACATTTCCAAATGCCTGATGATTGTTCCGATTAAGCACAATTGTCTGCTATGCAACACCAATCTCTTCTCAATCACAATGCCAAAGGATGAATCACTTGTTCGCACATACACCACTCTCTGATAATGGAGACACAACCTTGATACCAAAATTACATGACAATATGACTTATTTATACAATTCATCAACCTTGACAACAAGGTCGGCTAAACCCTCAACTGACAATTATAAAATTACATCACACAATACCAAGATCAACCATCAGACCAATATAATTATATACACGACATAACATGGACATAAATAAAATCTCCAAACATGCAACACCACCAAAAATACCGCATAACACGAAGAACATCATTGTATCAGAAAAATCACCAACAACTCGCACATTGATCAATGCAGATCATAAAAAAAAATAGGAAACAATTAGGAAACACGAACAAGAATATTTAGAATCATTAGAAAAAACTGTGCCAACACCACTTATCAAATCTTCATTTGTCAACATCTGAAACTCAAGAACACTCAAACAACAACAACTGTCACAAAGAAAGATAACTTGCGAAGCACCAAATCATGAACCATCTCAAGATCTGATCACACTGGAATATACCAGAGGAAATATTGAACTCTGCAAAGCATTAATTAGAAAAACAAACTACAATACTGGATCATATGATATGATCAATTAAGCTTCCTCGATTAAAAAGACCATTACAGAAGAATATAATGATACTATGAATACTCCTACACCAAACCCATAATCCCAATGAACCAATCTGCAATCACCAGAGCAGGAATATGTTGACATCAATGATAACAACATATCCTAGCAGCAACAATGTCCAACAATCTCCCCCTTTAGCATTGATGGCAACATATAAATGTGAAAAATAATCAATGCAAAGAAAGAAAATATCTCCAAAAAACTCCCCCTAAGATCAAGTAGATAAAACATTTTTTTACATGCTTCTCTCTCTCCCTTTGACAACAATGCCAAAGATCTCAAAACAAAAAACCAAACTCTCCCCCTTAGAATATAAAACATGAATCTTTCCCCTTTTAAAACACATAACTAGACTACTCCACCAAAGGAGCAACACCAACTCATCAATCCGAATAAAGAAATAATACCATGAAGTCCACCGAATCGATGCAACTCAATGCATCTAGTTCTCATCGGGAGGGGTGGATACCCCTAACTTGTCTCTTAAATAGACAAATGTATCTACAGGCAAAGGCTTAGTGAAAATAACAACAATTTGTTCCTTTGTAGACACATATTCCAACTTCACTTCCTCTTCATTGACTTTTTCTCTCAAGTAATGATATTTTATTGCCACATGCTTAGTTTTTGAATATTGCAATAGATTATTTGACATGTTAATAGCACTAGAATTATCACAGTATATGACAGTAGGCTCATCATAGATAACTCCGATATCCTTCAACATTCACTTAATCCCAACCACTTGAGTGCAGCTAGCAACAATAGCAATGTACTCAGCTTCAACAGTAGATAAGGACACTGGATCTTGTTTCTTACTAGCCCATGAAATCAATTTCTTACCCAGAAAGAAAGCACCATCAGATGTACTCCTCTGTTCATCAACATCACCAACCCAATCAACATCAATGTAAGCACATAACATGAATGTTGGCAATTGACACTCATCCAGTGGTCTCCAATGATTTCTGGTGGTTTCTGGTGAATGATTATTAGTTTAGGGTTTTCATTGATGGAAACTCTTCTTAGACATTTGATCCATCGGTCATAATTCTTCTTATCTGGAAGTAGGTGCTAACCGATAGCCGACTAACAAGTATTTTAGGTAGAACAGATAATTTTTGGGTCCGGATGCTTTTGGGTGATTGAGGTGCATTGAATCGTGTTCTTGTTGATTGGGCCGACTTAGATACATTATTTTATTATCATTTTGGTGATCTGCATTTATCTTTTTGGATCCGGTCAAGATGACTTGTAACTACATGCTACACCTTTAGGCCAACATGATGTATGACCTATTCTGTGGTTACCGATATATAAGTTTGGTATGGGAAATATTTTTGGTGGATGATGTAATTGTATGCAAGTGAGAGATGAACAAGAATCCATTTTGGCATATTTTCACATGCACATTCTTGATCCGGTAGATGACTAAGACAATGTACAGGGAAGAACAGGGCATAACAGAGAATGTGATCTAGTCAGTGTTTTTGCACTTAACCGAAACTTATCCAAGCATAGTAGATGCTATTTCAGAGTTCATACATTGTATTTCATCACTGTAAAAACTTTGTAAGTTAGTGAGACTTCCCTAAGGGTTGTATCTTTTTGGGTTATTGTATTTGATTAGTGTGTCTAAATGCCTTTGCATTCCCATTTTATAATTTTGTTTTGCTCCCGACCATAGTGGAATAATATTGTGGGTTCAATCCCATTATGGTTTTTCCCATTTGGGTTTCCACATAGAAATACTGGTGTTATGATCTTGTGGTTGTTTGTTTCATGTTTCTTCATTTCAGCTTTAAGTGTTTGCATCTGGTGATTGAAAGTTAAGTTTGAAAATCTGTTAATCGGTAGCTCACTAATTCACCCCTCCCCCCTCTTAGTGATCCCTGATTCCAACAATTGGTATCAGAGCCTAGCTCCTTCGAGGAAGCTTAACTGCTTGAGGAAGATCCGAGAGATTGATTCAATGGATTATGGTTTTCAGAGATAACTCAGTGTGGTACTTGAGGATCTTGATGCAACTAGAAATGAGATTTATACCTTGAAGAAGAACCTGAATGTTGCTGATGATTTCATCAATGACCTGAAGGATCAAGCAAATATCTCTAGAGACAAGAGGAAAGAACTGATGGACAAGTTGAAAGAGAAAGAAGGTTAGATCATGGAATTCCAAGATAAAGATGATGAAGTTAACAAGCTTGAAAGAGAGAATGCTTCTTTGAAGAATGAGATGCAATCCATTGCGATGAGGCTGACTAAGGAAATTGAGGACTAGAAGAAGAATGAAGAAAATATGGCACAATCATTGAAGGAAAGAGCCAATGAATGTTGGTATTTTGGTATGGTTTTTTCATTGATGTCAACAACTACTAAAACACTAGCACTTTGGAGATCCAGTAGCATTCACCGGAAAGCAAGCAAGTATTGCACAGTTACTAGTATATGGTTCATTGGCAGGATATAATGATCACCAACACTTGGAATGATATGGAAAACACTTGGTAATGTTGAAGACATCATGTGGACACTTTGTTTTGAAGAATTGTTTATTGGTATATTCATATTTGCATATTTCCTTTTACCGGCAAATAGGTCCAGGGTTATCCAGGGTTACACCGATAGGTTTATCTTTTCCAGATCAGCATGGCACGATATGCAGATGATTAATTATTGTTGTAAATGAATTAAGCCGACATGTTCAATCGGTTATTGCATCGGATATTATATTGTTTGTAAAATGTTTATTGTAATATCTTGTAGAGCCGACCTACTAAAATTGGTCTTAGGTTATGGTATAAATGTAAGATAAAGTGTGGAATGCAAAAAAGAATTGTGTGAAGGTATATGCGAGATTAAGCAGAGCAATACACGCAGACATCATTTGAAGGTGAAGCTAGGTTTTTGTGAAAGCATATCAGCATTACACCGGTACTAAATCTAGCATATGAAGATGTTATTTTGAGTAGTATATTCTTATTGGATTTAACCATCTAACTGTAGTCAGTGTGACTCCCATTTTGCATGTGCAGACCCCATTTATGTACACTTACTATCTGCAGTAGTATCATCTGATTGTGGGTAAGGTTTCCCACCATGGTTTTTCCCCTTACAGGGTTTCCACGTACAAATATTGGTGTTATGTGTTGTGGATGACTTTGTGTTTATGTTTCATGCACTAATCTTTACCGATATAGCAACTAACTATTAAAACTGTCTACCAACATACTTAATTGGTTTATCGGCATTAAGCATTAAGTTGGTTAAGTTGTTTTTGGTTTGAATTTATTTGACAACTGATTCACCCCCCCCCCCCTCTAAGTTGTCTCTGGGACCTAACAATTGGTAGTAGAGCTTAGTCCTCTTTTACAGAAGTTTAACAACTTGAGGAGATCCAATGTCTACTAACTATTTCAGGAAGGACAGTCCTAAACTTGATGGAACCAACTATGGCATATGGAAGATCAGAATGGAGACACATCTAAATTGCATTGGAAAGGACATCTAGGATGTTACAAAGAATGGTTATACTGTTGCTGCACCTGGTCAGCCTAGTCTAGCTAATTTGACAAAAGATGAAGAAAATGATTGCAAAGCAAGAGAAGAACTTTTGAGCGCATTATCAGATCAACAAATTATGGGACTATTAGATAGGTCTACTGCTAAAGATATTTGGGATCATTTGGAAACACTAAATGAAGGAGATTCCACAGTCAAAATTGCAAAACTTGAAATCTTCCGGGTCAGGTGTGAAAATCTGAAAATGGAAGAAGATGAAAGGATTTCTGCTTTTATGGAAAGAGTAAGTGAAATTGTTTTGGGT
This sequence comes from Cryptomeria japonica, assembly GCF_030272615.1. Lineage (NCBI taxonomy): Eukaryota > Viridiplantae > Streptophyta > Pinopsida > Cupressales > Cupressaceae > Cryptomeria > Cryptomeria japonica. The sequence continues at coordinate 661,688,225 of NC_081408.1, read as the reverse complement.
ATTAAATATTGTGGAGGAACCTTAAGTGAGGATGAAATTGTTTCAAAAGTTTTAATAGGATTGCCACCGGCATATAAAATGAAGGTTACTACTATAAATGAGTTAAGAACAATGTCTAATACATCAGTAACTAGGGATACATTGATTGGGAAACTTTCAGCTTTTGAAATTGAGGAATTTGGTCCTATTGCTACTATTAAGATAGATTTGGCCTTTAAAGCATCAACATCATCTGCTCCATTATTTGACAAATCTGATTGGAAAGCCTTTTATGCAAGAGAACTTGAAGAAAGTAGGAAAGAAAATGAAGAACTTGAAGAACTTGAAGCACTATTTGCAAGGAAAATGCCTAAAGGTCCAGTTGGAAGTAAGTATGAATGTAAAGCACCCTTTAAATGTTTTAACTGCAATAAGATTGGTCATATGGCTTCAAGATGCTCTGATAGACATGCTAGACTAAGAGAAGAAGCTAGAAGAACATACAAGCCTAATCTTGAATATCAGAGATACAGATTTAAGAAGAATAAAGACAAATCTTGTTACATTGATGATGAAGGTGTGACTGATGATTCTGATGAGGATCCGATAGACAATGGATGGGTTTTTGTTGCTATAATAGAGGATCAAATGACACCTACTGCTCAACCGGTAGTACAGGCTCTGGCAGCTAAAGTTGAAGTAAAGGATGAATGGATCATTGACTCAGGATGCTCACATCATATGATAGGAGACAAAGGTAAATTCTTGAACTTTCAAGAATACAATGGCGGTTTAGTAAGATTTGGAGATGACAAAGCTTGTTCAATCAAAGGTAAGGGTATAATATCTCTTGATGGTAAGCATAACACTAACAATGTCTACTATGTTGAAGGATTAAAGCATAATCTTTTGAGTGTTGGTCAATTAGTTGAGAAAGGATTTCATTTACAATTTAAGAATGGAAAAAGCAAAATCATGAATAGAACTGGTTTAGAAATTGCAACCGGTAATTAGACTAGAGGTAATATCTTTCATTTTAATAATAGTGAAAAGACATGCTTAATTACACATATATATGAAAGTTAGTTATGGCATAAGAGACTGTGTCATGTAAACTTTGATTGTATGGTGAAGATTAGTACTACTAAGGCAGTTAGAGATTTACCTAAAATTGTCAAACCTCAGAATACAGTATTTAAGGAATGTCAATTTGGAAAGTAAGTTAGAGCTAGTTTCAAAAGTATTCCAGAGAAATCCAATAATGTTCTTGATTTGATTCACACTAATTTATGTGGTCCAGCTAGAACTAAAAGCTTACAAGGTGATAGATATTTCATGCTAATCATTGATGACTATTCTAGAATGTGTTGGGTAACTTTTCTCAAAGAAAAATCAGAAGCACTGGGAAAGTTTAAACTGTTCAAAGAATTGGTTGAAAATGAAACTGGTAAGAAACTTAAATGTCTCAAATCAGATCAAGGAGGAGAATTCACATCTAAGGAATTTAATACATTCTGTGAAGTGAATGGAATCAGAAGACAACTATCAGCACCTCGGACACCACAGCAGAATGGAGTTGTTGATAGGAAAAACAAAACTATCTTGGATGCAGCAAGAAGTATGTTATCAGAAGCAAACCTACCACCAGTATATTGGAGAGAAGCAGTCAGCATAGTGGTCTATACATTCAACAAATTTCACATCAAAGGTGAAACTGATAAGACCTCTCATGAACTATGGTTTGGTAATACTCCTACTCTTAAGTATTTCAGAATTTTTGGAAGTAAATGTTACATTAGAAGAGATGAGTATATTGGAAAATTTGATCCTAGAAGTGATGAAGGAATATTTCTTGGTTATTCATCTAAGAGCAAGGCATATAGTTGTTTTAACAAAAGATTGTAGAAAATTGTTGAGAGTACTGATAGTTCTGATACTTAAAGATAAGTACAGATGCCAAGCTAATAAGATGAGAGGGGAGGGGGTGAATCATACAAACTTAATTTTCCATTAAAACATCAGATTCAACCTTGGTAACATATTCTTCAGTGATATAACCAAAACTGCTAAATATGTAAACTCACAAGCATATAAACATCATAACACTCATAACACCAGATTTAATGTGGAAACCCAAATAGGGAAAAACCATTGTGGGATTTTGGACCCACTAAGAAATATACTCTTCTAGAGTATGCTCAGTTAAAAGCAAATCCTGTTAAAGATTACAAACACATTGCTAGATGTGACCCGGTTAAGGGATTTCCCTCAGATCTGTTAGGATCTTCACCTTGTTAGAGGTGACCTTGTTAAAGGATTTCAAACACTCAATCAAAATGTCACCTTGCTAGAGGGTTTTACAAATAAGACTGCTAAGTCCACTCGGTTAAGAGATTTTCTGTCACTTCACAAAATAACAGTAATAAAAATCTATCTGCAACTTCACATATAAAATGCTAAAGCAGATTCTTATTTGCTCAATACAATATAGACATAGAACTAATCTTGTCCTTCTACTGGGCTCTATACTCTGTTATTCAAATAGTTCTTCAAGCTTTTGTGCTCGGTAATCACTATGTAGCATCCCTGTGCATACACTTGCTCGCATGCATTGTTTATCAACAGTTCCTTATTTATAAACAATAGGTAACCGCTTAATCTCCTTGATCACATTTCCCATGATCAATCATAGCCATCAGATCTTCAAACTTTGTCTAGGTTCAATGTATTTGCCGATTTGAAAACGTGTTACCCTGCCTTGAAACTTGCATACATTTCTTGGAACTTGTGCTAGGGTATTGCGGTTCAATCTGCACTGTAGATCTTCCTACCGATTTTCCTTTGCCGTAGATTCTTTAACAAACTTCATTCATAGTATACCAATCATTTAATCATAGCCAGCTCATCAGCTTCCTTCATTAAATAATGTATGTAATCATTTAATGCATTCTGTTATTACTCGGTTGCAACTTGGTATATACTAAACTTCACTCAATAGACATTTTGCCTTCATTAACCGATAGCGATAACTTTAGGGTTTACCGACTTGGTTCCTTAGGGTTTACTGACTAGGTTCTTTGCTTGGTAACATAGTATAGTATTAACCTTACAATCAATAACATATGTATGATATCAAAACAATCTAAACATCATGATCTCATCATTGTCTAACTCAGTAATAGTTGCCCATTGAATAACTTATTTGTCCCCTTATTCATCATATTCTTTCTATGTCTTTTACTGACATCTTTATACTCATCAAATCATACTTCTTAAGATATGGCAACATCATACTAAATTAGAAAATCAATTTCTTGACATTAATGACAAAATAATAATATTAAGATAGTAATCATCCTTAATCAGTTGTATCCATAATCATCAACAACCTTCTCAATATCTTTAATAAAATGCCAACAAGTACAAATGTAAAGATTGATGAACAATTCAAAGTAACTTCAAGGTATATAGACTTTGAACCGGCAACAGAAATTTTGACAAATGAACCTACACTGAATCCACCGGTACAGAATGAAGATTGAATTACTCCGATAACATCTGAGGATTCCATAGTAATTGAGGAACAAATTGAACCATCATCTGTTAATGAGGCATGTGAAGATAAATTTTGGATTAAAGCTATGGAAGAAGTATTAGAGAAAATTGAGAAAAATAACACTTGGACATTAATTCCCTAGCCTAAAGATAAAAATGTAATTGGAACCAAATGGGTATTCAAAAACAAACTTAATGAAGATGGTAAGGTTGTCAGAAATAAAGCAAGACTAGTGTGTCAGGGATATTCTCAGAAAGAAGGAGTTGATTACAATGAAACCTTTGCACTGGTAGCTAGAATTGAGGCAGTCAGATTATTTTTGGCTTTTGCAGCACATAAGAACTACAAAGTTCATCAAATGGACATTAAATGTGCATTCTTGAATGGAGATCTTGAAGAGGAAGTCTACATTGAACAACCTGATGGATTTTCTTTGACAGATGACAATGATATGGTTTGCAGGTTAAGAAAAGCTCTGTATGGATTAAAGCAAGCTCCAAGAGCTTGGTATGCAAGATTGGATAAGTATCTTTTGAAGATTGGTTTTACTAAAGGAAATGCAGACAACAATTTATATTACAAAATAATTAATGATGACATCTTAATTATAGAAGTATTTGTTGATGATATAATCTTTGGAGGAGAAGATGGATTATGTAAAGAATTTTCTATTAAAATGTAGCAAGAATTTGAAATGTCTATGATTGGTGAAATAAGATTCTTTTTAGGATTACAGATTTCACAGACTGATAAAGGTATATCCTTGAGTCAATCCAAGTACCTAAAAGAGTTACTAAAGAAATTTGGGATCGATAAACCTAAACCAGTAAGCACACCTATGACTACAAATGACAAATTAGGACAACCACAAAACCTAAAGCTGCTATGAAAGCAATCCTAAATCCAATCAATGAAGACATAAAGACAAGATATTCAAATCAAATGAAATTGAAGCAAACCAACGTAGATATCTCCTACGTGTGGCTCCATTTTTGTTCTTTCACCTTCAAATTTGATGTGGATCTCACCTACAAGTGCAAAATGCCAGTGGAAAGCAAGTTGTTGAGAGATGAAATTCGCAGCATAAGGTTACTCGAAAATGTGATTGGTTTTCCTTTTTCATTGAAGAAAATCATCCAATTTATAGACAAATTAGAGAGAGGACAAGATTAGCATGAAGAGATTTGAAAGGAAATTCAAATCAAGAATGGCAAAATTGTGACAAATGTGTGACACTTTCTATGCAAGACGTATGACAAATTATGCACAAATTATGACAAGTTGCTATGCAAGATGTATGACAAATTATGACAAGATTGAAATGCCATTCCCATGATAAAAGGGAAGAGAGAAAATAGCCTCCATGATTGCAACAAATGGAAGCATAAACATAGGAGAAAATGAGGGAATGAAATTACGGGAAATATTAGAAAAATTAAAGAAAATAGGAGAAATAGAAATTAGGAATTAGGAGAAATTAGCAAATTAGAAAATTGAGGAAAAAGATGAAATAGAAATTAGGTGAATTAATTAATAGGTTTTCATCCATTAATTAATTCATGAAAGAGACCTAGGACTAAATAAATAGATTTATTTAACCCACAAAGAAGAAGAAAAGGATTAAATGAACAAATCATAAAACCCTAGAAATAAGAGGACAAGGAACTAGGTCAAGACAACAAGAAATTAATGTAGGTTCGATCATGATTCTAATTGACAAACGACCAATGTTGATAAATGATTGAGATTGGTTGACAAAAATCAATGACAAATTGACCAAGATTGACAAGAAGATCAAATTGATAGGCGCCAATTGACGAGGAACAATGACTAATCGATCCAAATTGACATGATTGAAAAGGACAAGGATCGATGACGAATCGATCGCAAAATGACAAGATTGACAAGGACAAGGATCGATGATGAATCGATCACAAAATGACAAGACTGACAAGGACAAGGATCGATGACGAATCGATTGCAAAATGACGAGATTGACAAGTCGATAATCGGAAATGATTACTAACAAGCTAAAGATGATTGAAAGATTGACAAGAGGACAAAACCCTAATTCTATCATCGATTAGGATTGACGATGTCCAAAATGATGATAAATGAGCATGCACCATGATGCGACAGGATAAGATTGACCAAATTCATGACTGAAGATTGCTATCGACAAGACCTAATTCGAAAGAGATAAAAATGATGAATGCAGAAGAAAGACTCGATGCTCGCAAATGATAAAGACCAAGTGTGCAACATAGAAGAAATGTTAATGCGATGCAAGAACCCTAAAATAAGGCAATGCGCAAATGTTAAAGTATGACTCCATAAGCGTTGACCATTTTTATACGTCTACAATTTTCCCCTCTTTGAGACAATGCGATTCTAAGCATTGTTTCAAAGAACAATAATGAAAATGCCCCAGACAATAAAAATGACATATGCATGCCCCCCTCGAGGAATTGGCCGGAAAAATCCAGAAAAGAGGCCAAGTGATCGATAAGAATGACAAAATACGATAGGTTCGAACGGATCAAAGATCGAAGGTCGAATGCACAAGGGATAAGCAGTGGAAGGCACAAAAGACCATGACCATCATAAGATTGAGAGCATGCACGTCCATCTTACCAAAACTTTGGCATTGGTGGAACACTCCCATATCCCGGTTTCATGGGTTCAAACACTGGCTCATATAATGGAGGTGGTCCAAGTTGAACCATTCCATATTGTGGTAATGATGTGTTTGACGAACCTTCAATTTGTAATGTTTGACTAGGTTGAAACTGTGAGTTTGATACATTGTCAATGGGTTGATATGTTGGCTCCCCCATCTTCTTAGATTTTGACCTTGTTTCAACAAGCATGTCACTATGCAAATGCAATATTTTTGGGATTTTTTTGATTTTAAAAGGATGATGTATGATATGCAACTAAATGCAACCTAAATAGATGAAAATGCAATCTATGGCACGAATGCAACCTATGTTTTTGCTGTTTTTCAAGATTTGGACAAACTTTTTGCAATGCAAACCTAAAGACTCAACCTTGGGAAGTTGAAATGAAGCCAAGACCTAAAGGAAAAAGGACCAAATGACAATAGGACAAATTAACAATGTCTCACCTATATGCTTGGATACTAAGCTAGGTTTGACAAAAATGATATTAATGAAAGGACAAATTTTAGACAAGGGCAAGACTCCCTAACAACAACTTAGGGTATCATCCAATGTTTTGATTTTTCAAGTTTGACAAACCAAATTTTTGAGACTAAATGCAAGAAGGCAATGATTATGACAATGACTTAGGATATGATATGAAAATGATCTAAGGATATGATATGACAAGAGGGATCCAAGACAAGATGACAATACAATGATAAGGATATGCGAAGACCAATGACTTGGAACATGCAAAATGCAACCTAGGCAAGACCTAATTTTAGCATGACAAGGATAATGCACAAATGTCACCTAAATGGAAATCTAGCTTGGATATGACAATGAAATGCAAACTTAGGGAAATGATTTTGAACCTAAGTGCAAAATGAGGACGCTTGCAATGAAAAGGACTAAAATGAAGGGAGATGACAATATGCTCTAGAACCTAAGTTGGACTATGCAAAACCTAGCCTAAAGTGACATGAATTTTGAAACAAAGATATTCAATGTTTTGACAAGCCATGTTCAAATGTTGGATGAATACTTGGACAAATTTGGACTTTTGTTTGGATTTTGTTTTGAATTGAAGGTTGTTGATTTTGAAAACCCAAATTGATTATGAGCACTTTTGAAAGTTTGTTTCTTATTTAACCTTTGACAATCACGGAAGACAAAATGTTTGTTTGACTTTGACTCAAGACAATCAAGCACATTCACAAAAAATCCTATGGCTAGAAAGGACAATATCTGTTGAATCCTCTAACCATAAAATACAACACTCAGCCGGATAGCTAGACGCTTGGTAGCACTGGCTCCCCCTTACAGTGCACTCACTTCTCGGGCATACCAAGCTTTGAGTTCAAGGGGCATCACTTCGCAAGAACATGCTATCTCTAACTGAGGAGTACATGAGAGGTGTCTTCGGCATGTGCGTATCACAACACCCAAGCCAACAGATAGAAGGATTTTGGCATCTAAAAACAAGAGATTTTAGTAAGGGCATCTGTTCGGGTGGGTATTGATTCGACAAATAAATCATCGCAATACCATTCCAGCACCCGTTGTCTACAACTTTCCTTGCATCCATAATAATTTAGAGTGGTTCGGAAGAGCTTGGCTTTAGCCCATCACCACTTTGGGTCATTCCCTCTCACCAATGCCTATGTGAAGTGCCAGGCAAATTGGGAGGCAGGCCCCATTCTAAGGGTTAAAACATGCAATCAAATTAAAAACAGACAAAGCATGCATGGTGTTCATTAACCTTTAAGAAATGAGATGTGCAACTACTTTAAAAATCGCAAGAAAGATGTTTTAATGAGAGCCTTTGACTGCTTTCTACATAAGATTTGTTAGTAGTTGCATTTTTAGTCTTCGTCACACGTAATGCCAAGATGCTGCACAGAGAATTAGTACCAAAGAAAAACCAAAATGCAAGAAACAGAATGAAAACAAACAAATTTGCAAGTAAAAACAACTAATTTCACCTCTGTTTCTGGCCTTGCATAGGCACAGAATGCCTCAACACAAGTGCAGAACCAATCAACACAAGTGCAGAATTATTAACACAAGTGCAAAAAAATTCAACACCAGCGCAAAAAACTCAAACACAGGCACAAAAAACTTCAACACAGGCACATAAGTGTCTAGAGAGCTCCAAGTCATCCTGTTTCTTGAGTTTTTCACCTGCAAACAACTCAAAAGCACTCAAAACATGGTTAAGGGGTTAGTTCACGTCGGGTTCACCAGAAAATGTAGATTAGGAAATTGAAAACCATCAAAACAATAGCAATTAGGACAACCACAAAACCTAAAGCTGTTATGAAAGCAATCCTAATCCAATCAATGAAGACATAAAGACAATATATTCAAATCAAATGAAATCGAAGCAAACCGACGCAGACATCTCCTTCATGTGGCTCCATTGTTCTTCTTTCACCTTCAAATTTGATGTGGATCTCACCTACAAGTACAAAATGCAAGTGGAAAGCAAGTTGTTGAGAGATGAAATTCGCAGCATAAGGTTACTCGAAAATGTGATTGATTCCCCTTTCATTGAAGAAAATCATCCAATTTATAAACAAATTGGAGAGAGGACAAGATTAGCATGCAGAGATTTGAAAGGAAATTCAAATCAAGAATGGCAAAATTATGACAATGTGTGACACTTTCTATGCAAGGTGTATGACAAATTATGCATAAATTATGACAAGTTGCTATGCAAGATGTATGACAAATTATGACAAGATTGAAATGCCATTCCCATGACAAAAGGGAAGAGAGAAAATAGCCTCCATGATTGCAACAAATGGAAGCATAAACATAGGAGAAAATGAGGGAATGAAATTAGGGGAAATATTAGAAAAATTAAAGAAAATAGGAGAAATAGAAATTAGGAATTAGGAGAAATTAGAAAATTAGAAAATTGAGGAAAAAGATGAAATAGAAATTAGGTGAATTAATTAATAGGTTTTCATCCATTAATTAATTCATGAAAGAGACCTAGGATTAAATAAATAGATTTATTTAACCCACAAAGAAGAAGAAAAGGATTAAATGAACAAATCATAAAACCCTAGAAATAAGAGGACAAGGAATCAGGTCAAGACAACAAGAAATTAATGTAGGTTCGATCATGATTCTAATTGACAAAAGACCAATGTTGATAAATGATTGAGATTGGTTGACAAAAATCAATGACAAATTGACCAAGATTGACAAGGAGATCAAATTGATAGGTGCCAATTGATGAGGAACAATGACTAATCAATCCAAATTGACATCATTGAAAAGGAGAAGGATCGATGATGAATCATTCACAAATTGACAAGATTGACAAGGACAAGGATCGATGATGAATCGATCACAAAATGACAAGATTGACAAGGATAAGGATCGATGATGAATTGATCACAAAATGACGAGATTGACAAGTTGATAATCGCAAATGATTACGAACAAGCTAAAGATGATTGAAAGATTGACAAAAGGACAAAACCCTAATTCTATCATCGATTAGGATTTACGATGTCCAAAATGATGATAAATGAGCACGTACCATGATGCGACAAGATAAGATCAACCAAAATCATGACTGAAGATTGCTATTGACAAGACCTAATTCAAAAGTGATAAAAATGAGGAATGCAGAAGAAGGACTCAATGCTCGCAAATGATAAAGACCAAGTGTGCAACATAGAAGAAATGTTAATGCGACGTAAGAACCCTAAAATAAGGCAATGCGCAAATGTTAAAGTATGACTCCACAAGTGTTGACCATTTTTAGACATCTACATTTTGAATAAATATGTTCACTTGTTGTTCTTCAGGTATATTTAGGGAAGAACGACTCTACAAGCTTCGCCATCTTTGTAAGAAAGTCACTAATGGTTCACCTTGCTTTTGCTTTGTGTTGCATAAATCTGACATGGTCACTTCATTGTCAATGTTGAATGCGAAGTGGGATATAAAATTTTGGGCCAATTCCGGCCATGTCTTTATGTTCCCTGTTAAATGCAAATACCAATCCATGGTTTGTCCTATGAGACTTCGTGTGAATAAGTGCATCAAATATGTTTCCTCGTAGCTCACTTCAGTACATGCTACGAAAAATGCTCGAATATGGTCTTTTGGATTGCCTTTCCTTTTATATTTCTCAAAATTAGGTGCCTCAAAATGCTTAGGAAAGGGAGGCATGTACAAGCTCTTGTCAAATGGATTAGGACAAAAATCTTGATTTGTCTATAATTTCTTTGTCCCTTTGGTTTGCAATGCATCGATTTGTCATTGCAACTTCTCAAGCTGTTGTGCAATTGTGTCAGATAGCGAAGATTTTGGAAGTTCATCATTCATTCTTGGGTGTACTCTTTGTCGATACATCATGCTCTCCATTGGTTGTTGATGCTCTAAAATTGCAGTCTTTGGTGTCTCTAGCATATAAAGTTCTTGATACAGCTCTTGTTGTTGTGGTTGTGCCATGCCTTGACATTGACCCTTTTGCTTTGCTTCTTGTGATGGGATCATCATTTGTAGCCTTGGTTGATATTGCAATTGAGGGTGTTGTTGATATTGCATGGACATTAGTTGTGGTTGTGATGTATGATAACTTGTTTTTCCTGGCACATATTGAGGCACATGTTGCTGTTGATGCTGATGAATCAGAATTTGCTGACCTTGTGCCAATTGTTGTTGTCCTAATGTAAATCCCATCATTTGCAAAAAACTTTGTTTGGGAGGTTTCAGTTGTTTCTCCTTTAGATGGGGTATGGCACTTGCATTGACTTGCTATGTTGTTTGTCCAATCCATTATGGTGGTTGCAAGTTTGAATTGACTTGTAATGGTGCAGAAGACATTGCAACTTGTTGTTGTTGTGCATTGATTGTTTGCGCATTTCTAGTGTGCCTTTTGTGCATTCCTCAATTGTTGCAACACTTGTTGTTGGTGCACACCACTATTTGTGGCTCTTTGTGTTGCCACTATCGAAGGATCTGTCACAATATTTTGCATAGTGGGTACTTGAGTATTTGGAAAATGTATTGAACTTGATGGGACATATGAACTTTGTTGCATTGTAGAATTGTTTTGAACATTCGTAAGATCAGGCATTCCAGTCGTAAAGATTTCTTGCATCTTAGATTTTGATCCACTTTTAGGTATTCAAGGAATCACTTCTTGTTGAGGGCCACCTGTCAACATTTGTGTGGCCATCATTTGATCTTGTGTTAAAGGTGTTTCATTAAACAATGGATTGTTTATTGTTTCGAATGTTGACTTTTGTGGAATAGTCACTGTCAAATTTTTTGAAGCACGCTTACTCAACAACGTGTGTTGAGGTTCTTGTTGCACATTTTCTTCATTTGGATGTGGAGAGAAACTTAACAGATCACTGCCTTGTTGTTTTTGCACATTATTTTGCTCATTTGAGGAGGTCACATTACTCATCATATCAAGATATTTTTGTGGAAACATCTTAAAGACCTTGTTCAAGAATTTATCCATCCTTTTTGTCAACTACGGATCTTTAAGGAGCATATCAACATCATCGGAAGCATCGAGATCTGATGAAGAATCTGGTAAAACATTTGGATTTATTTCTTGTTGAATGCCTTGATTTGAACCAAATCCTTGTGAAAGAGTTTGTTCCTCATGTAATGTTTGAGTTTGAATTTCATGTTGCAGGTTTAGTTGATTCCAGTCAAAAGGTGCATTTTCCCTTGGCGTTGGTGGAACAATCCCATATCCCAGTTTCATGGGTACAAACACTAGCTCATATAATGGAGGTGGTCCAAGTTGAACCATTCCATATTGTGGTAATGATGTGTTTGACGAACCTTCAATTTGTAATGTTTGACTAGGTTGAAATTGTGAGTTTGATACGTTGTCAATGGGTTGATATGTTGGTTCGCCCATCTTCTTAGATTTTGACCTTGTTTCAACAAGCATGTCACTATGCAAATGCAATATTTTTGGGATTTTTTTGATTTTAAAAGGATAATGTATGATATGCAACTAAATGCAACCTAAATAGATGAAAATGCAATTTATGGCAAGAATGCAACCTATGTTTTTGTTGTTTTTCAAGATTTGGACAAACTTTTTGGAATGCAAACCTAAAGACTCAACCTTGGGAAGTTGAAATGAAGCCAAGACCTTAAAGGACAAAGGACCAAATGACAATAGGACAAATTGACAATGTCTCACCTATATGCTTGGATACTAAGCTAGGTTTGATAAAAATGATATTAATGAAAGGACAAATTTTAGACAAGGTCAAGACTCCCTAACAACAACTTAGGGTATCATCCAAAGTTTTGATTTTTCAAGTTTGACAAACCAATTTTTTGAGACTAAATGCAAGAAGGCAATGATTATGACAATGACTTAGGATATGACTTGAAAATGATCTAAGGATATGATATGACAAGATGAAGCCAAGACAAGATGACAATACAATGATAAGGATATGCGAAGACCAATGACTTGGAATATGCAAAATGCAACATAGGGAAGACCTAATTTTAGCATGACAAGGATAATGCACAAATGTCACCTAAATGGAAATATAGCTTGGATATGACATTGGAATGCAAACTTAGGGAAATGATTTTGAACCTAAGTGCAAAATGAGGACGCTTGCAATGAAAAGGACTAAAATGAAGGGAGATGACAATATGTCCTAGGACCTAAGTTGGAATATGCAAAACCTAGCCTAAAGTGACATGAATTTTGAAACAAAGATATTCAATGTTTTGACAAGCCATGTTCATATATTGGATGAATACTTGGACAAATTTGGACTTTTGTTTGGATTTTGTTTTTAATTGAAGGTTGTTGATTTTGAAAACCCAAGTTGATTATGAGTAGTTTTGAAAGTTTGTTTTTGATTTAACCTTTGACAATCACGAAAGACAAAATGTTTGTTTGACTTTGACTCAAGACAATCAAGCACATTCACAACAAATCCTATGGCTGGCAAGGGCAATATTTGTTGAATCCTCTAACCATAAAATACAACACTCAGCTAGATAGCTAGATGCTTGGTAGCACTGGCTCCCCCTTACAGTGCACTCACTTCTCGAGCATACCAAGCTTCGAGTTCAAGGGGCATCACTTCCCAAGAACTTGCTATCTCTAACTGAGGAGTACATGAGAGGTGTCTTCGGCATGCGCATATCACAATGCTTGAGCCAACAGATAGAAGGATTTTGGCATCTAAAAACAAGAGATTCTAGTAAGGGCATCCATTCGGGTGGGTATTGATCTGGCGAATAAATCGTTGGAATACCATTCCAACACTCGTTGTCTACAACTTTCGTTGCATCCACAGTTATTTAGAGTGGTTCGAAAGAGCTTGGCTTTAGCTCGTCACCACTTTGGGTCGTTCCCCCTCACCAATGCCTATGCGAAGTGCCAGGCAAATCAGGAGGCAGGCCCAGTTCTAAGGGTTAAAACATGCAATCAAATTAAAAACAGACAAAGCATGGATGGTGTTCATTAACCTTTAAGAAATGAAATGTGCAACTACTTTAAAAATCACAAGCAAGATGTTTTAATAAGAGCCTTTGACCGCATCCTACATAAGATTCGTTAGTAGTTGCATTTTTAGTCTTCGTCACATGTAACGCCAAGATGCTGCACAGAGAATTAATACCAAAGAAAAACCAGAATGCAAGAAACAGAATGAAAACAAACAAATTTGCAAGTAAAAACAACTGATTTCACCTCTATTTCTAGCCTTGCACAGGTGCAGAATGCCTCAACATAGGCGCAGAACCAATCAACACATGTGAAGAATTATTAACACAGGTGCAGAAAACTTCAACACCAACATAGAAAACTCAAACACAGGTGCAGAAAACTTCAACACGGGTGCAGAAGTGCCTAGAGAGCTCGAAGTCACCCTGTTTCTTGAGTTTTTCACCTGCAAACAGCTCAAAAGCACTCAAAACATGGTTAAGGGGTTAGTTCACGTTGGGTTCACCAGAAAATGTAGATCAGGAAATTGAAAATCATCAAAACACTAGCAATTAGGACAACCACAAAACCTAAAGCTGCTATGAAAGCAATCCTAAATCCAATCAATGAAGACATAAAGACAACATATTCAAATCAAATGAAATCGAAGCAAACTGACGTAGATATCTCCTTTATGTAGTTCCAATGTTCTTCTTTCACCTTCAAATTTGATGTGGATCTCACCTACAAGTGCAAAATGCCAGTGGAAAGCAAGTTGTTGAGAGATGAAATTCACAGCATAAGGTTACTCGAAAATGTGATTGATTCTCCTTTTTCATTGAAGAAAATCATCCAATTTATAGACAAATTGGAGAGAGGAAAAGATTAGCATGAAGAGATTTGAAAGGAAATTCAAATCAAGAATGGCAAAATTATGACAAATGTGTGACACTTTCTATGCAAGATGTATGACAAATTATGCACAAATTATGACAAGTTGCTATGCAAGATGTATGACAAATTATGACAAGATTGAAATGCCATTCCCATGACAAAAGGGAAGAGAGAAAATAGCCTCCATGATTGCAACAAATGGAAGCATAAACATAGGGGAAAATGAGGGAATGAAATTAGGGGAAATATTAGAAAAATTAAAGAAAATAGGAGAAATAGAAATTAAGAATTAGGAGAAATTAGCAAATTAGAAAATTGAGGAAAAAGATGAATTAGAAATTAGGTGAATTAATTAATAGGTTTTCATCCATTAATTAATTCATGAAAGAGACCTAGGACTAAATAAATAGATTTATTTAACCCACAAAGAAGAAGAAAAGGATTAAATGAACAAATCATAAAACCCTAGAAATAAGAGGACAAGGAATTAGGTCAAGACAACAAGAAATTAATGTAGGTTCGAGCATGATTCTAATTGACAAAGGACCAATGTGATAAATGATTGAGATTGGTTGACAAAAATCAATGACAAATTGACCAAGATTGACAAGGAGATCAAATTGATAGGCACCAATTGACGAGGAACAATGACTAATCGATCCAAATTGAAATGATTGAAAAGGACAAGGATCAATGATGAATTGATCGCAAAATGACAAGATTGACAAGGACAAGGATTGATGACGAATCGATCGCAAAATGACAAGGCTGACAAGGACAAGGATCGATGATGAATCGATCGCAAAATGATGAGATTGACAAGTTGATAATCGCAAATGATTACTAACAAGATAAAGATGATTGAAAGATTGACAAGAGGACAAAACCCTATTTCTATCATTGATTAGGATTGACGATGTCCAAAATGATGATAAATGAGCATGCACCATGATGCGATAGGATAAGATCGACCAAAATCATGACTGAAGATTGCTATCGACAATACCTAATTTGAAAGCGATAAAAATGAGGAATGCAGAAGGAGGACTCGATGCTCGCAAATGATAAAGACCAAGTGCGCAACATAGAAGAAATGTTAATGCGATGCAAGAACCCTAAAATAAGGCAATGCGCAAATGTTAAAGTATGACTCCACAAGCGTTGACCATTTTTAGACGTCTACAAGTATATTCATATTTGCATATTTGCTTTTACTGACAAATAGGTCCAAGGTTATCCAGAGTTACACCGGCAGGTTTATCTTTTCCAAATTAGCATGGCACGATATGGAGATGATTAATTATTGTTGTAAATGCATTGAGCCGACATGTTCAATCGGTTATTGAAGCAGATATTATATTGTTTGTAAAATGTTTTACTATAATATCTTGTAGAGCTGACCTACTAAAATTGGTCTTAGGTTATGGTATAAATGTAAGATCTTATTTGTAAGATAAAGTGTGCAATGCGAAAAAGAATTGTGTGAAGGTATATGCGAGATTAAGGAGAGAAATGCATGTAGATATCATTTGAAGGTGAAGCTAGGTTTTTGTGAAAGCATATCAGCATTACACTGGTACTGAATCTAGCATATGAAGATGCTATTTTGAGCAGTACATTCTTATTGGATTTAACCATCCAACTGTAGTCAGTGTGACTCCCATTTTGTGATTGAGCAATGAGCTCTAGGTGGTTGGCCTTTCTGCATGTGCAGACCCCATTTATGTACACTTACTATCTGCAGTAGTATCATCTGATTGTGGGTAAGGTTTCCCATTGTGGTTTTTCCCCTTACAGGTTTTCCACATACAAATATTGGTGTTATGTGTTGTGGATGACTTTGTGTTTATGTTTCATGCACTAATCTTTACCGGTATAGCAATTAACTATTAAAATTGTCTACCGACATACTTAACTGGTTTACCGGTATTAAGCATTAAGTTGGTTAAGTTGTTTTTGGTTTGAATTTATTTGACAACTGATTCACTCCCCCCTCTCAGCTGTCTCTGGGACCTAACAATGAATGCTTAAGGCTTACCTATGAGAATGATGAGTTGAAGCTTGGGTTGACTCAATCAAGGAATAATGGGTAGGAACTTGAAAGACAAATTCCTACCTTGAGAGATGAAATTGCTACTGCTAATGAGTACAAAGACAAATTCAAGAATAGCTCTGCAAGGCTTGATGAGATGCTGAAGAGTCAGAGGCATGGAAATGACATGCAAGGACCTGGATTTGAGAAAGGTGAATCCTCCAGATCTAGACACGACAATGCAAAACCTGGTCAAAAGAAGAGTAAAAATCCTTTGGTAAGGCAACCTAATGCTCATAAATTCAATGGTAGATGCTTTACTTGCAATAAATTTTGTTATATGGTGAATCAATGCAGAATTAGGATAAATAATGAAATGAATAACATGAATAAATATCCTACCTTTACCAGTTAGTGTTTTATATGCAATAAGTTTGGACACAAGTCAAATGTGTCTAGAGAAGTAATGAATAACCTTTAGAACAAAATATGTTATGCATGTGGGATTTTTGGACATATCTCTAATTTGTGCAGGACAAGACAAAATCACGATGAACTTTAGACCTATGCAAAATAATGTTGTTTGTCGAACATGCAACAAAACCGGTCACATTGCAAAGTACTGCAAAAGCAAGAACAATGTTTTGGTAGATAAGAGTAAATCAGATGAGAAGGGAAAAATGAAGGTAGAAGAGATTAAGGAGAAGCATGAGAAGATATGGGTAAGAAAGGATGAATCTAGAGCTGACAATGGGTCTGCACCCAAATCCGGTGCAGGATCTTCATCTAGCAACTAGGGCTTTATGCCTTAGGGGGATCTTTTCATGTAGATCTTTTGGACATATCTCTAATTTGTGCAGTACAAGACAAAATCAGGATAAACTTTAGACCTATGCAAAATAATGTTGTTTGTCGAACATGCAACAAAACCGGTCACATTGCAAAGTACTGCAAAAGCAAGAACAATGTTCTGGTAGATAAGAGTAAATCAGATGAGAAGGGAAAAATGAAGGTAGAAGAGATTAAGGAGAAGCATGAGAAGATATGGGTAAGAAAGGATGAATCCAGAGATGACAATGGGTCTACACCCAAATCTGGTGCAGGATCTTCATCTAGCAACTAGGGCTTTATGCCTTAGGGGGATCTTTTCATGCAGATTCTAAGAACCCCCTCTTTAGTGGTCTGCAATCATTTTTGGAAGGTTGTAGAAGGATTGAATCATATCTAAAGATGATATCTGGAAGTTTCAAAAGGATCTGGTTCTCTGGTATGCAATTTCATTAAAATCATGGTAACTAGTTGTTGCATTTATTACAGTGAAAAATTAGGTTTTCAAAGGATAAAAGTGCATTTTGAAGTCTCATTTGTCACAATGCAATCAAGTGAGTAGAGAAGAGAAGAGAGCAAAGCAATTTGGTGATTTTTAATATGATTTTAGTGCCTAGTTGTGAAGAAAGGTATTTATCTATTCAGGCCTTCCATTTTCACAAACCCTTGCATTCGAAATGGCTTTAACTTCTGGTGTTTCCACCCATCTGGTGGTTGAGATTAAGGATAGGGCCCAATCATTCTTCAAGATACACCCTTTCAAGTCGGTTGAGGATGATCCAGAAGGTGCATTTTCATCTATGCCTTACAACATGCTGCATAACAAAGATATTAGGGCTTACATTCACTGTGACCTTGAAGAGCTTGGAAATGCAGACATGCTGGATATATACAATAAACATTTGGCTGACAGTTTGGGCAATCTGAAACCTGAGTATAAGGTGCTTCATGATAAGGGTTTCTCATAGTTTGTGCATTTTTCATTGTTTAACGAGGTTAAGTGGATCTGGTATATTCTTATCCATGTTCATGATGAGCTCATATGGCTTGACAGACCACATAAGATCACCAAGTAGGTGATTCAAGCTATGACAGATCTAGTAGATACTAGTGATGTTCCTAGTCTAAGGAAAGTGTCAAATGACATAGTGATTGCCACCAGTGGCTCAAAATTTGATAGCAGAGCAATGACCATAAATGGCATCCTAGAGAATGATGTGAAGTTTTCATCAATGGTAGTTGGTTACAAGGTTTACCAATCTAGTAGGTACAACTCTATCTCTGGTACTTCTATATATTCTGGGAACCAGATGTTTTAGGAAGATAAAAGGTATGATCGGTGCACTGCACTTCTCAATAAATTGTTGAGAAATCTAAAGAAGATCAAATAATATAAGAAGTATACATTTAAATAAGGTACACTTCTTATTTCCCTGGCCTTATTCTTCCTAAATGAGATATCCGATATAAAAGGTAAGGTCCAATGGGCCTATGAAAGATCAGTGGACATGCAGATCAAGGAAGGATTATGGGGAGTTGGAGATGCAACAATGGGGATATCTACTCTTTGGGGATATTTCAAAACCTTCCAAGATGCAATGAAGAGCAGGGAGAGGATCCCAAAGGAGGTTGTTGAAAAATATGAGCAAACCATTTGTTTCATGGTCGATAAGGATCAATGTCTAATGGAATTAGTGGAGCCCCAAATAGTGTGGATCATGCCCATGGGGTATGAAGTTGACTCTGTTACACTTGAGGCATATGCCCAATATCTTCTAAGTCAACTAGTGGATCCCAAGGAAGGGAGATTTGGGACTTACAAGGAGAAGGATCTCAGTCTGCAAATGCAATTTACTACTCCTTCTCGGAAAAAAAAGTTACTAAGATGGTAGAGGAAGTGGTAGTTCAGATGGGTTTCACCCAGGACTAGTGAAGAAAGCAAGGGAAATTCATATGTAGAAAGAGAATAAGTTTGCTCCTGCTCTGGTAGTCCAACCTGAAAAAACTAGCCCATTCGGGAAAGGTGTATTGAAGTAAAAGGATAAGACAAAAAGAACCTATGTTGTAGTATTATCGGTGGCCTCAGAAACTAAGTCTGAGGAGGAGGCAAGAGAGGAGAAGAAGAAGGGAAAATTTGTTAGAGTGGTGAGGAAGCTGCAATGTGGTGGAGCCCAACAAAGGAAAAAGGAAAAATCAGATCTTGCTCCTACTGCTAGGCCCAAAAGAGAAAGGAAAGTCAAGACTCAACCTGAGTCCAGTGCTCAAAAAAGTAAATCCGAATCTGTTCCCTCACTGACAATAGATCAATTGATAGATGAAATAATAGTTCATGGTAATTTGAAGAATATTGGAGCTTATTATGAAAATTTTAATGAAAGAGATAAGAGAAAAGTTGAGGGAGCAGTTGTGCTATACTTACATAATTTTAGTAAGACATTAATTGAATTATAAAAGACCATTCAAAAGGATTTGTATAGGTTGATAGATGCTAGAAGTATGACTGCAAGCAAGATTGATAGGGAGATGAAAGAAAGAGAATTAATAAATGTTTGCACCTATGTTTCACAAAGTGAAGCAAAGAAGTCGACTGAGTAGGCTAATAAGAAGGAATTTAGAAGAAAAAAAAGATTAACAGATTAATGATTGGAAATGTAGAATAGGCGAGGAAAGAGATAAATGATATATGGAAAAAGATAATTCAGAATGATCCTCTATACAAGGATGCATTCAAGTCATCTCAGTCATAAGATAAGAAAGGTGTTTCCAAAAGTCAGAAGGTTGAAACTCAACCAGAAGACCCAGGTAATAATACACTTGATGTTGACACCGGTGATGCTCCTCTGGTGGTGGATAGTTTTGCAGCCCCTAAAATCAAACAAGTTGATATTGCACCAAGTGGCGACATCGGTGCAACAAATAAAGGGGATAAGGGAGAGAAGAAGGATGTCAAGACAACAGAGGCTAAGGTTGCTGAGGTGGATAAAGGTAAAGGTATAATTGATTTGAGAATTGTCACTCTTCTAGTTACAGGGACCTTGCCTCAGATTCCTATTAATCTTGATGGTTTTGTTGATCATGGGAAGATGTCTCCTATCGAGAAGCTATTGTGCAAGCCCAGGACAGCCAAGATTTGGTGAAATCAGAGACTGAAGATAAAAAGCTAATTTTAATGTCTATAGATCTTTTGCTGAAGGTGGGCCCTAATGTACATATAGATTCAAACAATATCCCCTCTGGTAAATTGTTACAGTTAATTAACAGTGTAAATACTAGTTTTGATTCTTTGGAGAAGATGGCTACACATAAATTTTTGGATAAGTTCAAGGATGTTAGGAAACAAACATTCTGGAAAATGATTGAAGATGATAGAGTGAGATTAAATAAGAGATTGCAGATTATTTCTTACACATTATCAGAAGCCGGTAAATTGTATAAATCTTGCCTCATTTTTCCTAAATTCACTATTGATATTGATAAGTAGATAGGTGTTTGCCAAGGTAAGCTTGCTAGAATTTCTCAGTCCTTTGATCCCAATGCAACTCTAACTAGAAGTATTGAAGCACAAATTATAGCCTTAAATGATCAGAGCTCAAGCCTTCAAGCAGATAAGGAGAAAATTTTGAGAAAAGTAGGTGAACTTTGGAACCTGATTGCCACCCAGTTGGACACTATACTAAGTAATAAGGTGGACTATATGAAGGAGATGGCTTGGCCTGTATCATCAAATTTAAGAGAGTTAGAGATTCATGCTACCGTATTCAGTGCATTTATCACAGTTTTGGATAACTTGAAGAGCAGGTGGGATACTCACCTAGGATTTTTGAAGATTGTTTATGCTGACCTCTTCAAGTATTTATAAAATGTTTTTCATCTATATATAAAGTTTGGACAACACCCCATCTTTGACATTGTTTTCAAAGGGGGAGAGGAACGGTGAAAAATGTACAGTGTGAATGAAGTGTATAGATTTCTATAAATTTTTGGGTTTTTTATCTAAGAGGGATCCTTACAATTCTTTCATTCTTGATCCAGTGTACAGGTTTCACAGGTTTCAACACTTAGCCATTTTCATGAGTGTTGCCATTAATGCCAAAGGAGGAAATTGTTGGCAATTAACACTCATCCGGTGGTCTTCGATGATTTTTCATGGTTTCTAGTGGATGATTATTAGTTTATGGTTGTCATTGATGGCAACCCTTCTTGGAGTTTTGATCCAATGGTCATAATTCTTCTTATCTGGAAGTAGGTGTTAACCGGTAGCTGACTAATTGGTATTTCAGGTAGAACACAACATTTTTGGGTCTGGATGCTTTCTGGTAATTGAGGTGCATTGAGTCGTGTTCTTGTTGATTGGGTCGACTTAGATACATTATTTTATTATCATTTGGTGATCTACATTTATCTTTTTGGATCTGGTCAAGCCAACATGTATCTAGACACTACACCTTTAGGCTGACATAATGTATGACCTATTTTGTGGTTATCGGTATTGGGAATTGACACTCAATAGATTGTTTTCAATATGTTGTCATTGATGGCAACATGGCAACTTGTTTCGGCTTCATATTTTGGTTTAGTTGTGTACTGAAAGACACCACACCGACACGGGCACTGGCAAGTTGGTGTTAGTTAAGATGAGAGGGGGGGGTGAATCATAAAAACTCACAATACAATATATTCACTAGATTCAACCTCAGTAGCTTTTATTGATATGCAACTGTGACTGTAAATCTTTCAATACTCATAAAGAGATATGCTTAAAACATCATTAACACCAGATTTAACATGGAAACCCAAATAGGGAAAAAGTACTATGGGATTTCGGACCCACTAAGAATATACCCTTCTAGAGTATGCTCCATTAAAAGCTAATCCAATTACAAATTACAAAAACACATTGCTAGATGTGACCTGGTTAAGGGATTTCCCTCAGACTTATTAGAGTCTTGCACTTTGTTAGAAGTGACCTTTGTTAAAGGATTTAAAACACTCATTTAGAATGTTACCTTCCAAGAGGGTTTACAAATAAGATGGTTATGTCCACTCGGTTAAGAGATTTCCTGTCACTTACAAAACAAATAACAGTAATAAAATATATCTGCAACTTCACATCTGAAATGCTAAAGCAGATTCTATATGCTTAAAACAATCTTGCCATAATACTTATCTTGCTTCTTGCTGGGCTTCTCAATCTGTTCTTCAATCAGATCTTCAATCTTCTGTGCTCGGTGATCACTACCGTCGTGTCACTGTTCTTCTATTTTGCCCACATGCATTGTTCATCAACAGTTTCTTATTTATGAACAATACCTAACCGCTTAATCTCCTTGATCACATTTCCCATGATCAATCTTAGCCATCAGATCTTAAAACGTGACTAGGTTCATTGTATCCTTTGATCTGAAAACATTTTACCTTGCCTTGGAACTTGTGCTAGGTTATGACCATTCAATCTGCGCTATAGATCTTTTCTCTTGTATTTTCAATGTCGTAGATCCTCAACAAACGTCTTGCATGACATACCAATCATCTGATCAACTCATTGGCATTCTATATTTAATAATGTGTTTATCCATCCAATGCATTCTGTTATTACTCAGTTGGTACTCGATAAATACTAAACTTCACACGGTAGATATTCTACCTTCTTTAACTGATAGTGATAACCTTAGGGTTTAACGACTAGCATCTTGCTCAGTAACATAGAACAGTATCAAGCCTTAACTAATTCTATAGCTTGAAATGTTTTCTCCTTCATGTTCAGTCTTTGAATACTCATATATAGGATATCAAAATCAATCAAAACAACATAATCTCATCACTGTCTAACTCGATAATAGTTGCCCATTAAATAAATTATTATTCCCCTTTTATTTTCACATTCATTTTGTGTCTCTTACCGACATCTTTATACTTATCAAAACATACTCATTAAGATATGGCAATATCATACTGAATCAGAAAATAAATTGCTTGACATCAATGACAAAATAATGTTATTAAGATAGTAATCATCCTTTCTCAATTATATCAACAATCTCCAACAACCTTCTCAATATCCTCATACCAACAAACTTACTGAGATGCTAACAATCTCCTTTTGTGAAAATGCTAACAATCTCCCCCTTTGGCATTGATGGCAAAACCAACTTTGATGGAAATACCAACATGATTTATTTCAATTGATTCAGATTCGGATTGATGTTTAAACTTCTCTAATTTTTTTTGGAATTCTCCCCCAATCATTTGTCTTCTCCTAGCTTCTTATGTTAGTTTCTTACAAATTAGTCTTCTCCCCCTTTGACAACAATGCCAAAAAGAAAAACTAATTCATGATTTCTTCCTTTGTGAAGTAATTTCCTTGCAGTCTCATTCACGGTCAGAGCATCTTTGTCTTCAATCACTTTTCCTTGTACAACTTTAGGGAACCTCCTAATGTGTGTAAAGAAGCATCAACTCATAAATAGTTATCCTTTAGATTCATAGATTTGATGCTTTCACCGAACTCTGTTAGTGAGTACTAGATAGGGGTAGGACCCCTAGCTGACTTTTGAGATACTCAAAAGTGTCCCTTGGCAATGGCTTTTTGAAAATATCTGCTATTTGTTCCTTTGAATTGATATATTCTAGCACAACTTTCTTCTCTTGAACTTCTTCTTTCAGATAATGATACTTTATAGAGATATGCTTTGTCTTAGAGTGCATTACTGGATTCTTTGAAATGTTAATGGCACTAGTATTATCATAGAATATAGTTACTGGCTCGGTAACTTTCTCATTCATACCTTCCAACAGTTGTTTGATCCATGCTATATTGGTACAATTCAATGCTGCAGTGACATATTCAGCTTCAACTGTTGACTGTGAAATGCATCCTTGTTTCTGGCTAAGCCAACTTACTAGTCTATCTCCCAAAAAGAAAGCTCCACCGCTTGTTCTTTTCCTATCATCAATGTTTCCTGCCCAATCAACATCAGTATAGACTTTTAAGTCAAAAACATTTCTCTTTTGATATACTAAGCCATAATCTTCAGTGCCTCTCAGGTATTTGAAAATTCTCTTGATTGCTATCAAATGAGTTTCTTTGGGATCTGCAAAAAATCTTGCAACTATACCTACTACATGTGTTATATCTTGTCTGTTGTGAACCACATATTGCAACTTTCCAATCATAGATCAGTAAAGTTTCTCAACAATAGATGTAGATTCATCACTCTTTGATAGTTTACAATTGGTAGTCATAGGAGTACTTACAGGTTTAGAATCCTCCATTCCAAATTTCTTCAAGATTTCCTTTATACACTTGGATTGAGTAATGAAAATCTCATTTTTCATTTGTAATATCTGTAAACCTATAAAATACTTTATTTCATCGATTAATGACATCTCAAATTATTTGCACATTTCATTTCCAAAGTTCTTGCATAAGGAGCCATTTCCACAAAAAATAATATCATCAACAAATATGGCTGAAAGCAGTATACCATTGTTTTCATCATTTTTCATATACATGTTGCTATTTTCACTTGTCCTTATAAATCCAATCTTGATCAAATAAGAGTGTAGTCTTTCATACCATGCTCTAGGTGCTTGCTTTAAACCATATAAAGCTTTGTTCAGCTTACATACCTGATCTTTATTCTTGTCTTCAATAAATCCTTCAGGCTATTCAATATACACTTCTTCTTTTAGTATACCATTAAAAAATGCAGATTTAACATCCATTTGATATACCTTGAAATTTTTGTAAGCAGCATATGCCAACAATGTTCTCACTCCTTCAAGTCTTTCCACAGGTGCAAAAGTCTCACCATAATCAATTCCTTCTTCTTGAGCATATCCTTTGCAAACTAGTCTTGCTTTATTCTGAATGACCTCTCCTTTTTCATTTAGCTTGTTTCTGAAAAATCCACTTTGTATCGATTACATTTTTCTCTTTTGGTCTTGGGACCAATGTCCATGTTTCATTCTTCTTGATTTTTTCAATTTCTTCTATCATAGCATTTATCCAATCTTCATTACTAAATGCCTCTTTTACTATCCTTAGTTCAAATTCAGATATCGGACATGTGTTTTGTCTCAATTTGTTCCTTGTCATCACTAGATCATCCTTATCTCCTATAATCTGACTTGATGCATGATTTCTTTTGACATACTTGGCTAATATGGGCTCGGTATGCTCTGTTTGATCTTCTTCATCACTCAGTAACTGAGTATTTTCTTCATTTTCTTCATCAACTTTCTTGGTAGGATTTCTCGGTTGAACATCAACAAATTCTTCATAATTTACTGGTTCTTTGGAATTTCCTTCATCATTTCTTTCTGCAAATTCATCAATTTTCACATTTGTACTTTCTACTATTTTGTTAGATGAATTGATCAGACATTTAAATGCTTTACTTCTAGAAGAATAGCCAAGAAATATTCCTTCCTCACTTTTCTGATCAAACTTTCCATTTCTGTCATCTTTGTGAACATAACATCTACTTCCAAATATTTTAAAATAACTTACATTAGGTTTCTTATCATACCAGATTTCATATGGTGTCTTCAAAGCTCCTTTCTTCAGTTGTACTCGGTTCAGGGTGTAAACTGCAGTGTTGATTGCTTCTCTCCAAAATGTTTGAGGTACCCTCTTTTCTATCATCAGGGTTTTGGCACAATCTGCAATTGATCTGTTTCTTCTTTCAGCTATCCCATTTTGCTGAGGTGCTCTTGGTGCAAACACTTGTCTCTTTATACCATGATCATTGCAAAATAGGTTAAATTCATCATAAATGAATTCTCCTCCTCTATCAGATCTTAGACATTTCAATTGTCTTCCTATTTCTTTTTCAACTCTAGCCTTATACCATTTGAGCATTTGAAAGGCTTCTGATTTTTCTTTTAAAAACATGATTGCCATCATTCTTGAGTAATCATCCACAAATAATATGAAGTATTTATCTCCATAATAACTTTGAACTTTCATAGGACCACAAAGATCAGTGTGCACTAGATCTAAAATTCCTTTAGAAGTGTAGGACTTACTTGTAAATCTTGAATTTGCCATCTTTCCCATCTGGCATTCTCGACATATTGCATTCTCAAGTTTTTCCAGGTTCGGCAAACCTCTTACTTAGTGCTTCTTACTTATTTTGATCAGGTTATCAAAATTTACATGACAAAACCTTTTATGCCATAACCAGGTATCTTCTAGTTTAGCATACAGACAATCATTCTGAGCTGAGTCAAGATGAAATGTATTACCTTTTGTTTGTGTCCTGGTAGTAGCCAGCTTTCCATGTTTGTCATGAACTTTGACACATCCCTTCTGGAATTCTATTTGGTATCTTGTATTGTTTAGTTGTGCTACACTCAACAAATTGTATTTCAAACCTTCAACCCAGTATACATCATCACATTTAGCATTGTCAAGAAGTGTTATAGATCCTTTACCTTTCACCGGACATGGTGCATCATTACCAAATCTTACATATCCTCCATCATAGTCATCTAATTTAACAAACTTGTGTTTGTCACCTGTCATGTGATGTGAGAATCCACTATCTATGATCCAAGAATCATTTTTATTTATGTGAGATATTAGGGATTTTTCTTCATACCTTTCTTCATCTGATCCATCTTTGATAGCCACATAAACAACTTCCTCTGTATCAATCCCATCAGATTTATCATCATTGGATTCCTCATCAGCTACTAGGAATGTCTTTCTATCTTTCCTTCTGAAGTCTTGGTCTCCTTTGTATTGGTTGTCTTTCTGTCTGTCATCTCGGTATTCTCTCTTTTCACTAGATTCTTTGTCAGGACAGTTAGAAGCCATATGTCCTATTCTATCACAGTTAAAACATTTTAAAGGTAACTTTCCTTTATACTTACCTTTGCCTCTCGGTAACCTTCTGGCTAATAATGCTTCAAACTCTGCTTGCTTTCTGATTTCTTCATATAGTTTGTGTACCTCTTCCATGTTTTTGTGAAATCTTTCACTTGCTCCACTGTGATTTCCTTCAGTATACTTATACATTCTATCATTGTAATCATCAGATTCACTAATATGAAAATAATTGAATGTAGATTCAACTTTATTTACCGAGGACCCACTGTTATCAAAATTACTTAACTCAAATGCATGTAGCTTACCGATAGTAGCATCCAAAGAGACTGGCATGTTTGGCACAAACCTTAATTTTTTGATCCTTCATAGACTTGAATGGCATAAGCAGGTAGAAGTGTTCTAAGCAACTTACTTGTTACATCCTTTTCTTCAATAGTTCCTCCCACTCCTTTGATTTGATTGACAGTTTCCTTTAACCTTGTACTATATTGGGTTATGTTCTCACCTTTGTTAATTTTCATGGATCCAAGTTGACCTCTTAGACTATCTACTTTTTCTCTTTGAACATGTTCATCACCACCATACACAGATATGAGCTTGGTCCACATCGCTTTGGCATCATTGCAGCCTTCTAGATCATTAAACTCTGAGTCGGTTAATGCTGATGTTATTTCAATCATAGCTTGAATATGTTCTTTCTTTGCCTTTATCTCTTCCATTGTCATCGGGTTGGTGCTAGGTGCTATGTAATCATTCTCCAGATAATATGTTGCATATTCTCCAATTCCTGATAAATGCAGCTTCATCTTTTTCTACCATGTGGAGAAACTTGACTTGTTCAGCTTTGGTGCATCCCTTTTATACATCTTCAAATCTTGCCTCAAGTACCTTTAAACTTTTCTTCTGTAGTCCAAAGCTCTAATACTAATTGTTAGTTAAGATGACAGGGGGGGTGAATCATAAAAACTCACAATACAATATATTTACTAGATTCAACCTCGGTAGCTTTTACTGATATGCAACTATGACTGTAAATCTTTCAATACTCATAAATAGATACACTTAAAACATCATAACACATTTAACACTAGATTTGACATGGAAACCCAAATAGGGAAAAAGCACTGTGGGATTTCAGACCCACTAATAAATATACCCTTCTAGAGTATGATTGGTTAAAAGATAATCCAGTTACAGATTACAAAAACACATTGATAGATGTGACCTAGTTAAGGGATTTCCCTCAGACTTGTTAGAGTCTTGCACTTTGTTAGAAGTGACCTTTGTCAAAGGATTTCAAACACTCATTTAGAATGTTACCTTGATAGAGGGTTTACAAATAAGACTGTTAAGTCCACTTGGTTAAGAGATTTCCTATCACTTACAAAATAAATAACAGTAATAAAATATATCTGCAACTTCACATCTGAAATGCTAAAGCAGATTCTATATGCTCAAAAAAATCTTGTCATAAGACTTATCTTGCTTCTTGTTGGGCTTCTCAATCTGTTCTTCAATCTTCTGTGCTCGGTGATCACTACTGTCATGTCACTGTTCTTCTATTTTGCCCACATGCATTGTTCATTAATAGTTTCTTATTTATGAACAATACCTAACTGCTTAATCTCCTTGATCACATTTCCCATGATCAATCTTAGCCATCAGATCTTAAAACATGACTAGGTTCATTGTATCCTTTAATCTGAAATTTTTTTACCTTGGCTTGGAACTTGTGCTAGGTTATGACCATTCAATCTGCATTGTAGATCTTTTCTCTTGTATTTTCGATGTCCTAGATCCTCAAAAAACTTCTTTCACAACATACCCATCATCTGATCAACTCCGGGTCATTGGTATTCTACATTTAATAATGTATTTATCCATCCAATGCATTATGTTATTACGCAGTTTGTACTTGGTAAATACTGAACTTCACTCGAAAGATATTCTTCCTTCTTTAACCGATAGTGATAACCTTAGGGTTTACTGACTAGCATCTTGGTCGGTAACATAGAACAGTATCAAGCCTTAACTAATTCTATAACTTGAAATCTTTTCTCCTTCATGTTCAGTTTTTGAATACTCATAAATAGGATATCAAAATCAATCAAAACAACATAATCTCATCACTGTCTAACTCGGTAATAGTTGCCCATTGAATAACTTATTATTCCCCTTTTATTTTCACATTTATTCTGTGTCTCTTAGCGACATCTTTATACTTATCAAAACATACTCATTAAGATATGGAAACATCATACTGAATCAGAAAATCAATTTCTTGACATCAATGATAAAATAATGTTATTAAGATAGTAATCATCCTTTCTCAATTATATCAACAATCTCCAACAACATTCTCAATATCCTCATACCAACAAACTTACTGAGATGCTAACAATCTCCTTTTGTGAAAATGCTAACAGTTGGAAGGAATTCTTTGGGTACTGGCACTGCAGGCTGACATGGTTCACATTCAGGTTATTGGTATTGGAGGCCGACATCATTGGGGAGATCTGGAATCGACAATTGTTTTTGATATTCATGTGTTTACGTTATTGAGCTGACATGTATATTCACATTGTATTTCTCTTTGTAAGCCAACATAAGGCATGATGGATTGTAAAAGGGTATATAGGTTAGTTGATTAGATTATTTTGTAATATGTAAGATGTAGGATGCAAGGTTATGGAATATGGAAGGATAGGAGAATATGATAATATTTTGTAATGCATAGTTTATGTAAGGGGTATTCTGGTAAGGGTTTAGTGTTTTAGACCGAAATAGACAGAGCTTAACCGAGACTATATTCAAGCATAGAACATGCTATAATTGTAGCTCAATCAGTTCTTTGGATAGTCTAGATTTGTATGTAGTTAGTGAGGCTCCTTTTGTCATTGAGTAGTGTGCTCTAGGCTGTAAGCCTTCCTGCAAGTGTAGGCCCCTATATTATGTAATATCTCTTCATATGGCTAGCGGATTGATATTTTGGGTCACAAATCCCATCATGGTTTTTCCTCTTTGAGGTTTTAAATGTATAATTATGTGTGTTATGGTATTTATTTGTGTGATTGGCTTATTGGTTGCTTTACTTCTTTCAATTCTATATCTATTGGTATACTGGCTGGTGAATGCATGTTTTAATAAGGTTAAAATTGATCATTCTAGTAGAACATTGATTCACCCCCTCTCAATGTTCTTGGAGTCCAACAATTAATGTTAGAGCCTTGTGCCTCGGAGGAATTTTAACAGCTTGAGGAAGATCCTGAATCCAAAATCCATGGATATGAGTTTGGAGAAGCAACTTGAGGTAGCACTTGAAGATTTTGATGTTGAAAGGATGAAGAACTTGAAGTTACAAGATGTATTGAATTTTTCTCAAGAATTCATTCTTGTTCTACAGGAGAGACAGACTGTCATCTGTTCAGGCCAGGAGGAAGGAAATTTTGCAAAATAAGGATAATGAAGAGAAAGATGCACTTAATGAGAGATGTTTGAAGCTGAGTCAGGAGAACATGGTTATGAGGAATGAAATGCAAGCTATAACTAGGAGGATGTCTAAAGATATTGAGGACCGGAAGAAAAAGGAAGAAAATCTTGTTGTATCTCTAAAGAAAAAATTTGAAGAATGTGGAAGGTTGGTTCATGAAAATGATATGCTGAGTGTGTGTGTGAAAAGTGGACCTACATCTGTATCTAAAATACACAACACTTCAATTAAGTCATAGATGCATGGTTAGTAAATCAATAATCAATGAATAATAAACCATTACAAAGCAACCCATTGCCTTCTAGTAGATGTGAGTTTAGATTGCTCTCAGTTTGCTAAGCTACCTAGTGACTAGACAACACCTAAATGAAGGATTTTTAAATCTATATGAGCATGAATATGAGCTAAATGGATGCAAGATTTAAGCTAGATATGCAAGATTAATCTAACATGATTTAAGCAATATATGAATATTTAAGCTAAATGATTTAAGCAATATGAAATAACTAATATGCAATATCTCAATGCAAATTCTCAATGAACCTAGAGCAAAAACATCATAATAACAATATATTCTCCAGGATCCTTGAATGAGAGATGAGAGCCTGAATTTATAGAAAATTTAGAAAGAAACCAATGGCTGAGATCAAATGATGATGAGCGGTCATGATTTTCCAAGAGGAAGCACAATCCAGGTGAATTGATGTGATTGGATGCTTTTCTCAGTTTTAAAGAAAATTGAACTAAAATTAAGATAAAAATCAGAAAAAACTGATTTATTCTTTATTTCATTCAATTTTAATATTTAAATGTTTTAATTGCTTTGTTTGAGATTATTTATCAATTTTTAATTTGTTTTTCAAGATTATCTCCAATTGATTTCTTTTCTCAAATTTTAATTCTTTTTTTCAAATTAATTCCTCTTTTTGATGATTTAATGGCAAATTGATTTATTTAATTAAATATGCTAGGATATTCAATAAAATAAATAGGATAATTGTTTAAAAATGATTTACTTGGAATAATCAATTAATTAAATAAATATTTAATTAATATTGGTTGATTAATTTGCCATGTGATATTGATGATTTTAGAAATTAATTGTGTGCTCAAGATTTATTTAATTGCCTTTAGTTAGGACCTTGGTGATGGAATCAAGATTAGGGGCTCATGGTTTAGATGACCATTTTTAGGGTATTACATTCTCCCCTCTTTGAATTAATGTGCGAGTAGCACATTGGTTCAAAGAATAGTTGATGTCTAGGAGATACCCATTTTGAACTTGATTGATCATGAACCAGATGAAGAGCGATGTATTCAGCTTGTTTTGAAGCGATGAAATTGAATAGAGTTGATTAAAGCGAAACCGATCTCAAACTTGATTGAACTAGGACCGATGAAGAGATAAGATACCAAACTTGAACTTGATTGATCAAGAAGAGGATCTTACCGATCTAGAACTTGATTGAACTAGACACAGTGAGCGAAGAGAAAACCCAATCTTGAACTTGATTGATCAAGATATGATGAGAGAAGATAAATTGTCCAGCTTGATTCGATGCAATGAAACTGAACACCTTCTTAGATTGAGTGTGACCAAAGATACTCTTTAAACCCTTGATTGAGTTTAAATGAATAATCAACTTGATGAAAAGTGATAAAACTAATTAACGTTAAGAGACTGATTCAGACAAAGGCAATGTCAGCTTGATATGAAGTGATAAAATTGATTTGATTCAAATGATCGAGAGATCTCAACTTGATATGAAGCGATGAAGCTGAGATTCCCCTTAGAGTTAAGAATTTGATGTTAAGAAAAGATTTTTGCTCTACTTTTGATGAAGATTTAAAAAATTTCTTGACATTAAAGATTTGAGGTCATGAGGTCATCAGTATGCCCCCTCGGGAGTAAAATCGAAAGATAGTGAGCATATATAATTATAGGCAATTGTTGGAGATGATAAGTTATTTGAGCACAAATGATTCAGAGGAATATTTGAAAATTTAGCATTGATTGATGAGAAATTGAGCACGAATTAAAGAAAGAATGAGTTTTTGATGAAAAATGCTAAATGGTCTAGGTCATGAAATGGACTAGAAGAATGATCTCGGATTTCAATTTTGATCCCAAAAATGGAATCAGGATAGGCAAATTAGCTAAGGGTATAATTTTCATGTCCATCGGAGGAAGTTGAAAAATTAGGGTTTTGGCTATATATGGGGTAAAAGTGTCATTTTCAATTCATCTTAACCCTCCAAGTTTGAAAATTCAAAAAGCCTTCTATGAAGAAAAATGGTGGTTCCCACACATGAGCATCAATTTGAGCACCAGAGATGATATAATCGACCTTGAAACTATGAACTAGCGGTAAGCAATCGATCGTATGCCTGTTAATCATTTCAAAATTAAATTTTTTTGTTGAATTTTTCATGTTTTTGGCATGTAGAAGTCGTTCGTTTTTTGTTTTGTCGTGCGAGATAGGATCCTGTCTTGTACGAAAAACTAATTAAATATGTTTTATCATTTAAATTCACTAGTTTTTTCATTCTGCATACACCCTTCTGTCGTACGAGAACCTTCAAAAGAGCCCATTTTATCGTCCTAGGGCTAGTCTTATGTCGTATCAGACTGTTTTGTCGTATGCGACCAATTCCTGACTCATACGATTTGCTGCCTCTATGATGTTTTTTCATTTGGAAAACAATGAGCATTTTTGAAGGTGTAAACTTGAAATTTTGATTTTGTAGTTGATGGCGTTGGATTTGCATGATGTTTTGCTTCCTTCATAGGCTAATTTGGAATGTTTCCTGATGATCTTTTGTTTGATTTTTGTAGGTTTGATTTCTCCATGTATTATTTAGATGTGTATATCCACTGACTATGACATTAGTCCATCAGTTATCAGATATAGACCGGGCCCATATTGATGCATGCAGATTGACTCATCTTCTCGGGTTGCCTGATATCGGTGTGAATCAAAGTATGCTCACTGCATTAGTGGAGAGATTCCATTTAGAGCATAATACATTTCATTTGCCAGTTGGGGAGATGACCATCACTCCCAAGGATGTATACAGGAGTCTTCATATCCCTTTTGCTGGGGATAAGGTAGATTATGATTCAGCATAGCGTTCAGGCCTTCTAGCCCCGAGGCAGGTATTTCATGATGTCGACATTTTGACATGGTTGATCAGTTAGGATGAGATGATGACTAGATATAGTGAGGACTTTCCACTGGCTTGCATCTTGGCAGGTTTCATTGACTGTTTTCTTATGCCAGATCGGGGCAATAAGGGTTTTTATGTGGATGGCACAAGATGTTGGAGAGACTCGTTGAGCACCCCCAGAGATTAGGATGGGGTTCATGTATATTGGCACACATGTATCGTGAGATGCATGAGATCATCTACCGGAAGGGGAAGAGTATGGATGTTGGGGTTTTGATTTTATAGGTATGGGCCTGGGAGCATCTCCTAGTATGTAGACCGATTGTCGATGAGGCTAGAGATCCACAACAGCCCGTAGTTTATAGATATAGGATATGTGACGCAGCCCCATCTGGGCAAGACTGATTATTGGGGATGATATCTGGATGATCTTATAGTTGTCACATGGATAGCTTATAGGGGTCTGGAGCCTTGGGATGATTGGAGAGCTGTACACAGAAACCTATTCATGACCTGGCCTCTTATTGGTAGATCAGGGCCAGTAGTAAAGCATTTTGTTGTTACTCAAGTGATGAGGTAGTATGGAAGACCTCAGGGGATCTCGCAAGAGTTTATTGCATATGTGTATTATGTAGATGAGGAGAGGTAGGGATGGGGACCGAGGCTATCATACGCCTTGGGCATGTAGGAGCTGACTGGGTTATAGCGGCTCAGGTGGGATTACCTAGATGATATTGCAGATGTTGGGGTATTACCCTAGTATAGGGATTGGTTCCAACAACATCCATTCCTGAGATTTACGGATCCAGTAGAGCAAGCACCTCGCATAAAGGAGGTAGATGATGATTCCCTCACACAGGGACAGGAACATTGACAAAGAACCAAGGCTCTGAGGCCGGCAGGTGGTGATTCTGGTGCTAGCAACAACAAGGTACCAACTGGTGATAGGTAGCAGCAAAGAGGAGAGGGTGGATCCCTAGGGGCTATTGGAGTGAGGCTGAGCAGAGTGAGGGTAGCAAAGGGTAGTGGAGAGGAGGAGAGAGAAGCTCTGAGACATGTTTGGTAGAGGAGAGAGGAATAGGGGGAAGCTGGAGGCAGAGATGGAGGAGGCAAAGAGCCTGCCAGGGATTAGGGGGCCAATGCAGTGCAGTGGATGAGAGCACGCCTAACGGGTTTGCAGTCACAACTGAGAGTGGCACAGACACAGCTAGAAGAGCGAGATCGACAACTAGTAGAGCTTAGAGTAGAGAGAGATTGTTAGTGAGCCAAGCTCTGATCAGAGCACGATCGTCAGGTCACAGTGATGAGAGTAGAGCGAGACGCACTGTAGTAGGAGGTTCTCCATCAGACGAGTTGAGCAGCCTATTATGTTGTAGTTTACAACATAACAGTTCCAATAGCACAACAGGTTGTACCATATTTGCAGTATATGGATCGATCAGAGGGAGCTCGGGCACCTAGGTAGGATCCGGGTCAGCAGGCTCCACCTCCTCCACCACCTGGAGATGAGGGAGAGGCAGAGAGCTAGATCTTTTTGTGTAGCTCTTATATTTTTTTGTATACACCCATTTTTTGTAGCCCTTACGATTCTTGCTCCAATGGGAGTTTATATATGTCATTTGACATTATTTTGTACCCTGAAACTTGATCATTATATATATACGAGATCTTGATTTGACTTCATTGTACTTGTTTCGATTGATTTATGAGATGCTTTTTTATATGCTTTATTCTATATGTATGCATATTTTTTCAGTATGGATGTATGTAATGCAAATGAATATGGATGTTTGTTTTTGTTTCTTTTCATATGCAAATAAAATGGATGAAAATGAGTAATGAGTAGTACAAAAAATTTATTTTTCAATGCAATAAGATAAATGTAAATGAGTGATAATGAATGTATGAATCTATATAAAATGCTCATGTATGCAACCAACATCTCAATACACAAGTGCTTGATCAGAGAAATGATGAAGCTTTAAACTCTCATTTAGAAGATAAAGAGATCATTGTTACCATACCGAAATCACTCTTAATTCACAAAGTGTAGAATGAAATGCAACCTAAACCTAGTCATTGGATTTGAAATGCAGGAAGATTAGAGTTCCTTTCTTTTCATGTGCAATATTAATTATCTCATCTGCAATGACCCTTTTTCGTTCATATTCTTGGACAGATTTTGCAGGGACTTGGATTGCATGATAAAGAAATTCCCTCAAAACAGACAAAGAAATGATGGGAACCTCCCTGTAGCATTCAAATAAGCAGAGTCAAGGTATGTGTGGAAATTTCACCTTGATGTGAAGGCTCTTATCATAGACACCCAACTAATTTAGATGTTTCTAGATCATCAGAATCATTCCTACAAGCAGAAAACAAAGAAAATATTATGCTTCCAATCCTTGCTCCTCTTAGTCAAGATAGACTTCCTCGAGTTACTCAGAGGGATAATAATTGAAAACCAATATAAAATACAACACACAAAGAAAATTTTCATGCATAGCTCAAACCTTTTAGTGATTGTTTTCAGTAATGTTGTTTGCTTGTGCACTCAGTGATAAAACTCTGTCAGTGTCAAAAACTAGTCCTCATCAATCATTGAAAACTTAGAATTTAACCTCTATCTAGACACAGTCATACAAGTCTTCTATTTTATCATCCTTCTTCATATTCTTTGTCGTACGATATTCTAAGAGATGATCTTACTATCGCAAGTAAGTATAAAGAAAAAACAAGACTAGTTCAACATAGCTAGATGAGTTATTGAAAAGACAAATGTAGAATGGAGATTCCAGTGGACTTGGATTTGAACGAGGTCAAAGTTCCGGTACTGCAAATGAAGATCAAAACCATAAGGCACTGGTAAGGTAGTTTAATAGTTATAAATTTAATGGTAGATGCTTTGTTTGAAAAAAAATTAGTCACATGGCTAGACAATGTAGAAATAGAGAAAATCAGAACCCTGATTCTGCTCCTAGTCAATGTTATAAATGTAATAAGTATGGTTATAAGACAAGATTGAAAAATGAATGTTAAATGTTATGCATGTGGAAAATTTGGACATATGGCTAATCAGTGCAGGTCAAGCAATTATAGTGGTTTTATCAAAGCAATTCAAAAGAACAATGTTACATGCTATGCATGCAATGAGGTTGGACATATTGCTAAGTTTTGTAGAAGCAGAAATCCACCACTTGGTAGTGAAGGATCAAATGAGAAAGGGAATGAGAAGGTTAATTAAATCCGACAAGATCATACCCAGAGATGGGTTAGGAAGTCAGAAGAACAATTAACAAATGGAAATGCACTGGTAACTCAACCAACAGAGGAGGTTGCTCCTGCACCAGCAAGAAGCTCATCCCGTAACTAAGGTAGATGCCTTAGGGGTAGGAAAAATTAATGAAGATAGTACATATGCCCCAGGAAGAGGTTCTGGAAGATGTTCCAGACATTGGAGATGCTTATTCGGCATGGAGATGTTTGATCAAGATTCGGTATCTTCCATCGAAAGTAATTCATCTCAATGATGGATTAGGATTTATTGGAGGTTAAAAGGATGAATTCACTTCATTTCTAATCACTTTTCATTCAGAGTGATTTAGAGCGATCAAAGGAAGTCTAAGGAGATTCAGAGCAATCGATATCATTTTGAGTGATTTCACCACTGATCGGAAGAGGTCTTTATGGTTTTTCACTGGCAGTTATTCACAGGTATTTATCTTTCATCATGGAAGCAGGATCATCATCTAAACCTATGTTTAATGCAAATCCTACTATAGTTGAGGTCAAGGACTGTCCCAGGCTGATTTTCAAGTGATATTTGCATATTACTACCCTGGACAAATCGGTTGGCGCATTTTCCCATGTCCCGAAAGGAGTCATGTATGTTGAAGATGTTAGAGCTTACATTCACTTTCATATTGAGGATATAGGAATGAGTGATATTAAGAACATGTACATGAATGAGTTAATGGGAGATTCTAGAAAGATTAAGCCCGAGTACTAGCATATTGTGGATTTAGGGTTTACCGACATTCTGGATATTCTAGAATTTGAAGATGAAATTGTTAGGTATGTTTTGAGCAGAGTGCATGGAGAATTTATCTAGTTGGATAGACCATATAAGATTCCAAAGGAGGCCATCAAGGCCATCACCGGTTTATCGCAGGTTGGACAACATCCTGAGAAGAAAGTTTCTAATGATCAGGTCAACAAGATCATCGACACAACATTAGATAAGCGATCAATTAGGATTAGTACTATCATCGATAGAGATATGAGATTTAGAAGCATGGTCATTGGATACAAGGTAACATAATCAAACCGACTGAATTATGTTTCTAGCTCCTGCATTTATGTAGCTCATAAAATGATGAGAGAGAATGACAAGTTAGATCTATGTGCTTGGATGTTGGATGCATTGTTGATTAACCTAGGAAAGATAAAAGGAGAGAAGAATGGAACATTCTGGTATGGAAACCTAATTGTCAGTTTAATGTTGCTTATCATCAATGAGACTCCCAGTTTTAGGAAATGATAATGGGCACTCGATATCTCGGTAGGGAGTCAACTAAAACAATTAATTGCTAAATTGAGTAGTCAGAGAGATGAAAAAGTGTGCGGTTACTTTAAATAATTTCAGAAGGCTATGAATTCTAGGGAGAGGGTTCCTAAACACATTGTTGAGAATTACTCAACCAAGATGTGCTTCATGGTCAAGAAAGATGAAACTTTGATGGAAGTTGTAAGGCCCTAGAAGATTTGGATTGAGGAAATGGATTATGAAGTTGATGCACAAATGCTAATTGATGCACCTACAGATGAATCTATAAAACCCTTTGGTACTGGTAAGCAGAAAAAGAAAGAGGTTGAAATCGAGTTCAACCGAAAGAAGAGAGAGAAGCGGGAGGGAAAGGCAAGTAAATTTGTTGAAAATTTTTCACAGGATATTAAGGTATTAATTGATGTTGTTCCGGAGAAAGGGAGAAAAAGGAAAGAGCTAGAAATATTCATTGAGCCAATCGCAGCTAAATTTGGATCTAAAGATGGCACACCCTTAGCATTCAAGAGGGTATTAAGGAACAAAATTGAAGAGACTAAGGTAGAAGCTAAGAAGCAACTAGTTAGGAAATTTATTATCAGGGTATCGACATAGAAAATAGCACCAAAAGAAACACCTTCAGCCCCATCTGGTACTGGAAGAAGGAAGAAGAAGGATGACACCGATCTTGCACTTGTATCTGGTAATGTAACTATCATTCCACCCAAGACTTGTAAAAAGTTAGTTAATTAAATAACCAAAGATGGTATGTTAAATAATGTGCCATTTTATTATGAGCATTTGGATGATGTTGAACAAAGAGAAGTAGAGGAATCAGTTTTGTTGTATTTGAATATTTATAAGAAAGCCTTATTAGAAATTCAAGACCAAATACCCACACAGTTATATGACACTTTGGATGCTAGAAGACTATCAACAATGCAAGAGGACAAGCATATAAAGATTCAGGAATTGTTATCTGTTTGTGTTTCTATTACTCCAGAGGAGATGGACAAGACACTTGAAGTTGCAGATGGGAAAATCTTTAACACAAGAATAGAATAATCAGTCTTATGTTAGGTAGGGTCAATGAGATAATCAAGGAGATCCACAAGGAATGGGTTAAGTTTTTTGAAGAAAAACGTGGTTTTTATACTTCACCGAAACCTAAGATAGATACTACAAACATCTCGGTTGAAGGGAAAGGTAAAGGTATTGTGGGTACTTCACCCTCAATTTTGAAAAATATTAAGATAGTGAATATTGACCCCTTGGTAGAGACTAATGTATAGGAAAATATTGATATATTGGTAGATACAGAGAGTGTAAAGGTTACAAATATATAGACTACTAATGTTGAGGACAACAATCCTCTAAATCCGAATGTATAGGATGAGGACATAGTTCCTAAGGAGGAACCAATAGTTACTAAGACTGCACCAAGTGGTGAAGCCACCAGTGCAAGTGAGGAAGCTATATAGGTTAAGCCATCAGAGGAGAAGAAAGGGGAATCTGACAAGGAACTGGTAGTGAGTCCATAATTTTTGTCAATTGACACCTCATAGGTTGAAAAGAAAAGCATAACTGAGATGAGTGCTACTGAACTCATGATGATGGCTGCATAGAAAATGATGAAGGAATGATCTATGGATAAAGCGGTTATTGATGATTCTATCACTTCCTTTCATAGACTTGTCCCCAAGTGCAAGTTTGACAAAGAAGTGAACCCATTCGATAAGCTTAGGACTATCATAGAGAACATTTCAAAGGATTTTCAGTCTTTACAACACATATCAAACTGACAAGCATTGGAGAGGTTTACATAGGCAAAGAGAGCTACATTTGATCAAATGATTAAGTCTGAGAGGAAGATGATTAATGATAAATTGAAGTTAATAGATAATGCATTAAGGAAATGTACTAATATCTACAAAGTATGTTGTAATACATGTTTACTCACAACTAAGACATATAAAAGATTAAGGATATTCAGGAGGAGATTATAGGTATAGTTATTTCTTTTGATGGATCAAATTTTGTAACTACATCTATAGATGATCAAATTTTGATTTTGAAAGCCCAAGTTTTAGCTCTTGAGAGGAAAAAGGATAAAATCATAAGGAGAGCCAAAGGTCTTAGAGGTTTGGTGAGTCCCCAGTTGGATTCATTAAGTGTACATAAGAAGAAGTGTATAGATATGGTTGGTAAGCCCACACCAATAGAGCTTAATGAGAAATAGTCATTTGCCCATATGCTAGATGGACTAGTATCTATTTCTAGCACTTTCATTTCTGGTTGGGATACCTATGTAGAGCTTTTGGAGAAGGCCTATCCAGATATTTTCAAATACATTTAGCTCTGGTAAGGTATTTTGGGACATTCACTATACAGTATTTCATTCTTTGTCCTGACTTTTGGTTTTTTTTTGGTATTTTTGGCATTGATGTCAAAGGGGGAGTATAGGTGAAAAATATTCGGCAGATATGGAGTATTTTTTATTATGATCATAGATGAATATTTAGCTCAGGGGGAGTAGGCTCAGGATGAAACCGATAAATGGAACCCATGATCATTTTTCACATGAGTGTTGCCATAAATTCCAAAGGGGGATATTGTTGTTATTTGACACTTAGATGGTTGGTTTGAATATGTTGTCATTGATGGAAACATGGCAACTTGTTCTGGCTTCATATTTTGGTTTAGTTGTGTACCAAAAGACACTTCACCAACACTGACACCGACAAGTTGGAAGGAATTCTTTGGGTATCGACATTGCAGGCCGACATGGTTAACATTCAGGTTATTGGTATTGGAGGCCAACATCATTTGGGAGATCTAACATCGACAATTATTTTTGATATTCACGTGTTTATTTTATTGAGCCAACATATATATTCATATTGTAATTATCTTTGTAAGCCGACTTAAGGCATGATGGATTGTAAAAGGGTATATAGGTTAGTTGATTAGATACTTTTGTAATATGTAAGATGTAGGATGCAAGGTTATGGAATATGGAAGGATAGGAGAATATTATAATGTTTTGTAATGCAAAGTTTATATAAGGGGTATTCTGGTAAGGGTTTAGGGTTTCAGACCAGAACAAACAAAGCTTAACTAGAACTGTATTTAGGCATAGAAGATGCTATCATTGTAGTTCAATCATTTCTTTGGATTGTAGTCTGGATTTGTATGTAGTCAATGAGGCTCCTTTTGTGATTGAGCAGTGTGCTCTAGGCTGTAAGCCTTCTTGCAAGTATAGGCCACTATATTTTGTAATATCTTTTCATATGGTCAGTGGATTGATATTGTGGGTCACAAATCCCACCATGGTTTTTCCTCTTTGAGGTTTCCGAGTATAATTTTGTGTGTTATGGTATTCATTTGTGTGATTGGCTTATTGGTTTCTTTACTTCTTTCAATTCTATATGTACCACTATACCGGTTGGTGAATGCATGTTTTAATAAGGTTAAAATTGATCATTCCCATAGAACATTGATTCATCCCCCCCTCTCAGTGTTCTTGGATTCCAACAGTCGGTATATAAGTTTTGTATGAGCAATATTTTTGGTGGATGATGCGATTGTATGCAAGCAAGAGCTGGTCAAGAATATATTTTGGCACAATTTCACATGTGCATTCTTGATCTGGTAGCTGACTAAGATAGTGTATAGGGAAGAATAGAGAAGGGGATCTAGTCAGTATTTATCCACTTAAATGGAACTCATCCAATCATAGTAGATGCTATTTCAGAGTTCATACATTGTAATTCATCACTATAAAAAACTTTGTAAGTCAGTGAGACTTCCTTGAGGGTTGTATCTTTCTAGGTTATTGTATTTGAGCAGCGAGCTCTAGGCAGTGTGCCTGAATGCTTGTGCTTTCCAATTTTGTAATATTATTTTTCTACTGGCCATAGTGGAATAATATTGTGGGTTCATATCCTATCGTGGTTTTTCCCATTTGGGTTTCCACGTAAAAATACCTGTGTTATTATCTTGTGTTTGTTTGTTTCATATTTCTGCATTTCAGTTTTAAGTGTTTGCATCTAGTGGTTGAAAGTTAAGTTTGAAAAGCTATCAACCGGTAAATCACTGATTGACCCCCCCTTACACTGATCCCTAATTCCAACACATG
Source organism: Cryptomeria japonica (assembly GCF_030272615.1). Classification (NCBI taxonomy): domain Eukaryota; kingdom Viridiplantae; phylum Streptophyta; class Pinopsida; order Cupressales; family Cupressaceae; genus Cryptomeria; species Cryptomeria japonica. The sequence goes on along the minus strand of NC_081408.1, from coordinate 661,645,646 downwards.
AAATCATCATTCCTCAAATACCGCAAACCATAATCTATAGCTCCCTTCAAGTATCTGAATATATTTTTTACAATAGTGACATGACTTTCTTTTGGATCAACTTGATATCTAGTAGCCATTCACACAACATGCATAATGTCCAGCTAGTCTGAGTAAGATATAGTAGTCCATCAACCATAGATCTGTACAAGCTCTAATTAGATTTCAGGGATTTATTATTCTTAGACAATTTGCATCCAGTCACCATGGGAGTTCCAACTAGTTTGGAGTCATCTAACCTAAACTTCTTCAACAATTCCTTCACATATTTAGTTTGAGATATGAAAATACCTTTTTCGGTCTATGAAATCTACAAACCTAAGAAAAATTTCATCTCTCCTATCATAGATATCTCAAATTATTTCTGCATATCATCGACAAACTTCATTCTCAAGTCATCATCTCCTCCAAATATAATATCATCAACAAAGACTTCAACAATCAAAATGTTATCATTCTAGATCTTAAAATACAAAATACTATCAACAATCCCTTTATTAAATCCTAATTTGAGCAAATACTTATCCAATCTAGCATACTGGGCTCTAGTGGCTTGTTTCAATCATAAAGAGCTTTCTTCAATTTACATACCATGTCTCCATCATCAGATAGTGAAAATCCATCAGGTTTCTCAATGTAGACTTCTTCCTCAATATCACCATTCATAAAAACTGACTTGACATCCATCTGATACACTTTAAAATCTTTATAGGCAACATATGCAAGCAACAATATAACAACTTCAAGTATGGCTGCCAGAGAAAAAGTCTCCTCATAATCAATCCCTTCTTTCTGTGAATATCCTTTGCATACCAGTCTTGCTTTATTTCTGACAACTTCACTAGCTTCATTCAATTTATTCCTGAATACCCATTTAGTACCAATCACATTCTTATCTTTATGTCTAGGCACAAGCTCCCATGTGTTATTCTTTTCAATCTAATCTAATTCTTCCTCCATAGCTCTCATCAAATTTTCATCTTTGCAAGCCTCAACAACATCTTTAGGTTCAACTTTAGAAATCAAACATACTTCTTCAACAACTAGCCTTCTTCTAGTCATCACACCTTTATTTTTATCACCAATAATCTTATTTTCAGAATGATTCAATGTTACATACCTTAGAGTCTTTTGATTAATCTGATTTTTAGGTTCATACACCTCTCCACCAACATCAGCAACATCTAGATTAACTGTCTCTACCGGATCATTCTTCTTTGATTCTTCAGTCTAAATAGGATTCAGAACAATGTGATGACCATTATCATATTCGCAAGCTTTGATTTCTTTTCCAAGGTTCTCATCCACCTTCACATTTTCACTTTCCACTATCTTTCTCAGTCTCTTATTATAGCACTGGTAGACTTTTCTCTTTGTTGAATATCCCAAGAAAATTCCTTCATCACTTCTTGAATCAAACTTTCCTATGTCGGCATCTCTCTTGATATAACATTTTCTACCAAATACTCTGAAATATATTATAGTGGGAACATGACCAAACCATAGCTCATAAGGAGTCTTACAGGTATCACCTTTAATATGAACTCAGTTGAATTTATAAACAATAGTGCTAATAGCTTCTCTCCAATAGATCTTCAGAACATTCCCTTCAATCAACATAGTCCTTGCAGCATCCAAGACAATCTTGTTCTTGTTTTCAACAAATCCATTCTACTGAGGGGTGCTAGGAGCAGATAATTGTCTTCTAATCCCATGCTTCTCATAGAATGTATCAAACTCACCAGAACAAAATTCTCCACCTCTGTCAGATCTCAAACATTTCACCTTCAATCCAGACTCAGTCTCAACCTTTGCTTTGAATATCTTGAATTTGTCTAATTCTTTAGATTTCTCCTTCAAAAAGACAACCCACATCATCCTGGAATAATCATTAATTAGAAACATTTAAAATATCTATCACCCTACACACTTCTAACATTTGTAGGTCCACACAGGTCAGAATGCACAAGATCTAGCAATCCATCAGATGTATATTGTTTTCTCTTGAAAGAAATTATTGTTTGCTTATCCAATTGACAATCCTTGCATATCAGATTAGCAGGCTTAACAATCTTAGACATATCTCTAACAACTTGAATAGAACTGATCTTAATCATTGAATCAAAGTTAACATGACACATTCTTCTATGTCACAACCAACTTTAATCAATTTAAGCAATCAAGCAACTTTTCTCACTAGCATTCAAGTGAAAAATATTACCTTAAGTCTTAGTTCAAGATGCAATCTCTATACCAGAGGCATTTAGTATCTTGCATTTACCATTCTTGAATTGTAAATCATAACCTTTGTCAACCATTTGTCCAACACTCAAAAGATTATGCTTCAAACCTTCAACATACAAAACATCATAAGTATTATGCTTACCATCAAAGGAAACAAAACCTCTACCACGGATCACACAGGCTTTGTCATCTCCAAATCTCACTATTGCACCATCATATCTTTCCATACTCACAAATTTTCTTTTATCACCAGTCATATTGTGTAGGAGAAAAAGTGACACTAAGCAAACAGGCCCTAATCTCACTTTCAACCACACACTTGTGGAATACGAAAGAGCCTAGAGGTATCACACAATTGGCTACTTCTTTTTGTGGAAGAGAGAGCCACGGGCTACCTATTAGGATTTCTATTCCTTTGTTGTAATTGAAAGATAAAATGATGCAAGTTCAATTCCTAACCCCAAAGTGCAAGTACGAACTAATAACAAGATTGCAGAATTGAACTTAAACAATGGAAAGCTGTAAACACAAGGACAAGATAAGAATGTAAATGCATACCCGATGTTAAAATATGAATGAAATGTTCGGGATGGGGGCACGAGCGCCATTGTCCTGATTCTGCCCCTGAAACTGCTGTTTTGCAACCTGAAAAGCTGTCAAAAATGTTGAAACTTGATGTCTAATAGAAGGACCTGGGTGCCTAGCGCCCCTGTCCCAGGGACCAGGGCACCCAGCGCCCCTGTCATGGTAGGACCAGGGCGCCCCATGCCCCTGTCCTAGCTTTCTGGGCTGGAATTTGGTGTGAAGTTCAGTCTCCGTCTGCTTCCATCGGATCTGCAACTTGCGGCGTCATCCGAATCCCAAAACCTGCACTTATATCTGAAAAGGTATGGTGGGTGGCTATATAGGGTTTTCCCTTAGTCAAACCCCCACTTTGGTGATTTCCACCTCCACGAATAGCCAAGTTGTATTGTAAAAGTAGTGTGTGTGCAAGATCCTAACATGCAAGTAAGCAAACTAGAGCAACCTAGAAAGTAAACCCTAATTGCTTGTAAATGATAATGTAAATGCTCCAAATCAAGATGCAAAGTGATCAAAAGCATGAATACAAATGATATAAGAGGCTTATGCAAAGACATGAAAACAACATGAAATCATACCCAACCCCAAGGGAGGGGTACAAGACAATCTTCAGTCGGTAATCCCTATTGCTCTTCAATGTCTTCAAAGCCCTAAATGGATGAATGAAATTGATGGATGCTTGATGGATGGATGTTGAATGTTATTGAAGTCTTCAAAGATCTGCTCTTTCGCTGTATAGAAGGCCCTTGAAACCAAAAATCTGGATCCCTTCAAATGAAGAAAGAGAGCTCTTATATATGAAACCCTAGGTCTTAATTTCAACTTTTGGCCGACCTAGAGATTGAATCTCCCGCCAATATCTTGGGGTTAAGCTTTATTTTATGATTGGATCATGCTCCTAAAATTTTGAGAAAAATGTCCAGGACCATGTGCATGCCGGGCGCCATGGTCTCGACAACTTTTCACCAAATTTTCGGGGTCGTCGGATATGATGATTTTAGAGAGAATCCCGAAGTTATAGCTGATTTCGAGATGTTTTGACCCCCGAAATCAAGCCCCCAAGTTCAAAATAGGACCTAATTAGGGTTTTTGATTAAATGATGTATTGGAGGAATAAAATGAAAGGGGCACACTTTAATGAAAAGGGCCCAACTTTATAATGTGGAAGATGATGAAATAGGACCTTAGACCTAATTAATTTGATTAATTAAGTGCTAAAGGGGAAATGCAATGCAAAATGCAAGATGCGCCAAGGCAGGTGCTAAACTAGGTGTGAAATTGTACCACCCTAGCAAGTGCATACAATTTACAACGCTGCATTTAGCCCCCACTTTAGCGGTCATATGAACACTACGTGCATATGCAAGCTAAAGTATAGAAAAGTAAACATTATTTGAAAAAGGATATATCCATAAGTCTATCGAACGAAGCCCCCAGTGGTATCTGCAGTACACAGTTAGGAACCACACCCTACAAAACACACGTTAGATCACAAAATCACCTAATGCTTACTAAGGAAGGTGATGAAAATTCGAGGGTAGCTATATGCCCCCCCCTGTTTCGGCTTGCTAATTTTAGTGAGTTGAAACAGGGTATCATGTTTACCACTTCGAATTGTTAAAGAATATTGATGACAAATGCTCACAAGAAGATTTGATATGAGATCAAAAACTAATGGAGAATCATTTGGTAAGAAAGAGGACTAAATCTCAATTCCAACACAACAAAGAGAGTGAGGATTTGAGAGTTCTCTCACACAAGATGAAGGATGTGAATGGAAACAAAATGCAAAGAGAAGAAAAGAAAGGAAAAAAGCATTAATACACACATTGGTGATCCATGAAAAGAATAGTGAGAGAGAAAACATGGACTTCTCGCCCCTAGGTCTTGTCTAGGTGATCCATGGGAAAAAGGACATGGAAAACTATCCCCTAGAGTCTGTCTAGGTGATCCATGTAAGGGAGGAGAGTGAGAAAATCTAGCCTTATGCCGCTAGTTCCACTCAACCTCGTGCATGTGTGTGTAAGTGAGGTTAGAAGCACCTCATAGGAGTCTATGCCCGAGTATGCTACAACCTGTATATGTATAGTACAAAAGCGTGACATCTTTCTCTAAGAGTCTGTGCTCTGGTTCCGAGAATAATCACCTTGTATAAAAGAAAAATGGAGACATCTCACTCTAAGAGTCTGTGCTCTGGTTCCGAGAATGACCCATTACTCAAAAAGTGTAATGTTTATGTCATAAGTAAAGTAGAACAAGGATACCTACCTTAATCACAAAAGAAGATACCCCAAAAATGCAATAATGTCATAGATCCAAGCAAGAGAGTTCTGCACTCTTTAAGCAAGGATAAGATAGTTGAAAAGGGATATCTTGTAGTATGTGTAAAAGAGATCCATAGAGGAGAAGAGATCTTTGTACCAAAGATACCTATCCCCGAGAGGAATTGTTTTAGACAAATATAACACCTTCTAGAATAAGACAAAGCAGAGAATAAGAATGCAATACTTCCTCCTTTTGCGAGGTGAAAGTGATTCTTAATGAAGGATGACGCTCTTTTTAACCCAATTGGGAGAGTGAATTCATTATGGATGTATTTTACCAAGTGCAAAAGAGGTTTTAGTCAAGGACTTACACCTCTTGTAAGAGAGAATCCTTGAGCAAACAACAACAAATGCATACAAGGAATAACATCAAGTAATAAAGTTCACACCATCCACGAAATAGGAAAAAGTGGATCCTTAGATAAAAATAAGGATAGATCATTGCCTCTTGAGGATAAGGACAATGAGAAGGACTTACACAATCTTCTAGGGAGAAATTTAGACATAAGCAAAATGTACTACATACTCACATGAGTTCATGCAAGCAAGACATTAGTGTATGTAAAATTCTCCTCACAAGAAGTGGGTAAGGTAAGAAAGAGAATACACATCTTCTCCCATATCTAGGAAAAGAGGATTCTAAAGAAAAGATGATCAATATTTCCACACTATTACCCCATAGGAACAAGAGATAACATAGAAAAATTAGGCTATTATGTTGCTTCAAAAATATGAATTCACTTGAAATTGTACCATCATGAATGACAATGAGCCCCCAGTAAATGAGCTACCAATGTCACATAATGATGAGCAACATAATAGCCATTAATGTTATTTAAAGACATGATAGATTGAATGAGGTATTTGAATATGACATGCTGAATGCTCAACTATAAGTGAGATCAAAAACATGTATAAAGTGATAAAAATTGAAGAAGAAAAGTCACAAGAAATCTTAGAAGAGGGATGAGTGTAATTTATTAGAGCCTTATCCCTGGAGGAAAGGACTTTATGATGAATAGGAGATAAAGATTCATAAGTGGATTTAGAAATTTGAGGGGAGTCAGAAAGAGATTTGTTCATCGCCAAGATTTCCTTATGAGGGGAATGAGAGTTGATAGAAGTAGAAGATGATTTAGTTGAAGTGAGATCATCATCACTACTAAATATAGTATTCACATTGAGAGATGGTCTTTTAGATGCTTTGGTGGGCTTAGAAAGATTATATCCAAGTCCAAATGAATATTCATGCATGTTATGTTCTAAAGGAACTTTAATTCCTTGTTCATTTGTGCCACAACCATTTCCACTATAGCCACTCTTAGCCAAAATATGAAACCCACGACCATAATGATTAGCCATTTCAGAAAGAGAAGGTGGTTTTTCATAAGACAAAGAATCAAATTCTTCAAAATTAGAGGTGTGAGGAGAAGAAGCAGCCACAAAATTATTGCTCATAGGTTCAGGTAAGACTGATTGATCTCTAGTTTCTTCCTTCTTTTTAACTTTAAGCTCTCTAGGAGGAACCCTATACTCACCTACAAAGGTGGTATTGAAATCAAGAGATCCCCAATCATCTTCTGCGAGAACCTTCTCAGGATCAAAAGCCTTTTCATGTGTAGATTCAAGTTGAGAAGAATCTTCTTCAAGAACTTCAGACTCATCCAAAGAATTTTGATTATCAGAGGGTGATGATTCATCCATAGGTATCTTGTTTAACGAGTCATCACTAGAAGAGGAAGGCTTAGAAGAACTCCCTTTGGAAGTAGATGTTTGCAAACAAGCTTGAAAATTAGTATCACCTATCAAGGTATATGTCTTATTATTATAAATAAATTTAACTTGTCTATGCAATGTAGAGGGGACAACTTGCATATTGTGAATCCAAGGTCTCCCTAATAACAAGTTGTATGTTATATTTCCCGACATAACATGGATAGGAGTAGGCAAAGTAATAGGTCCCACTGTGATGGGTAAGGTGATAATACCTAATGAAGACTTAGCCACATTATCAAAGCCTCGAATGGGATGAGAGTCAGGCTCAATAAGGGATGTATCCACATTCATCTTATGCAATAGATTAATGCTACACACATTAAGGCCAGAACCATTATCTACCAGTGTTCGTCTTATAGCAGTGTCATTTACGATAACCACAATCATCAAGGGATCATATTGATGTTGAATTTCACTAGTAGGCAACTCATCTTGAGTAAACACAATTTAAGCTTTAGGATTCATCACAGAGTTAACCAAAGACACTATATTAATAGGTGTATTAGGTGGAGGAACATTCAAATCTTTCAAGGCATCTTGTAACATTCCATGATGAGCAGAAGAAGTTTGGATCAAATCCCAAAGGGATATCTTAGCAGGAGTAGTTTTAAGTTGTTCTATGAGATCATATTCCTTACCAAGAACTTGTGAAATACGCGGAGCTTGAGGAAGAATAGGTTGGGAAGGAGGAAGTGAAGTTGGGATAACTGGAGGAGGATTAGGTTGCCTATTGTTTCTTGTGTTATAGGTATGAGCAACTGCATTATAACTCTCTCTAGTCAGTTGCTTAGCATACTCATAAGGGCTCTTAGTAGAATAACCTCCTTGCACAGTAATAATAGGTTTCTTAGGAGTGCAAAAAGAATCATTAGCATAACCACCTTGAACCACTAAGATAGGCTTATTTAAAGGTTGAGAATTTTGAGAAGGACAAGCACCTTGGATAGTGAAGAGAGGTTTGTTAGGTGTTTCATTCACATGTATCAAATTGATTGAGGATGGTTTAGAGGAATGAACAAAGGTGTTAGAAGAATTATTGATAGTCTTCTCTTGCACTAAAATCTTATCACGGATTAAATAAATTTTAGGAAGAGTAATACTAGGAAAGGTCATATCATCCTCTATCATCAAAGGATCTACATGGGGAATAAACTCTCTAGGAGAAGGATCAACATTACTCTCTAAAGTCTCACTCTTGAGAGGGAGATCTTTGAAAGAGATGTTAACCATCTTGCCTTGAACTAGGGTATCCTTATGAGTAGAACCAAGTTGAGGAGAGGGAGATGCTTTATTTTTAGAGGGAGAATAATTGAGATTCAAGGAAGGTGAGAAACTATCAAGGGAGTTTTCAATCTTGATTTCATCCCCTTTGGCTAGGGTTATCTCATGGGGTAGAGAATAATCTACACCTTCTTCTAATGGTTCATCCCAAATAGTGAAGTGGTTGAAAGGAATGTTTGAAGTATTGTCGATTTCGGGAGAGGAGATAACATTATTTATTAATTCCTCATCCTTAGGAGGGAGAGCATCAATAGATGTGTTAAACTCATCCTCTTTCCTCAAAATATGTTAAATATGATCTTTAGGGGAGAGAGAATTAAGGAAATTGCTTATTATTTCATCTTCTTTCTCTAAAGGATGCTTATGGGTAAGGCAAACTTTAGGAGAAGGGTAAGCATTTATCATTAATTCATCATTTCTAGTGGGAATTTTGTTGGAAAAGGAAATGCCATCACTAGTAAATGTAGGGATAATGTCATCTTCTTGCACAAAAGGATCCTCATGAAGGGAGTGTTTTTTAGGAGGAACGTGAACATATTTCTCCAAAGATTCATGCTTAGGAAGGAGATCTTTGAAAGAAGTGTTCATAACCTCTTGTTGCACTAACATGCCCCCATTGGAAGGATCAACTTTAGGAGAAGATAAGTCAATGTCCATCAATACCTTTTCACTTAGAGAGGCATCATGTAGGGAAGGTGAAATAACATTAAGAAAGGTGTTTATGATATCATTCTCTTCCTCTAGGATAGCTAAATAGGAAGGGCACATTTTAGGAGAATTGTCAAGATCACTCTTAAAGTCTTCATCCTTAGAGAATCGGAGAGTCTCAAAGGGATTGGTAGCAACTCTTTTAGGCACTAAAATGTTGTTATAGATAGGGAGAGAATCTTTAGGAGAAGGAAAAATTGAAACAAGGAAAGCTAACCCATTATCACATCTATGAAATGAATGCATCATGACAACAATTTTCCTCTTTCAAATGATAACACATGCAAAATAGAAGGAAATGTTTAATTTTAACCAATGCAAGCACTTAGAATATAGATTTAGAAAATGAAATTTATGATTCAAATGAGTTCCTAAATCAGACTTAAAATTATTGATCCCAATTAAGCTATCCACAAGTTCAACTTTGAATTGAAAAATTAAGGTTTTAGCAAAACTTTCCTCTAAATTTTTTTGAATCTTGCAAGAAATTAAAACTTGTAAATACAAGTTTGAATTTTAAATAGCATAAACACTCAAATTTGAAAACATAAATCAGAATTAGAGAAGATTGGAGTTCACGTTGGGTTCACCAAAATGTGTAGGAGAAAAAGTGACACTAAGCAAACAGGCCCTAATCTCACTTTCAACCACACACTTGTGGAATACGAAAGAGCCTAGAGGTATCAAACAATTGGTACTTCTTTTTGTGGAAGAGAGAGCCACGGGCTACCTATTAGGATTTCTATTCCTTTGTTGTAATTGAAAGATAAAATGATGCAAGTTCAATTCCTAACCCCAAAGTGCAAGTACGAACTAATAACAAGATTGCAGAATTGAACTTAAACAATGGAAAGCTGTAAACACAAGGACAAGATAAGAATGTAAATGCATACCCGATGTTAAAATATGAATGAAAATGTTTGGGATGGGGGCGCGGGTGCCACTGTCCTGATTCTGACCCTGAAACTGCTATTTTGCAACCTGAAAAGCTGTCAAAAATGCTGAAACTTGCTGTCTGACAGAAGGACCAAGGCGCCCAGCGCCCCTGTCCCAGGGACCAGGGCACCCAGTGCCCCTGTCATGGTAGGACCAGGGCACCCCACGCCCATGTCCTAGCTTTCTGGGCTGGAATTTGGTGTGAAGTTCAGTCTCCATCTGCTTCCATCGGATCTGCAACTTGCGGCGTCGTCCGAATCCCAAAACCTACACTTATATCTGAAAAGGTATGGTGGGCGGCTATATAGGGTTTTTCCTTAGTCAAACCCCCACTTTGGTGATTTCCACCTCCACGAATAGCCAAGTTGTATTGTAAAAGTAGTGTGTGTGCAGACCTTGTGTGTGTGCAAGATCCTAACATGCAAGTAAGCAAACTAGAGCAACCTAGAAAGTAAACCCTAATTGCTTGTAAATGATAACGTAAATGCTCCAAATCAAGATGCAAAGTGATCTAAAGCATGAATACAAATGATATAATGAGGCTTATGCAAAGACATGAAAACAACATGAAATCATACCCAACCCCAAGGGAGGGGTACAAGCCAATCTTCAGTCGGTAATCCCCTATTGCTCTTCAATGTCTTCAAAGCCCTAAATGGATGAATGAAATTGATGGATGCTTGATGGATGGATGTTGAATGTTGTTGAAGTCTTCAAAGATCTACTCTTTCGCTGTATAGAAGGCCCTTGAAACCAAAAATCTGGATCCCTTTAAATGAAGAAAGAGAGCTCTTATATATGAAACCCTAGGTCTTAATTTCAACTTTTGGCCGACCTAGAGATTGAATCTCTCGCCAATATCTTGGGGTTAAGCTTTATTTTATGATTGGATCGCGCTCCTAAAATTTTGGGAAAAATGTCTGGGACCATGTGCACGCCAGGCGCCATGGTCCCGACAACTTTTCACCAAATTTTCGGGGTCGTCGGATATGATGATTTTAGAGAGAATCCCAAAGTTACAGCTGATTTCGAGATGTTTTGACCCCCGAAATCAATCCCCCAAGTTCAAAATAGGACCTAATTAGGGTTTTTGATTAAATGATGTATTGGAGGAATAAAATGAAAGGGGCACACTTTAATAAAAAGGGCCCAACTTTATAATGTGGAAGATGATGAAATAGGACCTTAGACCTAATTAATTTGATTAATTAAGTGCTAAAGGGGAAATGCAATGCAAAATGCATGATGCGCCAAGGCGGGTGCTAAACTAGGTGTGAAATTGTACCACCCTAGCAAGTGCTTACAATTTACGATGCTACACATATGATGTGAACAACCACTGTCAATCACCCATTCATCTTTTTCTTCATCTTTAGTAGCTAAAGCTTTTTCTTCAATAGTGCAGCTAGTGGAATCAATAAGTACCGGTCTGTTGGTTAATAGGTTTCTCCTTTGATAAAAATTAAATAATCACAACTCTATTGCCCCTTTAAAGAACAAAACAATAACCAAACAGCTGGGTAAACTTATGAAAGTTTCCCTCTAAATTTTTTGAGGTACAACTCCCTCTTAGATTTTCAATGAATGCAAACAAGAAAATAAACTATGCATATACTTTTAACCAGAAATTACGAAAGGCATTTTCACACCTACACATCACTATGTTGTAAATGCAATTTTTGAAATATGGTTCTTAAATGACAAAGATCATAGGCTTTGTTATGTCTCACACTTCTCACTCAAAAGTAGCTTTCAAACTAAATTTCTTATCAAATGCACAACATTTATTAAAGAAACAAGAAACTATTTTGAAAGAAATGAACTCCAACATAAATTCGATTTCATTCATCAAACACACAGATTCGAAATACCAAAATGTTCACTTTCATTCATTCATAGATAAATGAGTGTTTTTTTTCAAAACATTATGTAACTACAAAATAATGTATATCAAGTCTGAAAGACAAAAATGATTGGACCTTCACATAGTCTTTTTAAAACATATAAATAGACCAATTTCTAAAAATGTCCTAAAATTCATCATCAAATAACTTCAAAGGGGCCTGCATGACTGAGATTGAGGCTATGGAATGAGATCCTTAGGCTGGTTCTGCATTGCACTAGTGACACATTTCCAATCCAAATGGATGGCTGAAAAGCTCTGTATAATGACATAGTTTGGGAGTCCAATGTGAGCAATCCTCTGATGCCACACTTCCTTGTCTCGCTAGACTTGGGCCACAATATCCGCATGACTTCCCAAGTGTTCTATGCATAAAAAAAGGAGCGACTCAATTTTTGCCATAGTTGAGAAATCATTTGTCATTAGAGTTTTTGCTTCTCTAACATAATTAATTTTTCCCTCGAATGACTAAGTGATAACTTCCAAACTCTCTATTGTTTTTCCATCTTCCTTCAGACACTTGATTCCTATGCATTTCAAGTCATTTTGCATGGATAAAATGAGTTGATCTAACTCATTTCGTAGTTTGGCATACTCTTCACATCCCTGCTCTACTATAGAGTTACACAACTCAATGCTTTTCTTGCATACATAGAGAACGTTATCATCCAGGTCCTGCACAAGTTTTTCTGACAAAAACTCCATTATGCCATATTTTTGCACATCATTCATTTGAGCTACCACAACTCTCCACTTGGTTTCCTCCTTTTTCCAATTAGCAATTTTTGTCTCTAGATCTCTCATTACGGTTATGGCATTTTCATACACCTTGCTCAGATTCTTGAAGTACTCTATTCCAGATTGAGTGATCCCATCCAGCCATTCTAGGAAGATTTCTATCACCATCTTGCTTTTTTTAATTTGGCCCAAGAGCTTCTAATTAGCACGTGACTTGGGATCAAAAGATGTGGGCAGTTGTGAAATTGGTTGGGCATTAGGATTATGAAAATATTTTTAATACTCAACTATGTGCCTCAGTGTCTCCTTGAGATCTTGTTTATCCCTTTCATCCTTCCATGTCCAGCTTATTTATCTTTTTGTGGAAGCCTCCAAGTGATGTACATCAGCTACCCATGATCCAATGCGTAAATTAATCTTTTCAACAATGAAATCCTTTGCCGAAGTATTTTATACTTCTTTATCTAAAACATGGTGAGCTATTTTAGCAGTCCAATTACTAGTATCTTGGTCAAAATCCATTTTCGAAACTATTTTTCAGCCTTTTGGACTTTAGAGTTCTGCCTAGAAGTTTACTAACCATATCTTCAATAGAATTGGAAACAAGAACCACATTTATCTTTTTGCTACTAAGAGTTGTATCTAACCAATGAGGAGCACTTGAATATGCATTCTTTTTTTCTTGGGATTGTTCAACACAAAACATTTGCTAAGATCAATGAACCTCCAATGCCTTCTTCTTCTTATTCAGGATTTTCAGTATCATGAACTTCCATGGTGGGTATCTTAATGTTTTGTTCCACCATTATACTCTCAGCTTTGGGAGACCATTCTAAATCAACCACTACTGTGATTTTTGGCATCTTTTTGTACTTGTTTTTGTTTTTTGATCTGGTAAGCTAGGTTGGAAGCTGACTTACAAGGGATTTCTTCAAACCTGTGATAGTATCTACCTCAAGTTTAACTTTGGCACCACCTGCAACACAAGTTTCAGCAGATTTATTAGACAAAACATTTTGAACTGGAACAAGAGAATCTTTAATTACTAGCCTTCCCAGTCTCTACTTTCGTAACCACTACTTAGTCCTATGGATAACAGGGTTTTGATTTGGACTTTGATCCTCCTCTTCTTATCCCATTCTATCTTAGCAATTGGGGAATCTTGTACTTTCTCTGCATACTGCAGATCAATCAAATCCTTGTCATTATCTACAACCCCTATTACATTCATTCTAAGCTGAAAGATATTAATCTGATCCACTGTGAACCAATAAAATTTTCTCCTTCTTACTTCAAATTCATCTCCGCAATCTTCCTAGAAGTATGCAAGCTATGAGATATGAGAAAACCTCCTTTGAGGGATAGATGCATCCGATCATAACCTTTGCTATTGAAATTAAGTCGAGTTGTATAGTATTAAAGGTTAAGCTTTTTGAAGTTTACTTCTAGGTTCAATACAACATAAATAGTATGGAAAATATAATAACCCAATTCAACTGGGAAAGAAACACTTGAGTCTTGTCTGGCTAGTATCCTCTTATCAATGTGAGAAAGTTGCCTACAAAGTTCAATCAACACAAAGTGATCAAGGGAAACCCTCAGTAATTTAAACAGTTCTCCTTGGAACCCTCCAACCCTGATGTAGGTGAACCACGGATATTGAATGACAAAACTTCCATATGTGCTCACTAGCTATATAGCCTCATCAGATAGTCATTTATTTACATTCCCTTGAAGTTCATAGACTAATATCCCTAAAAACACATCTTGAACCCTCCCAAAATCCTCATGGCACTTTGGTAGCTGAAGGTGTGGATAATAATCATAAATTTTCATTTCGTCAACCTATTCCTCATGATACAAACCAGGCCAAGGCATGATAGATGCCAAACAACAGAACAAATATGAGGACATATAAAAGTTTTTACTCCCGAGGTAGTTACTTAGTCCTTCATGTAATCGTTCAACAATTAGCTCATCCCGATCTATATAGCAATTCTCATCTAGTATGACCTAGATGAAAAAGTACATCCAGTCTTCCCAATAGAATTCTTTTTGGCTCCCTTTCACCTTGTGGAGTGTTGGCGGTATATATAAATTTACATTTTTATATCGCCTTATGGAGTTATGTCCCTAAATGGTCCTTTGGTCGGGTTGTGTTTCTTTAATTTTCTGTGCAAATCAGTCTTTGCGGTCTACTTTATTTAAGTTTCATTGTGCTGAACCTGAACCTTGAACTTGAACCAAATGGGTTCAAGGTTCAAAGTTCAACGGGCATCATGTTTAACTTTTCTTTTCTCCATGTGGTTTTGTGAGTCTTTTTCACTATTTGTCGGTGTTTTGCATTAGTTGAACCTTGAACTTGAACCTTTCTGGTTCAAGGTTCAAAGTTCAATATTGGTCATGTATATGTTTTTGTGTCACTAATTGTTCTTCAAGGTTCAAAGTTCAATGTTTGATTTCTTGGAAATCATATGACTTTTCATGAGATGGCAGCGTGGATTTTGAGGAATGGCTAAACGGCGGTAGGAAAAGAGAATATTCTTTCTTAATGATTTTAAAGTTGTCATTAATAGCAAGTATGGCGTGGGAATCCGTGTTTTCATAAATGAAGTGACTTGTTATTAAATGCATGATCATGTGCGACCATTAAAGAGTAATGACGAAAGCTTATGGAAATCATGGGTAAGATTTTTTTGGCTTTTTAAATTGAGCAGTTGTTTTGTCGAAGATTATCATTTGTGAAATATAAGTTTTAAGGAGAGTTTTAGAGTGAAAAGGAAAGAGACTGCGACAAGAGGTTTTACAGATGACAGAGGAAGGTATATTCAATGACTTTCCTAATAGCTACAGTTTTTAAAAGATTTGGATATATCGTTTTGCTCCCTATTTTTGTTTTACCTATTTTCTGCTTTCCTTGAGTTTATTGGGGAAAGATTACGAGTTAAACATGAGGCCAACTTTGCCTAAATTAGCAAGCTCTTCTTCCCTTGTGAATTCCTTACCAGAGCTAGTAGATACAACTCTAGTTCAATTAGATTTAGATGTTTTCTTAGAAAGAGTAAGGAACCTAGCTACCGATTCTATGCTGAAAGACATTGCACAAAGTGGTTTATTGGAAGCAGTGACATTTCCCCTAGCTGTCCCTTGTCCTGAGTTGGTTTTAGAATGCATGAATCACTATGACAAAGTTAACAGGTGCATTAGGAAAAACAATGGTGAGGTTCTGTTGTCTATTGATAGAGAGACAATAATGGCAGCCATGGGTATCCCACATTGGGATCCCTATGAGGATTGGACTATTGGAAAGTCTTATGGGATTTATTCTGAGAAAAAGAAGTATTATAGAACCATTATTGCATGAAATTAGCTTTTGAGGTTTCAAAAGGGTGGCTCAAGACTACTGAGGCCATTAAACTGAGAACATTTGATTCCTGGAATCAGGGATTTGGTAGTAATGTTGAGCAGAATTAGGGAAAATACACACTCCTTCTATTGTGAGGACTGGATGTATTTCTTCATCCAAGTCACTCTTGACAAAGACCAGTTCATTGATTGGGGAACCGTAATTGCAGAAAGGTTGCATGAGGGTTTGAACAATTACCCTGGGATGTCAAATTTTTATATGTCTTCATATCTGTTCTATATGTTAGCTTGTGTGAGGGAGTGGCTTGGACTGTTCCATACAAAATGGGTTTAGGGTATAAAAATTTATGAATATTACCCCCATCTAATCCAAAAAGGACATGTTGACAATTACCTCCGCTGGAATGATATTTTTACTCGGAGGGTAACTTTTAAGTTACAAGGTAATTTGCACAGGAGAATGTCAGGTGAAGCTATTTAACTAATCAACATCTATGGTAGCTTCTTTAATCAATTCAATCACTTCACTTATATAAGGGTAGGAGGCTTTAAAGGTGAACCCTTTGGGTTACCTAGATATGTTTCAGAATATTGTGTTTTGATTGAAGTTTCCAAGCAATTAGCCCATGTTGTAAAGGATTAGGGTGAGGATTATGGCACCAGTGGAATTTTTCCTATTGATTTAGGCCATTATAGGTGCAAGTCTGTTTCTGATGCACTGAATCTTGAGTTAGAATTTAAGAGGTTTCATTTGAAAACCTTCGTGAAGAGAGATAATTTTGACAACAAAGGTTTTATTGCTCACTATCTGAAAAAGATAATGCCCGATCAACATGTCCCATAGTTAGAAGATTACTGGGAAGAATACTTAGATGAATTTGAAGTGAGAAAAAGGAATTGGTCTAGGTTAACTCCGAAGCAGATTCTCAATATGATGTTGCAAATGGATACTTCTGGTGTGACCATTGATAATGGAGATGTATTGGATCCAGAATTCAAGAAACAGGTACATAATGAACCCCTTGGATAGGTTGATTGGAGTAGAAATATGTAAGATAGTGTATAGGCATGCACCTTCAGTATAATTTGTAGAATAGAGAATTGACTAAGGAGCTGTAGGTTTCATCCAAAAAAGGCAACCAGTTCAAGAAATAAGGGTAGAAAAAGGGAGATTGTGAGTAAAACCACTATTTTAACTAACATTCCTATTTCTGTTGCAGGATAGAAGAAAGTTAAGATTAAAGAGAAAAAAATTGACTCTGAAGCTACACATTCCATTGGTGGCCAAGTTACTAAGTCAAGATACAAGAAGAACTTTCAGCCCCCTACCGGTCATCTCATTCTTGATTTGGATGCCGAAGAAGTGTAGGGCAGTATGACAACCCTTGTTTCTGATGCTAATGTCCAAGATTCAAAGGGACTTGATGTTTCGTCTAACATAGATAATGCTATGCTGCTAACTTCAGGAGGGCCCTTGCCCATGCAATCCAAGGATCTAACTGTGGCTCCTAAATGGTTAAGTGATTCAATTACCAAGAAAAGGAATGTTGTGCCTATTTCTGTGTCCATGGAAGATGTCGTGAGTAAATTTTTAGGGAGAGCTACTAAGACAAAGCAGTTAAAAATGGCGACCATGATCAGTTTTGATGAAGGCACAAAACATTGGACTGCAGATATTGCTAAGCCTACATCTGATAAGGATACTGCCACTGCCTCAAAGGCCAATTATACTATTGAGCAGGTTGATTTGGGGGTGGGAAGTAGAGCGGTTGATGTGAAACATTTAGAGACTTCAACCAAAAGGATTATCTCCCACACTTGGAATGATGAAAAGGATAAAGCAGAGTTGAAACAGAGTTTAATGCAAATGGCTCAATACATCCATGCTCTGCAAAATAGTTCACTGCCATTGTCCCAAATCGTTGTTCCCTTTAGTTCAAAATTCCCTGGTAATCAGAAGTTCTTGGATGAGGTTCAACGTAAGAAGATGATCACAAAGATTTTCTCTGAGTGGCTCACATCAATTGTGCATCAAGGAACTAATTATATATCAGATTTAGTTCAAATTTTCAAGGATGCCAATGATGTTACCAAGGAATGGGACGCTGACTTAATTGCATGGCAAAAAGAAAAGACTAAATGGGTAGTACTTTCAAAGCAAATGCATGATATTCAACGCTATGGCTTAATGAATTTTCTTTCTGAAAGACAAGTGTCGGGATTAGATGAGGATATAATGTTCATATACAAGGAAAGTATAGAATGGCGCAACCAAATCATTGAGCAAGGTCATAATGAGTTTGTCAGTCTGCGAGGTGAACTAACAACCCGGAGAACAACCATGCAAAAAGATGTGCGCTGTGTTGATGTTCAGCTTCTTAAAGAGGATGGCTAGACTCTGGAAGATACAATAGAAATGGTCAATCTTTTCAGCAGTCGCATTAAGAAGATTAAGGTGGAAAATTCCTTAGCCGTGGAAGACTTTACAAGGATTGCTAAAGTGGAGTTGATGCTTACAGTATGTCTCGATCATTTGGACTCTCACAAGGATAAAATGCAAATGGTGAAAAGGAAAAAGGAACTCTAGAAGAAAAGAGTAACTCATATCAGTCTGCCACATGTAGTGGTAATCTAGGAATTCTGAAGGGTTCATTGGGAGTGGAATGCAGCAAAAGTGGTTATGGTGTCCACATAGAATAGCAATCTAGACAATCCAACTGAAACTGAATCGACCGCATGACTAGCACTGCTGGCAATTGTATACCAGCGTGTCTATCTTTCTTATACCAGCGTGTCTATCTTTCTTTCATTTTTTGTTATGCAATTAGGACAGTTTCTCATTAACTCATTTGGAGTTAATTTTACCTTGGGTTGAACTACTGGGTCTAGTGGCCTATTTATAAACTTTGTAATGACTTTATGAAGGTCCGCTAAGTTTTTGAAAAACTATCTCTTTAATTTTGGTTAAATAATTTATGTGTGTATTGAAATTTGAGGATCATCTTTGAATGAAAATCGAATGACAATTTGTCTTTGGCTTCAAATCTGTGTGTTTGGTGTTTGAAATTTGATTTCTGTGAGAATGTATTTCAAGAAAGAATCTTTCAGAGCTTTCCATATGTGTAGAAAATGTCACTAAAATTCATCTTAAAAGGTTTTCATTTTGTTTTAGTGTACATGTGAAGTCTGTCAGCTTTACACAAAGAATTATATATATGAATCAATGCTTGTGTTCATTTGGTGTTGATTGGTGAATACAATTACCTTTCTGTACTTTCTGGTGAAAAGTATAATATTGGTTGTATGTAATTTGGAGTTGATTGAATATTTATTAAAGGGAGTTGTACCTTAATTCAGAGGTTAATCAATATGATGATTTTCCCAATTGTATGGTGAAATTTGTCTCTCATTCCTTTGGCTAAAGGGTATAAAAGTTAAATAAATTGTGAGAGACAAATCTGTTTACCAACAAATTTTTTGGCGACTCTGTTGGGGAACGAACGAGATAATTAATCTGGTTTTTTTTTTAAAAGAAAAAAAATTCATCTTTATAGTGATGGTTTGTTCCTTATAAATGGTGATGCCTAATGAAGGGTTTTTACCTATTTTACAACCAAATCTAAGTTGGGTACAAGAAGAGAAAAGTAACATCATCTCTGAGTTGGATACTCTAGCTTGGAGACATAGAAGAAGTTGACCTGAGTATGACATAATAAGTGCATTCCTTGATGAAGTAGAAAGACAAGCATATCATCTTGTGTTAGTTTTTGAAAGTGTGATTGTTCCTAGAGTCTTCTTTATTAGAATCCCTGATAATCAATGACAAAATCCTAGACTCTTGTTACCCTGATTGCTTTCCACACTAGAGGCCAAGCCTTATACCCGGTCACAAAGGAGGGAGGGGATTGTTGATCAAACCTTCCAGGAACTCTTAGACCTTGGTTTTGTTTCTCAGGCTACACCTAGAAGGGCTAGGAGTAGACCCATATCTCCACCAAGAGAAACTGCTTCACCTATCTATCAAGCCTTAACTTTAGACAGTGTTGTACCCCCAATTGTTATAAACCTTACCCCTTTGAATACTACAGGAGCAATGGCCAACAATCCTTGGGGTGCTATTATCAGACCTTTAGCTTTGGGGGAAATCCATAACCCTCCTAAGGGAGCGAAAGATCATTTGCCTAAGTTTAGTGGTGATGGAAAAGTAACCACCACTGAACGCTTAAATGCTTTCAAAGTTGCATGTGGAGTGTTGGCAGTTCAACATGAGGATGTGGTAGTGAGGTTATTTGTTCAAACTTTTATTGACATTGTTGCTGATTGGTTCTACCATCTGCCTGATGGAGTTATTACAAATTGGTAGGTTTTAACAGATAATTTTGAGGCAAGATTCAAATTGACTGAAGATGAGAATTCTCTCATTGCTCAGTTGGCTCAATTAAAGAAAGAAATAACAGAGCCAATGAGGGACTTTGTTGCCCATTTTGATAAACTTTGTCATAAGATTCCAACAGCACAAAAACCCTCCGATGAAAACATAAAATGTTTCTTCATGAAATCCATGCCTGTAGAAATAAGTTTCTTGATGAGGCGCGAGTAGTTACGAATCCTTGATGCTATGAAAGCTTTAGCTGTGAGTCTAGAAGATGATTTAATCATGACATGCAAGTGGAAAAGAGAAGTGCAAACTCCTGCTTCTCAGGTTGTAAATGTCTCTACTTCATTTGACCTTGTGATCCAATGATTAATGAATGATGTAATTGCCCTAAAGAGATAGGCTCCTAAAGCAAGTACTTCATATTCTCAACCATATCAGGACATTCCTAGAAAATATCCCACTCAACAAGGAGGAAATGGAGGAAGACAATTACAGTTACCTCCTACGCAACAAACACTTACTATTGAAGTGCCACCTCCTAAGACAAACACATGTGTGTTTCATTTAACTGATGAACATGATGGTTCTTCATGTCTAGAGATGGTTTGTTTTTTCTCAAATGATCAACAAAGGAGAAACAATCTTAGAAGCTGATGAAGGAGGTTCCCAAAGTATGTCTGGCGACTCTGAAATTCATTATATGGAATATGTCTCTGACTCAGAAAGGGGAGGAAACATGTTGGTGACTTTGGAGGATTCCTCATATACAATTCTTACTAGAACTCAACAAAATTTGAAGCCTGAAGACGTTATAACACCTATCCATAGCATTGCAAAGGGTAAGGAAATTTTGACTCGTCCTACAAGTGTTTCAAAAGTTGTTCAAGAAATTGCTTCTTCAAGTTCTATTTCATTTAATAGTTCCTTTGATATCATTGAATTTTGCAAATCATCTTGTGTTCAGATTACTCCAGCTGAGTATCTAAAGTTGAACCCTAAGGAGTTAGATAGATTAATTGAATTTGTCAAAGGGAATGATACTCAGGTTTTAGCAAGTGAAACCCAAATGCCCATGACTTGTAATTATTCAGCACAAGAAAATGTCAGCCCTACTCTAGTAAATCCTAAAGTTTCATCAAATATTATTCCTCAATAAGCTGAATTGGTTCAACCTAGTCTAGAAGATAAGCCTGGACCCTTCTATGTGTCCTTGTTTATCAATGTGAATAAATTGAGTAATTGTATAATAGACTTTGGAGCATTAGACAATATCATGCCCTCAGCAGTAGCAAAAGCTTTAGGTTTAACCTTAACAAAGACCTTTGGCAAATGTTATTCCATGGATTCCAAACAGGTGCCTTTGTTAGGGAAAATTAAGGATGCACAAGTGGCTTTAGTAGCACATCCTGATCAAAGAATCAAGTTGACAATTTTGGTGGCTGACATCCCTACCAGTTATGGCATTTTATTGAGTCATACCTTCTGTAAAGACATGGTTGGGGAAATTAGAATGGATTGGTCTTAGGCAATGATCATAGTTGGAAAACAGAGAGTCATCCTGCATCTTGAAACAAAATCTAAATACATAGTCTTTCCTTCAGATGATCCGAAAGCTCAAATTTTGTATCAAGATTGTGGCTTTGGAAATCATATGATATCAACTGATTTTCAAGAGGTGGATAAGACCGTAGATTCAGGATTGTTTGATGAACTCTGGTCTATGGAGTTTGATGGGAGTTGATCATCTGCTGGTTCAAGGGCTAGGGTAGTATTAATACCTCCTGAAGGTAAAGTTATTCCTTATGCTTTCAAGTTGGAGTTTCAAAACACTAATAATATGGCTGAATATGAAGCTCTATTATTAGGTCTTGCTGAAGCAAAGAAATTGCAGAACAAGATGTTGAAGGTCAAGGGTGATGCTAAACTTATTGTGAAACAAGTAAGAGGTCTATTCACGGTAAAAAATGAGAGATTGAGACATTATAGAAACCGTGTTTGGGATGAGATTGAGGCATTCGATGCTTTCTCAATCGAAGCAATACCAAGGGAGTTCAACTCAAAGGCTGATTCTTTGGTAGTATCTGTAGCTTTATTAGTGCCTCATTCTGATTTCATAACTGATACCTACAGGGTCGAATTGGTTTATAGACCGATTGTGCCTGACAATTATGAATCCTGGAAGGTGTTTGAAAATGTAAGCAGATTCAGAATTTTTTATGGGGTGCTGAGATTTTTACTTCTTTGTTTTATGAATGATCAGAAACAAGTTGTAAAGAGTTTTCTCCTGATTCACCAGAGGAACTGCATGATGGGGTATTACATTTGAAAGGAAATAAAATCCCAAAAGGCTTGGTGTCTCTTGAATGCCATTTTGATAGAAAGGATGGGTATGTGAAGAAAGGGAAGAAAGAGACCCCTGTAATTCAAAACTCTGGTGAGTATGAGCTAATCAACATTGGTACTAAGGAGGATCCTAAATTTGTTAATTTGGGTAAATTTTGTTCTGAAGAGGAGAAAGGGAGGCTCATCAGCCTGCTGATTGAGTTCAAAGATATTTTTGCATGTTGTTACATGGATTTAAAGAATTTCAGAGATGGTAATTTCCAATACCACATTCCTTTGAAACCTGGTGTCAATCCTTTCTGGTAGAAGTTGAGGAATTTTAATCCAAAGGTAGCAGAAGCAATCTTTCACAAGGTAGACAAGATGTTGAAGGCCCGAATTATTTATCCTATACATCATTCTACCTGGATTGCTAATATTGTTCCTGTTCAGAAGAAAAATGGTGAAATACGAATCTGTGTTGATTTCAAAAACTTGAACCAAGCAAGCCTAAAGGATAATTATTCTCTGCCAGCAATGGATCATATTTTACAAACTGTTTCAGGATCAAAGATGATGTCCATGTTGGATGGCTTCTTTGGATATAACCAAATCAGTGTCTCGAAGCAAGATCAACACAAGACAACATTTGTAACTCCCTGGGGTACCTTTGCATATAACAAGATGCCTTTCAGATTGATTAATGCAGGTGTAATGTTTCAGAGGGCGATGGATCTTTCCTTTGGTCATTTGAGGGATAAGATCATTGTAGTATATCTAGACAATTTGACTGTGTTCTCCAGAAAGAGGAAACGTCATCTGTGAGATTTGAGGAAAGTTCTGATGAGATGCAGAGAGCATGGAGTGTCATTAAATCCTAAAAAGTCTATTTTTGGTGTCACAAAAGGAAAACTTCTTGGACATATTGTTTCAAAGGAAGGAGTAAGGGTGGATCTAGAGAGAGTAAAAGCAATACAACAACTCAGCCTTCCTTCTAATAGAGATGGAGTGAGGTCCTTCTTTGGACGGGTGAATTTTCTAAGACATTTTATTCCTGATTTTACCGAGACTTCTAAATATATCATAAATATGATGAGTGAGAAAGTAGTTTTAAAGTTGAATGAAGAAGGTAAAAGGGCTTTTGAAGAAATAAAAAGAGCAATTGTGCATGCACCTACTCTGGCTAATCCAGATTTTAGTAAGGATTTTATTATTTATTGCTATGCGTCAGAGCATACTATGTTTGGAATTTTAGTGCAGAAAGGTGAAGGTAATGAAGAAGTTTCAGTTTCCTTCATGAGTGTACCTCTGAAGAAGAACGAGCTAAAATACTCATAGATAAAAAAGCAAGCTTATGTGGTAGTGAAAGCTGTCAAACAATTCAAGTACTATATACTTCATTCACATGCAACTGTCTTTATTTCGAACTCTACAGTGAAAAGTATTTTAACCCAACAAGATGTCGGTATCAATAATAGAGCATCTTGGGTCTCTAAGATTCAAGAGTCTAATTTAGACATTAAGCCCACTAAATTGGTCAGAGGACAAGGCCTTTGTAAACTAATGGTGGAGAATAAGTTCGAAGAAGAGGAAAGTCTACCCTTAACTTTATTTGTTAATCATCAGGATTCCTAGTTCACTATTGTTGCCTATTATCTCACTTATGGAGACTATCCAGATTATCTTTCTCCTAGGGAGAAATGAAATTTAAAGCTGAAAGCTGCAAAGTACGTCACCTTTGATGATATACTATATAAGAAAGGTTTGGATGACACCTTTATTAGGTGTGTAGATAAGCCGCATCAAGAAGCTTTGCAGAAAACTTTTCATGATGAGGCATGCGGTGGTCATTTCTCCTCCACGATGACTGCATATAAAATCTTGAGGAACTGTTACTATTGGTCGAGAATTTTCAGAGATGCGTATCCTTGGGTAGTAAGGTGTGAAAAGTGCAAATTGTTTATAGGTAAACCTCAGTTGGCTGCCTTGCCTTTAAGACCAGTAGTGATTGAAGAACCCTTTAAACAATGGGGATTAGATTTCATTCGTCCGTTGAATCTAGCCTCTAGCGTAGGACACACTCACATATTAATAGCAACAGACTATTTCACTAAATGGGTGGAAGCTACCCCTGTTAGAAAAACCACTTTAGAGATTGTGTGTGTACTCCTTAGGGACAATATTCTTGTCAGATTCGGAGTTCCTCTAAAAATAGTCACAGATAATGCATCAAATTTCTCTTCATCTGAATTAGTTTTATTTTGCTACAATCATGGAATTTCTTTGGTGCATGCTTCTGATTATTATCCACGGGGTAATGACCAAGAAGAATCAAATAACAAAAACTTGATTAACATCATGAGGAAGTTGGTTAGCGAGAATTTCAGAGTCTGGCATAAGAAGTTGCATGAAGAACTGTGGGTAGATCGAACCTCACCTAAGCAAGCTATAGGGATGACTCCTTTTGAGTTGGTATATGGTATTGGTGACCAAATCTCTCTTCCTCTAGAATTAGCGACTTCCAAATTACAGTCTGTCGTAGAAGATGCATTCTTTCAGAATTCTCTTGAGAAGAGAATTATGTATTTAATCAAGATTGAGGAAGAAAGGGAAAAACTAGTCGATAGGATTACAAAACATCAGATGAGGGTGAAAAAGATTTTTGATCAAAAGGAAAGACCTAGGAAGTTCATGAAAGGTGATCTAGTGTTATTATGGGATAAAAGGAGGGAGCAGAAGGGCACTCACAACAAATTCCAGTCACTGTAGAAAGGTCCTTATGTAATTCATGAGGTGAAAGGTCCCAATTCTTTCAAACTTGCTTATTAGGAAGGCTTTGAACTACCCCTGTCCTATAATGGGAAGGAATTAAAATTGTTTCAATTGTAAGCAGAAGTCCCCTACCAGTTTGTACATATAGTTTTGTTGTGTTTAGCTTAGGTGTGTGAGTTTTGGTGTGGGTCGGGCTTTACTTTTAAGTCATTTGCAAAACCAGGGATTCATTGCTCGGTACTTTACAGTTCCAATGCCCATGCAGAACCACTATTGGCGGTATATATAAATTTACATTTTTATATAGCCTTATGGAGTTATGTCCCTAAATGGTCCTTTGGTCGGGTTGTGTTTCTCGAATTTTCTGTGCAAATCAGTCTTCACAGTCTTCTTTATTTAAGTTTCATTGTGCTAAACCTGAACCTTGAACTTGAACCAAATGGGTTCAAGGTTCAAAGTTCACTGAGCATCATGTTTAAGTTTTTTTTCCCCATGTGGTTTTGTGAGTCTTTTTCATTGTTTGTCAGTGTTTTGCATTAGTTGAACCTTAAACTTGAACCTTTCTAGTTCAAGGTTCAAAGTTCAATATTGGTCATGTATATGTTTTTGTGTCGCTGATTGTTATTCAAGGTTCAAAGTTCAATGTTTGATTCCTTGGAAATCATGTGGCTTTTCATGAGATGGCAGCATGGATTTTGAAGAATGGCTAAACGGTGGTAGGAAAAGGGAATATTATTTCTTAATGATTTAAAATTTGTCATTAATAGCAAGTATGACATGGGAATCTGTGTTTTTAGATATGAAGTGACTTGTTATTAAATGCATGATCGTGTGAGATCATTTCAGAGTAATGTCGCATGAGTAAAGAGTAATGATGGTAACTTATGGAAATCATGGGTAAGATTTTCTTGGCTTTTTAAATTGAGTAGTTGTTTTGTCGAAGATTATCATTTGTGAAATATAAGTTTTAAGGAGAGTTTTGGAGCGAAAGGGAAATAGACTGCAACAAGGGATTTTGCAGATGACAGAGGAAGGTATGTTCAATGACTTTCCTAATTGCTGCAGTTTTTAAAAGATTTGGATATATTGTTTTGCTACCTGTTTCTGTTTTACCCATTTTCTGCTTTACTTGAGTTGATTGGGGAAAGATTATGGGTTAAACATGAGGCCAACTTTGCCTAAATTAGCAAGATCTTCTTCCCTTGTGAGTTCCTTACTAGAGCTAGTAGATACAACTCTAGTTCAATTAGATTTAGATGTTTTCTTAGAAAGAGTAAGGAACCCAGCTGCCAATTCTATGCTGAAAGAAATTGCACAAAGTGGTTTATTGGAAGCGATGACATTTCCCCCAGCTGCCCCTTGTCTAGAGTTGGTTTTAGAATGCATAAATCACTATGATAAACTTAACAAGTGCATTAGGAAAAATAATGGTGTGGTTTTGTTGTCAATTGATAGAGAGATAGTAATGGTGGCCATGGGTATCCCACATCGGGAGCCCTATGAGGATTTGACTATTGGAAAGTCTTATGGGATTTATTCTGAGAAAAAGCAGTATTACAGAACCATTATTGCATGAAATTGGCTTTTGAGGTTCCAAAAGGGTGGCTCAAGACTTCCAAGGCCATTAACCCGAGAGCATTTGATTCCTGGAATCAAGGATTTGGTAGTAATGTTGAGAAGAATTAGGGAAAATTCACACTCCTTCTATTGGGAAGACTGGATGTATTTCTTCATCCAAGTCACTCTTCCGGTTCATTGACTGGGGCACCGTAATTGCAGAAAGGTTGCATGAGGGTTTGAGCAATTACCCTGGGATGTCAAATTTTTATATGTCTTATTATCTATTCTATATGTTAGATTGTGTGAGGGAGTGGCCTAGACTGCTCCATACAAAATGGGCTTAGGTATAAAAATTTATGAATATCACCCCCATTTGACCCAAAAAGGACATGTTGACAATTACCTCCGTTGGAATGATATTTTTGTTGGGAGATTAACTTTTGAGTTACAAGGTAATTTTCACAGGAGAATGTTGGGTGAAGCTATTGAACTAATCAACATCTATGGTAGCTTCTTTACTCAGTTCAATCACTTCACTTATATAAGGGTAGGAGGCTATAAAGGTGAACCCTTTAGGTTACCTAGATATGTTTCAGACTATTGTGTTTTGATTGAATTTTCTAGGCAATTAGCCCATGTTGTAAAGGATTATGGTGAGGATTCTAGCACCAGTGGAATTTTTCCTATTGATTTAGGCCATTACAGTTGCAGGTTTGTTTCTGATGCACTGAATCTTGAGCTAGAATTTAAGAGGTTTCATTTGAAAACCTTCGTGAAGAGAGATAATTTTGACAGCAAAGGTTTTATTGCTCACTATGTGAAAAAGATAATGCTCGATCAACATGTCCCTCAGTTAGAAGATTACTAGGAAGACTGCTCAGATGAATTTGAAGTGAGAAAAATGAATTGGTCTAGGTTAACCCTAAAGTAGATTCTTGATATGAAGTTGCAAATGGATACTTCTTGTGTGACCATTGATAATGGAGATGTATTAGATCTAGATTTCATGAAACGGGTACATAATGAACCCCTTGCAGAGGTTGATTGGAGTGGAAAGATGTAAGATAGTGTACAAGCATGCACCTTCAGTATAATTTGCAGAATAGAGAATTGGCTAAGGCGCTGCAGGTTTCATCCAGAAAAGGCAACCAGTTCAAGAAATAAGGGTAGAAAAAGGGCAATTGTGAGCAAAACCACTATTTTAACTAACATTCCTATTTCTATTGCAGGAAAGAAGCAAGTTAAGATTAAAGAGGAAAAACTTGACTCTGAAGCTACACATTCCATTGGTGGCCAAGTTACTAGGTCAAGATACAAGAAGAACTTTCAGCCACCTACTTCTCATCTCATTCTTGATTTGGACGCTGAAGAAGTACAGGGTAGTATGACAACCCCTATTTTTGATGCTAATAAAGTTGTAACCAATGCTGATGTTAATGTCCAAGATTCATAGGGACTTGATGTTCCATCTAACACGGATAATGCTATGCTGCTAACTTCAGGAGGGCCCTCGCCCAGGCAATCCAAGGATCTAACTATGGTTCCTAAATGGTTAAGTGATTCAATTACCAAGAAAAGGAATGTTGTGCCTATTTCTGTTTCCATGGAAGATGTCGCGAGTAAATGTCTAGAGAGAGCTACTAAGCCAAAGCGGCTAAAAATGGAGACCATGATTGGTTTTGATGAAGGTACAAAGCATTGGATTGCAAATATTGTTAAGCCTACATCTGATAAGGATGGTTCCGCTACCTCAAAGGCTGATTATACTATTGAGTGGGTTGATTTGGGGGTAGGAACTAGAGTGGTTGATGTGAGACATTTAGAGACTTCAACCAAAAGGATTATCTCCTACACTTGGAAGGATGAAAAGGATAAAGCAGAGTTGAAACCGAGTTTAATGCAAATGGCTCAATACATCCATGCTCTGCAAAATAGTTCGCTGCCATTGTACCAAATCTATGTTCCCTTTAGTTCAAAATCCCCTAGTAATCAGAAGTTCTTGGATGAGGTTCAACAGAACAAGATGATCACAAAGATTTTCTCTGAGTGGCTCACATCAATTGTGCATCAAGGAACTAATTATATATCAGATTTAATTCAAATTTTCAAGGATGCCAATGATGTTACCAAGGAATTGGATGCTGACTTAATCACATGGCAAAAATAAAAGACTAAATGGGCAGTAATTTCAAAGCAAATGCGTGATATTCAGCGCTATGGCTTAATGAATTTTCTTGTTGAAAGACAAGTGTCAGGATTAGACGAGGATATAATGTTCATATGCAAGGAAATTATAGAATGGCATAGTCAAATCATTGAGCAAGTTCATAATGAGTCTAGCAGTCCGCGAGGTGAACTAATAACCCTGAGAACAACCATGCAAAAAGATTTGTGTTGTGTTGATGTTCAGCTGCTTAAAGAGGATGGCCAGACTCTAGAAGATACAATAGAAATGGTCAATCTTTTCAGTAGTCGCATTAAGCATATTAAGGTGGAAAAGTCCTTAGTCGTGGAAGACTTTAAAAGGATTGCTAAAGTGGAATCGATGCTTATAGTATGTCTCAATCATTTGGACTCTCACAAGGATAAAGTGCATCTAGTGAAAAGGAAAAAGGAACTCTGGAAGAAAAGGGTAATTCATATTAGCCTGCAACATGTAGTGGTAATCTAGGAATTCTCAAGGGTTCATCGGGAGTGGAGTGCAGCGAAAGTGGTTATGGTGTCTGCCCAAAATAGTAATCCGGACAATCCGGCTGAAACTGAATCGACCGCATGACTAGATCTGCTGACAGTTGTATGCCAGTGTGTCTATCTTTCTTTCATTTTCTGTTATGCAGTTAGGACAATTTCTCATTAACTCATTTGGAGTTAATTTTACCTTGGGTTGAACTATTGGGTCTGGTGGCCTATTTATAAACTTTGTAATGACTTTATGAAGGTCCGCTAAGTTTTTGAAAAACTATCTCTTTAATTTTGGTTAAATACTTTATGTATGCATTGAAAGTTGATGATCATCTTTGAATGAAAATCAAATGATAGTTTGTCTTTGGCGTCAAATCTGTGTGTTTGGTGTTTGAAATTTTATTTGTGTGAGAATCTATTTCAAGAAAGAATCTATCATAGCTTTCCATATGTGTAGAAAATGTCACTGGAATTCATCTTAAAAGGTTTTCATTTTGTTTTAGCATACATGTGAAGTCTATCGGCTTTACACAGAGAATTATATATATGAATCAATGCTTGTGTTCATTTGGTGTTGACTGGTGAATACAATTACCTCTTTGTACTTTCTGGTGAAAAGTATAATATTGGTTGTATGTAATTTGGAGCTGATTGAATATTTATTAAAGGGAGATGTACCTTAATTCAGAGGTTAATCAATATGATGATTTTCCCAATTGTATGGTGAAATTCGTCTCTCATTCCTTGTGCTAAAGGGTATAAAAGTTAAATAAATTGTGAGAGACAAATCTGTTTACCAACATGCAGCAAAATGACAATGTCCCTTACCTCCTTGACCAAGTGTTCTATGGTTAAGGGCTTGGGTAAACTAGAACCATCCTTCTTAAATTTCAAGTGCCAATTTCTAGCTATGATACTTCTATATTGGGACTTCTTTTCCAAGAATAATCCATAGGACGTGGTTATCATCCAATCCTCATACAGCTCCTTAGCAAGGATTTTCAAAACAACCATAACAATTTCTCTATTTACATTCAATAGAATACCCCATTATGCATTTCTAATACATCTGTGTTCTAGGTCATACTTGTTCATGCACTCGAGCACTAATTGAGGGCACTATATAGCAAGAGGAAAAATGGTAGCTTCTAGTAACCCGCTATCCACAATATTTTCCATCATGGGTGAACTAGAGTGATTCTTAGCTCTTTCTAATAATTCATCCAAATCAACATGAGCTAAGGATGTGTCCCCAAATTATAGGAGAGAACAACTAAGACCTAATTTTGACCCTAATTTTGGTGGAATGGGTCTCATTTTCAAATTTCACTCAAATTAAGCACACAAACACAAGCTGCAATGACACCCACTACAACTACTACAATAAAAATTAACAATTTCTTCCTTGAAGCATGAAAAATGATAGAGATGATGAAGATTTTCAACTCACCTTTCATGCAACTAAGTATCTACTAATCCTGAGAAAATTACCTCCAGTGCCGAACCTCCAACTTTCCTAATTTAGCTTCTTCAAGAAGATATAATTTTTTTTTTGAAATTGATATAAATGGATTAAAACTCAATTTCATGATTACCACAACTCATTCATTCGTGCCAAGTTACCGCTAAAGTGACACTTCTGACACATGCTTTTATTATGAAACACTTCGCGCGATCTCTTGTCAAGAAAATGATTACCTCCTTAAGTGAGAATTCCTTCAAATAAATCTCTAAGATTCCCAAAATATTCCACTCCATGTTGATCATTTCTCTCCTTTGGCCTCCGCTTTTACAATGCTTCCATTTTGAATTTGGAACCGTTGAACCATTGAACCAACAAAGGTTCAAAGGTTCAAGTTCATTCTTTGCATGAGCTTTCTACACTAGTTAAACTTGCCACAACTAAGACATAATACGCACAAATACATGATGAACCAATGAACCAATGAACTCTTGAACTAAACTCTGGGTTCAAACAAAAGGTTCAAAGACACTAACACTTTTAGACATAAAGATGCATCGGCCAAGAAAGACTTAAAGAAGAAAGATAACAATTTAAGAAAATTGACTATGCTAAAGTAAACACACATTATCTCCACATGAATATTCCAATGTAAGGAAAATCAATGAACGCAAAAATAGGGGTGTAACAATTGGCTCTGACTGGAGACTAGAATTTTAAAGGACTACGAAATGAACCTAGAATCTCTAGTTACACAACAACTTACAAACATGGGAAAGAAGGACCGAGGCAAACCAAAACTCACACGAACAAAACACCAGAAAAAAATAACTAAGTTAAGACTATGTACAGTAACAGGGGACTCTTGTTTTATAATTGATAGATTTTTAGATCCTTCCCATTATAGGACAGAGGCAAAATTGTTCCATCTGAATATTTTAATTTAAAAGAGTTAGGCCCCAATACCTAATGGATTCTGAATGGTCCTTTCCAAAGAGTCAAATTTTCTATGAGCTCCTTTAGGTTCTCTCCTTCTATCCTATAGTTGAACTTGATCTGCTTGCATGAATTTCCTGGGTCTGGCCTTATGGTCAAAGATCCTCTTAACCCAAGCTTGATGATTTGTAATATGATCAACTAGATCATTCCTTTCCTCCTTTATTTTGGTCAGGTACATTACTCTTTTCTCTAAAGAACTCTGAAAATATTGATCTTCAATCATTGTTTGCAATTTGGTAGTCGCTATCTCTAATGGAAGTGATAATTGAGCTTCCACTCCATATACCAGCTCAAAAGACACCATCCCAATTGCCCTTTTGGGTGATGTTCGATCGGCCATAGTGCTTCATACAACTTTTTATGCCAATATTTGGGGTTATCACTCAGTAATCTCCTCATAATAGCTATCAGGTTTTTATTATTGGACTCTGCCTATCCACTCCCCTGTGGGTAGTAGTCTGATGAATGAGAAAGTAATATACTGTGATCATAACAAAGCATAGCCAATTCTATTGAGGAAAAAATTGTAGCATTATCTGTTACAATCTCCTGAGGAATGCCAAAGTGTACTAATATATTTTCTTTCAGAAAGTTACACAGAATCTCAGAAGTAATCTTTTTAACTGGAATGGCCTCTACCCACTTGGTAAAATAGTCAGTAGCAGTCAAGATGTGGGTGTGCCCTACACTCGAAGGAGATGAAAGGAGCCCAATAAATTCTAAAACCCATTTCTTAAAGGGACCCTCTATAAAAATGGGTCTCAATGGGAGTGCTGCTAATTATGGCCTTCTAGAAAATAATTTACACTTCTCACCATTGGCTACCAACTTTTATGCATCTTTGAACATCTTGGGCCAGTAATAATGCTGGCAATTGACACTCTATTGGTTGGTTTCATTATGTTATCATTAATGGAAACATGATTTTATGTTCCAACTTCATATGGTGTATTGACAGACACTTCACAGATTCGACACTGGTAGGTCAGAAGGATTTCTTTGGTCACTGACAATGTAGGCTGACATGGTATTATAAATGTTATTGGTATTTGAGGCTGACATATCTTAGATCCAACATCGATAGTTTGTTTTAATGTTTATACATTTATGTTATCTGGCTGACATGTAATCTGATATTGTATATATCTTTGTAAGCTGACATAAGGCATAAAAGTTGTATAGGGTATATAGGGTAGCTTGATTAGATCATTTCGATATAGGGAGATAGACATGAGATAGGAGATTATGATGATGTGAATGTAATATGATTCAAAATATATCAGAGAGATTATGTATGTGAGGAATTTATTGTAAGGGTTATTCTGATAAAGGGGTTTAGGTTTTCTAACCGGAACAAATAGAACTTAAAATGGAACTGTATTCAGGCATAGAAGATGTTATCTTAGCAGTTCACACTTCTCCAGATTGTTGTCTGGAATTTTATGTAATCAGTGAGTCTCCTATTGTGATTGAGCAGTGTGCTCTAGGCTATAAGCCTTCCTGCAAGTGCAACCCCCTCATATTTTGTAATAGCTCTTCATATGGCCAGTGGATTGATAATGTGGGTCACAAATCCCATCATGGTTTTTCCTCTTTGAGGTTTTTCACATATAAATTTGTGTGTTAAGATTCTCATTTATGTGATTGGATTATTAGTTTCTTTACTTCTTTCAATTCTGTTTATATTGGTATACTGGTTGGTGTATGCATGTTTTATTAAGGCTAAAATCTACTATTCTAGTACAACACTGATTCACTCCCCCCCTCTCAGTGTTATTGGTTTCCAACAATTGGTATTAGAGCCTTGTGCCTCAGAGGAAGTTGAACAGCTTGAGCAAGATCGTGAAACCATGAATATGACTTTGGAGAAGGAGATTGAGATGGCACTTGAAGACTATGATGCTGAAAAGTTGAAGAACTTAAAGCTACTGGATGAATTGAATTCTGCTAAGGAATTCATTCTTGTCTTACAAGAGAGATTATCACCCATTCAAGATAGAAGGAAGGAACTCTTGCAAAATGAGGATGATGAAGAGAAAAATGCACTTAAGGAGCAATGTTAGAAATTGAGTCAGGAGAACATGGTTATGAAGAGTGAAATGCAAGTTATAACTATGAGGATGTCTAAGGAGATTGAGGACACAAGGAAAAAGGAAGAAAATCTTGTTGTATCCCTGAACAAAAAAGTTTGAAGAATGTGGTAGGTTGGTTCATGAAAATGATATGTTGAGAACTGATTTGGTACAATCCCAGAGTAATGAGAAAGAGCTTGAGAGACAAATGATAATACTAAGAAAAGATTTACTATGACAAGTGAGTACAAAGAAAAATTTAAGATCAGCTCAGTACAACTTGATGAGTTGTTGAAGAGACAGAGGAAGACTGGAGATTCTAGTGGACTTGGATTTGAGCAAGGACAAAGTTTCGGTACTGCTAACAAATATCAAAACCATAAGGCACCGGTAAGACAATTCCATGCTTATAAATTCAATGGTAGATGTTTTGTTTGCAATAGATTTGGTCACATGGCTAGACAATGTAGAAACAGAGCAAATCAAAACCTTGATTCTACTCTCGGTAAATGTTCTAAATGCACTAAGTTTGGTTACAAGATAGAAGATTGCAGAATGAATATTAAATGGTATGCTTGTGGAAAATTTGGACATATGGCTAATCAGTGCAGGTCAAGCAATTTCACTGGTTTTAGCAAAGCAATTCAGACGAACAATGTTACATGTTATGCATGTAATGAAGTCGGACATATTGCTAAGTTCTGTAGAAGCATGAATCCATCGATTAGTAATGGAGGATCAAATGAGAAAGGAAAAGAGAAGGTTAGTGAAATTCGGCAAGATGATACTCAGAGCTGGGTTAGGAAGACTGAAGAACAATCATCAAATGGGAATTTCCCGGTTACTTATTTGATAGAAGAGGCTGCTTTTGCACCGATAGTGAGCTCATCTAGTAACTAAGGCACATACCTTAGGGGTAGGAAAAATTCATGAAGATGGTGCATATGCCCCAAGAAGAGATTCTAAAAGATGTTCTAGATATTGGAGAAGATTATTCGGCATGGATATGTTCTGAGCGAGATCCGGTAACTTTCACTAGTAGTCATTTATGTCAATGGAAGATTAGGGTTTTTCTCGAAGGTTAAAAGGTTGTTTACACTTCATTGTTAATCACCCTACATTCAGAGTGATTCAGTGCAATCAGAGGCTATTTAGAGACAATTAGATTTCTTCTTGAGCAATTTCACCAGCATCTAGAAGAATTTGTTGAAGGTTTTCACCAAGAATGATTAAAATGTATTTTTCTTTAAACATGGAAGCAGAATCATCTTCTATTCTTGTTTTTGTTGAAAACCCAACTTTTGTGGAGGTCAAGGACCGCCCGAGGCCAATATTCAAACAGTATCCACATGTGGTTACCTAGGAAGATTTGGAGCATTTTCTTGCATTCCGAAGGGAGTTGTGTATATAGAGGATGTTAGGGCTTATATTCACTATCATATTGAGGACTTGGGAACTTCAGAAATCAAGGGAATGTATATGAGTGAGCTAATGGGAGAATTTGGAAAGATCAAACCGATATATAAACATATTGAAGAACTAGGGTTTATAAACATTCTGGATATTCCAGAGTTTGAGGATGAGATAATCATACATGTACTGAGAAGAGTACATGGTGAATTCATATGGTTGAATAGACCTTACAAAATCACCAAGGAAGCCATCTAGACAATTACTGTTGGCATTATACACTCAGATGTAGTTGATGTTGTCATTGATGGCAACCAACTGGTAACATGGTTCACAGCTTACACCAACAATAGACATCATCTATTGGCACCAATAGGCACAACAAGATTATTCTCACCGGCATCCAGTCTACACTGATAGAAGATCTTACTAACACTCTGAGCCGACATGGAAATTATATTGTTTTGTATTGTAATTATATTGTATAGCCAATATAATGTATTGTAAAGACTCATATATGTATGAGATCTTATAGGTCATTTTGTAAGTGTGAAAAAGTATGTATGGTATGTAAGTGAAATAAGGATATGTAATTAGGTAATGAATATGAGAGCAAATATCTGTATATGCATTTTGATGTAATAATTTTATGAGAGAATAAGAGAAGGGAAGAGCGAAGAAAGCTTTATGGAAGAGGTATTTGACATAGCTTAAACCGGTACTGAATCCAACATTGCAGATGCTATTTTCAGCAGTACATTGTCATTGGATTTAATCATCCAATTTTGTAGTCAGTGGGACTTCTATTTTGTATTGAGTAGTGAGCTCTAGGATGTTGGCCTTCCTGCATGTGTAGGCCCCTATTGTATAAGTAATATTTATTCATATTGGCCAGTGAGTAAATATTGTGGGTCACAAATCCCATCGAGGTTTTTCCCCTACCGGGTTTCCTCACCAAAAATATGTGTTATGGTGTGCATTGATAGTTATACTGTTATTTCTCTTTATTTCTTTATTGCTTGTTTACCGGTACATTATTTTGGGTTGTAAAGTTGCAAACAAGTTTAAATCTTTAGTACACTAGTTAGACACTGATTCACCAACCCCCCCTCTTAGTGTCTTTGGGGTTGTTCAGGTATCTAACAATTACTGGTTTACCATCGGTAGGTCAACATCCAGACAAGAAAATTTCAAATGACTTCACGAGGAATATCACCCGCACTAAATCTGACAAAAGATCCATGAAAGTGAGCACTATCACCAACACAGACATCAGATTTGGTAGCATGATTATTGGATATAAGGTAACTTAGTCAAACCGACTGAATTGTGTTTCTAGTTCATGCATTTTGGCTGCATATAATATGATGAGAGATAATGTAAAGTTAGACCTATGCAGTTGGATGCTTGACGAGTTGTTAATCAACTTAGGAAAGATTAAGGGTGAGAAGAAGGGCACTTTTTGGTATGGGAACTTGTTAGTCTGCTTGATGTTATATTTTCTGAATGATTCACCTGGTTCTAGTAAGAGACAATGGGATTGTGACATTCCGGTAGGAAGACAATTGAAGTAGTCAATTGCTGGATTAGGAAGCCAAAGAGATGATAAGATATGGGGGTCTTTTAAGGCATTTCAAAAATATATGAGGTCCAAGGTAAGGGTACTTGAGCATATTGTAGAGAAATATTCTACCAACATATGCTTCATGGTAAAGAAGGGTAAAAATCTCATGGAAGCAATTAAGACCCGAAAGATTTGGATTGAAGAAATGGGCTATGAGGTAGATGCACAGATTCTCGATGCCTACACAAAAATGCTAATTGATGCTCCAATTGATGAGGCAGAGAAGCCCTATAGAATTGCATAGCAGAAATCTCAAGAGGTTGAAACTGAGTTCTGTTGGCATTTTGTACAGAGAATGTATTAATGATATGTTGTCATTGATGTCAATTGAACCAGTAATGGTATTCATGTTATTGTTGATATTGTTGTTTTTGATATTGGCTAGTAACCGGTAAGAAGAGATTTGTGGAAGATGTTGTAAACCAGTATGTAAAGTTTGTGAGTTGAACTGGTGAACTGATGTAAATGGTTGAACCTTTCTAAGAAATGTAACCAGTAAACCCTATCGGTTGTTAAACCCTAACCAATCAAGTTTGTTGGTTTATTATCTGATAAGTGGTAATGATGGAGACATGTGTAATCATTGTATGAGGATAAGTTCAAATTGTTTGGTGCATTTGTTTTTTGTCTATGGAAGGAACAAAGTGGATTGCATCTAATGCACAGCACATGATGAATTACAAAGTCTGATGAAGTGGTGATCATGGAACAGTTGGAATTTTCTTAAAGAATGTGAAGAGATTGTCATGATTTCTAACTGTCAAGATTGTACTGACTTGTTTGTAATCTCGATGATGAGAATTAGGTTTTTATTGTCTTACCGACTTAATCTATTTGTATTTAAGGTCAATGAAGTTGTTTGTAAAGGTTGTTGGCAAGATTGATAGAAGCCTGTTGAGTGTGTAGTTGCCTAACCAGTGACTAGATTTACACTTTGAGTGAAGGCAGATTAAAGCTTAGAAGGATCTGATCAAGAAAATGTAGTGCTACTCAGATAGATCAATAAAACCTATTGTTTTCTAACAATTACAACAGTAGTGAAATCCCTTAACTGGGTAAGCTCTAATAAGCTTGCTTACTCATTAAATCCTCTAACAAGGTGGTCCATTAGCTTGGATTCTTAAATCTTCCAGCGAGGTTACTCCCAATAGGGTATTGTGCTTTTCATCAAGGCATATTTGTAAATCCCTTAACCGAGTGATTCCTAACTGGAATTAGTTCTTAACATGACTTATTGTAAAGCTTTAATAGGCTTGGCTCCTAATAGGGAAAACTTCAGAAGAGTTCAGATAGCTATCCTTTTGAGTCTCATCTCACTGTGGTTTTTACCTATTTGGGTTTTCCACGTATAAAAATTTGTGTCAAGTGGTGAATGCTTTTGTGGTTATGATATTATTTGTTGATTTGGTTAACTTCTGATAAGGCATGATAAGTAGAAGCATTGAAAGATGAATATGTTGAGTTATGATTAAGCATTGTTGATGTTTACAAGATTGAAGTTGTTTACTGTCAAGTTGTCATAACAGTTAAACTAGTTGATGTCAAGTATTCTTATGAATATTGATCTTGATCGAGATATGTTTACTTTGTGTGACTGAGTTTGAGATTGGGAAATTTGTATCAGTTTTTCAATATATTGTTTCACCCCCCCCCCTCTCAGTATTCTACCGGATACTTATTCATTCATCATACCATGAATTGGTATCAGAGCGTCTCAGGTCCTCTTCATCTAAAAGCCTAACAACTTGAGGAAAAGATATTATAGATCATGATGAAGAAAGAAGGTCTGAAGTTCAACAAAGATAACTATAGAATATGGAGTGACAGAATGAAGATTTACATTAAGAGTCTTGGCAGTCAATATTGGGATCATATAAGAACTAAGTATATTACACCTACTGGAATCCTAACTAATGATCAGAAGAGAGAACAACAAGAAAATCACCAAGCATTAGAGGCCATTATTAGTTCTCTGTCTGATGTTAAATATATAGATGTTAATGGTTTTGAGATCGCACATGAAGTGTGGAAAAAACATGAAGAGATTTATAGTGGTGATGAACATGTTAAGATTGCCAAAGAGGAGAGTTTAAGAGGAAATTTTGATGACATGAGAATGTCTGAAGGTGAGAATATCCAACAGTATGGTCAAAGGATTAAAGAGATAGTTGGAGAGATAAAGAGTGCAAGAAGGAAAGTGGAAGATGCCACAGTAATCAGTAAGGTACTAAAAACCCTGCTACTGGTCTATGCTATCTGAGTTGCAGCTATTCAAGAGCTGAAATCCATTGAAAAGACAAAGGTAACTCTTGACTCTATTATTGGCAAAATTACTACTTTTGAACTAAATGGCTATGATGGTAGTGTACAGAAATTAGAATTTGCATTCAGAGCTTCTATCTCTAACTCATCTATGAGAAGAAGTAGAGATACCGACCATAGCTATGAATCTAGATCCAACATAGATGTTGATGATGAAGACAACTTAGTGGAACTTGAAGCATTGTTGGAAAAATGACTCCCTAGAGGCACTAGTAAATATAGAGGTAAGCCACCTTTAAAATGTTTTGCATGCAAGAAGATTAGACATATAGCAGCTAATTACCCTAATGGCGAAAATGAATACAAGAGAGACAAATTTAAGAAGTATAAGGGTAAAGGCAAGATAGATTGTCTTGTAGCTATTGACAGTGGTATTACTGATGAAGAATATAATGATGATGCTAGTGAAGATATTGTGTTCGTAGCTATTAAGGAAGAAATATCAGATTAGAAGGCACTAGTATCTAGAATGGATAACTTCTTGATGATTGGATCATTGATAGTGGTTGTTCACATCACATGACCGGTGATCGGAGAAATTTATTTCCTTGAAAAAATTTGATGGTGGTGTTGTCAGATTTGGCATTGACTCACCTTGTATGGTTAAAGGTAAGGGAATTATTTATCTTAATGGGAAGAGCAATGCTGATGATGTCTATTGGGTTGAAGGCCTAAAGCACAATATTTTAAGTGTGGCACAACTTAATGAAAAAGGATACCCACTGGAGTTTAGATATGGAATGTGCAAAATCTTTGACAACAAAGGTGAATTGATTGCAACGGGGAAACAGACCAGAGGTAATCTATTTCATCTCAATCCTAAAGTAAGCAACTGTTTTATTGTAAAAATAGATGATAGTTGGCTTTGGCATAGGAGATTTTGTCATATAAATTTTCAAAATATTGTTAAAGTAAGCAAGTCTAAGATAGTAAGAGGTCTGCCTCAGCTAGACAAATTGGTTAATGCTCTTTGTAAAGAATGTCAGCTAGGAAAGATCACTTCTTCAACTTTTAAGAGCAATTCCTTCTCAGCAGAGCACTTGTTAGATTTGGTTCATACAGATCTATGTGGACCAACAAGAACAAGAATCATTCAAGGTGACAGATACTTCATGATCTTCATTGATGATTGTTCAAGGATGATGTGGGTCACATTCTTGAAGGATAAGAATGAAGCTTTTGGTAAATTCAAGGCATTCAAAGCCTTAGCTGAGAAAGAGAGTGGCAAAAAGATAAAATGTCTAAGAATAGATCAAGGCGGTGAATTCACTTCTGTGGAGTTCACTAAGTATTGTGATGATAATGGTATCAAGCGGCAACTTTGTGCACCAAGGACACCACAACACAATGGTATAGCAGAGAGAAACAACTGATCAGTGGTTGAAGCTGCTAGGACTATGTTGATACAAGGAGGTGTAGCAAAAACATTTTGGAAAGAAGTTGTAAGTACATCTGTTTACACAATGAACTGAGTTCTGGTGAAAAGAGGTAAGGACAAGACCCCATATGAATATTGGTATGGGAGATCACCTGATGTTAGCTATTTTAAGATATTTGGAAGCAAATGTTTTATTAAAAGAGGTGATTACATAAGCAAGTTTGAAGTGAAGAGTGATGAAGGCATATTTCTTAGCTATTCCACCAAGAGTAAGGCCTATAAATGCTTCAACAACCGGACACAGAAAATTGTTGAGAATGTTGATGTTCATGTAGATGAATGTCCTGAAGTTTCAGAAGGAACCAGTTCTGAGAAGAAGGATGAAGATCCTTGCATTTTTCTTTTAGAACCAAAAATTGTTAAATCAGATTCTGATAAAGCAAATCCTGATGTACTTGTTCAACCAAAACAAATAAATTCAGAGGAAGATGATAATGAGGAAGCTGAACCTGAAGAGAATGATCATGTTATTCCTAGGTATGTGAGACTGAATCACAGTCCTGAACAGATAATTGAAGATAAGGATGCCGATGTACTAGCTAGAAGGAGAATAAGAGAGAACTCTTGCATGATCTCCACCTTTGAACCTAGAAGTGCTAAGGAGGCATTTGGTGATGATCACTGGGTGAAATCTATGGAGGAGGAGTTGGATCAAATTGAGAAAAACAACACTTGGACCCTAGTATCTTGACCGGTAAACAAGAATGTTATAGGTACTAAATGGGTGTTCAAAAACAAGTTAAATAAAGATGGTGTTGTAATTCACAACAAGGCAAGATTAGTATGCAAAGGTTATGCACAAGAAGAAGGAGAGGATTATGGAGAAACTTTTGCACCTGTAGAAAAACTGGAAGGTGTCAGAACATTGCTTGCATTTGCAGCTCATGAGAAGTTCAAGGTATACCAAATGGATGCCAAGTCTGCAGTTTTGAATGGGATACTGGAAGAAGAGGTTTATATAGAGCAGCCTGATGGTTATGCATTGACAGAAAAGGAAGACATGGTATGGAAATTAAATAAAGATTTTCATAAAGATTTGTATGGATTAGAGTAGGCACCCAGAGCATGGTATGAATGAATTCATACTCATCTGATGAAGATAGGCTTTGCTAAAACCAGTGATGACAACAACATTTATCTCAAATCTGAAGGAGATGAAATACTGGTCAGTGAAGTATTTGTTGATGACATGAGTATTTGTTTTGCAGATGAAATGAAGAATGAATTTGAGATGTCATTAGTAGGGGGAATAAAAAAAATCATGGGCTTATAGATACAGCAGATGAAGAATGGTATTTTCATTACTCAATCCAAGTATGTGAAAGAGGTTTTGAAGACTTTCGGTATGAGTGAATGTAAACCAATTGGAACCCCAATGGTTATAGGTTATAAATTGTCCAAGGAAGATGCATCTAAGTCTGTAGGTGAAAAATAATACAGGTCAATGATTGGCAAATTACACTATGTTGTTCACATTCAACCGAATATTGCCCATGTGGTTGGTATTGTTGCCAGATTTCAGAAGAATCCAAAGGAGGCACATTTGATGACAACCAAAAGAATTTTTAGATATCTAAAAGGTACTAGTGACTATGGGTTATGGTATCCATATGGTGGAAATTTTGATTTGAAAGCATACACAGATGCTGATTGGGCAGGAAATATTGATGACCGGAAAAGTACTACTGGTGGAGCATTACTTTTAGGAGGACAGCTAGTTTCATGGAGTAGTAAAAAGCAGAGTTGTACTTCACAATCTACTATTGAAGCTGAGTATGTAGCAACTTATATGAATTGCACACAAGCTATGTGGATGAGACACATTTTGGATGGTTTGAAGATGGAAATCTCATAACCAATAAATATTTTGTGTGATAATACAAGTGCAATAAACATTTCTAAGAATCCTGTTTTGTATGCAAGGACTAAGCACATTGAATTGAAATATCACTTCTTGAGGGAAAATGTTCAAAGTAAAGATGTTATCTTGGAGCATGTTTCTACCAAAGAGCAACTTGTAGATATCTTTACCAAACCTCTGCCTAAGACCACTTTTGAGTATCTTAGAAGTCAATTGGGGGTTGTCCCTCTTCATGAAGTTGGTTGAGCATGATGTTGATTACATCAGTCCCTGAACCACTTGCAAAATTTTACATGAATTGATGAAGAAGTCGATGTATTCCATAGGGGGAGCATCAAGTTGCAGAATGATGTTGATGGACAGTGAGAGAAGAATTATATTTTCTTTTTACTTTCACTTTGGCATTGTTGTCAAAGGGGGAGAAGAATTATCTGATTGAGGAGAAGAATTATGTGTCTGATTAGGTGAACCAACAACAAGGTGAATACTTCGTAATGTAAACCACGATTCCTATCCACCAATCTCAGAAACAATCAAAGGCGTTGATATTTGTATTTCCATAAATGCAAAAGGGGGAGATTGTTGGAATTTTGAGTTTGTTGGCATTTTGCATAGAGATTGCATTAATGATATGTTGCCATTGATGTCAATTGAACGAGTAATGGTATTCATGTTATTGATGAAATTGTTGTTTTTGATATTGGCTAGTACCTGGTAAGAAGAGATTTGTGGAAGATGTTTTAAACTAGTATGTAAAGTTTGTGAGTTGAACTGGTGAACCGGTGTAAAGGGTTAAACCTTTCTAAGCAATGTAACCGGTAAACCCTATCAGCTGTTAAACCCTAACTAATCAAGTTTGTAGGTTTATTATCTGATAAGCAGTAATGATGGAGACACGTGTGATCACTGTATGAGGATAAGTTCAAATTGTTTTGGTGTGTTTGTTTTTTGTCTAGGGAAGGAGCAAAGTGGATTTCATCTAATGCACAACTCATGATGAGTTACAAAGTCTGATGAAGTGGTGATCATGGATCGGTTGGAATTTTCTTGAAGAATGTGAAGAGATTGTCATGATTTCTAATGGTCAAGATTGTACCAACTTGTTTGTAATCTTGATGATGAGAATTAGGTTTTTGTTGTGTTACCGATCTAATCGATTTGTATTTAAGGTCGATGAAGTTGTTTGTAAAGGTTGTTGGCAAGATTGATAGAAACCTATTTAGTGTGTAGTTGCCTAACTAGTGAATGGATCTACACTTTGAGTGAAGGAAAATTAAAGCTTAGAAGGATCT
Source organism: Cryptomeria japonica (assembly GCF_030272615.1). NCBI lineage: Eukaryota > Viridiplantae > Streptophyta > Pinopsida > Cupressales > Cupressaceae > Cryptomeria > Cryptomeria japonica. Next base: position 661,601,555 of record NC_081408.1, on the reverse strand, counting down.
GATCAAGCAAATGTAGTGCTACTTAGACAGATCAAGAAAACTTGTTGTTTTCTAACAATTACAGCAATAGTGAAATCCCTTAACCAGGTAAGCTCTAACAAGCTTGGTTACTCATTAAATCCTCTAACAAGGTGGTCCATTAGCTTGGATTCTTAAATCCTCCAATGAGGTTACTCGTAATAGGGTATTGTGCTTTTCATCAAGGCATATTTGTAAATCCCTTAACCGGGTAATTCCTAACCGAAATTAGTTCTTAACATGACTTATTGTAAAGCTTTAATAGGCTTGGCTCCTGATAGGGAAAACTTTAGAAGAGTTCAGATAGCTATCCTTGTGAGTCTCATCTCACTGTGGTTTTTACCTATTTGGGTTTTCCACATATAAAAATTTGTGTCAAGTGGTGAATGCTTTTGTGGTTATGATCTTATTTGTTGATTTGGTTAACTTCTGATAAGGCATGATAAGTACAAGCATTGAAAGATGAATATGTTAAGTTATGATTAAGCATTGGTGATGTTTACAAGATTGAAGTTGTTTACTGTTAAGTTGTCATAACAGTTAAAAAAGTTGCTGTCAAGTATTCTTATGAATTTTGATCTTGAATGAGATATGTTTACTTTGTGTGATTGAGTTTGAGATTGGGAACTTTGTATCATTTTTTTCAATATACTGATTCACCCCCCCCCCTCCTAGTATTCTACCAGATACTTATTCTTTCATCATACCATCAAGTTCAATCAAAAGAAAAAGGAGAAACAAGAAGGAAAAGCAAGTAAGTTTGTGCAGAAGGTCTCAAATGACATCAAGGCACTAATTGATGCTCTCCCGAAGAAAGGAAGAAAGAGGAAGGATCGGGAAGTTCATATTGAACCTATTACTACAAAATTTGAATTAGAGGACGACACACCTTTAGCCTTTAAGAGGGTTCTTAGGAAGAAATCGAAGGAAACAAAGTGGAAGCAAAGAAGCAACTAGTTAGGAAGGTCACAATCAAGCTACTAACACATAAGTAAGCACCTAAAGCTACACTAGTAGCTACATCTAGTACTGCCAAGAGGAAGGAGAAGAGTGACATTGACTTAGCAATTGAAACTGGTAATGTAGGTATCATACCACCTAAAAATTATGTAGAAATTGTAGATGAAATCACTAAAGATGGCATGTTGAGTAATGTTAAATTTTATTATGAAAACTTAGAGGATGATGAAAAAAGAGAGGTAGAAGAAGTAGTCCTATTATACTTGGATATCTATAATAAATCCTTAATAGAGATAGAAAATCAAATACCGGCTGAGTTATATAACATGTTAGATGCTAGAAGATTATATGCTATGAAAGAGGATAAACACATTAAAGTTCAAGAACTTTTATCTATTTGTGTTACTATAGCTCCAGATGAAATAGAAAAGACACTTGAGGTGATAGACAGAAAATTTTTCAATAGAAAACATAGGATAACTAGTCTGATGCTAGGGAGAGTGAATGAAATAATAAAGGAAACTCAAAGAGCATGGATTAATATATTTGGGAGAACATGGAGAATTCTTTACTTCACTGGAAACCAAGACAGACACTGTAGATACAACGGTTGAAGGAAAAGGAAAGGGGATTATGGGCACTTCACCATCAGTTTTGAAAAATATTAAGATAGTGGAAATTGAGCCACTGGTAAATACAGATGTATAGACAAATACTGAGATACAGGTTAATACTGAGAATGAACAAGCCAACAATGTACAAGATACTAATATTGAGGACAACTATCCCCCAGATACAAATGTACAGGTTGAGGGTGAACTCACAATACTGGTTCCCACTTTTTGACCAACTTTGACACTTAGATGAATATTTTGAAAAAAAACCTTCACTTTCTGACACCTATAACTTTTAAACCATTAAGAATTTGAAGATGATATAAACTAGTGATTTTTAATATCTTGTTTGTAGATTCTAAATATATTTTTTGCAAATTTGTTTGAATAAAATTTTATTGATTTTTCATCTCCCTCAAAAAGTAGTTGTTTACAGCAAACAACATTTTTTAAGAGTGATGTGTATCCCGAAATGCATAATTTTTTTCGTATAAATGATAAAAACTTAATTCTTTTGAATTTTGGTTTGTAACATCAATACCCAGAGCATGCACTTGGTTTGATAGTGATATGTTGAATATTTTTATTTTATTAAGTTTTGAAGTTCGACTAATTATGATTTGGATATAGGTGTATGTTTGAACACATAACTTGTTCTATATATATCAAAATTCAATTTTATTTTTTTTGTTAGAAAGAAAACACCAATACCTAGTGCATAGATATTTTCAGAATTTTTTTGAATTAGTTTACTATTTTTCCCAATGCATTGAACAAAGAAGTTCATGTTTGGTGAAAAACCTACATTCATAAGAAATAAAATAAAAATATATTAATGAAATTAAACATATTAAAATTTATACTATTTGGAAAGATTATAATAAGGACTAAATACTTAAAATAAAAAAACTTTTAAATGAATTAATTTGACCCCCCAAAAGCTAATGTAAAATTGGTTTTTGATCAGCATTTGATAGATGCAAAGGAGACTCCATTGCAAGTATGATTTAGAACTAGAGAGGTTCTATCAAAGAAATTTTGATCTAAGAGCCTTTGGTTTAACTCTCTTCAATTAATTACTTCAAATGGGACCTCTTAAAGCTTAAATCATTATACTTTTAAAAAAATGTATGATTTCAGCAAAAATTAGGATGAACCAAAAAGTGGGAACTAGCTTTGTGTGTTCACCCTTGAGGATATTGTTCCTACAAAGGAACTACTAGTTACACAGACTACACCAAGTGGCGAAGCCACCGGTGCAAGTGAGGAGGTTATAAAGGATAAAACATCAGAGGAGAAAATAGGGGAATCCGACAGGGAACTAGTTGTTGCCACATCATTATTATCAATTGACACTTCTCAGGTAGAAAAGAAAAACATCACATAGATGAGTCCCACTGAATTAATGATGATGGCTACTCAAAAACTGATGAAGGAGGGAACCACAAACAAGGGGATTATAGATCAATCAATCACTATTCTACACAGATTGGTCCTGGAGTGTAAGATTGAAAATGAAGCGATCCCTTCCAACAAGCTTAAGGTAATCACTAAGCACATATAAAAAGACTTCCAATCCTTACAACAAATCTCAAACCGACAAGCACTAGAAATATTTACTTAGGCTAAGAGTGCCGCTTTTGATCAAGTAATTGAAACAAAGAAGAAAAATATTGAGGAGAAGATAATCCTAATAGAAAATTCCTTGAAATAATGTACAAATATATATAAGGTATGTTGTAATACTGAAATACTTACAGGAAATGTAGATAAAAAGATAAAGGAGATTTAGCAGAAAATTGCATTACTAAATATTTTGATGGATTAATTTCATTGACTACATCAATTGATGGTCAAATTTTGATTTTGGAGAATCAAATTTATGCTCATGAAAAGGAAAGAGATAAAATAATTGGAAGAGTCAGAAGTCTGAGAGGCTTGGTGAGTCAAAGATTGGATATGGTGGGAAAGCCCACACCGATAGAGATAAATGAAAAAGAATCTTTTGCACATTTATTGAGTGGACTTGTATCTATTTCTGACACATTCAAAAACAACTGGGATACTTATGTGGAGTTACTAAAGAAGGCTTATCTAGAAATTTTGAAGTTGGTCAAGCTCTAGTAAGACATTCTTGGGGATATTCATTGTATAGTTCTTATTCTTTGACATTCTTTTTTGAATTCTTAATAACATTGATTTCAAATGGGCAGTAGTATAGATGTGAAAAAAGAATAAAATAATTGCATACATTAGGGGGAGTTATAGAGTTTTTGGAGTTTTGGAGATATGGAGTATTTTGCATATTTAGCTCAGGGGGAGCGGGGTAGGATGAAACTAGCAGATGAAACCTCGACCATTTTTCACATGAGTGTTGCCATCAATGCCAAAGGGGGAGATTGTTGGCAATTGACATTCTATTGGTTGGTTTCACTATGTTATCATTGATGGCAACATGATTTTGTGTTCTAGCTTCATATGGTGTACTAGCAGACACTTCACAGATTTAGCACCAACACCGGCACCGACAATGTAGGCCAACATGGTATTGTAAAGGTTATTGGTATTGGAGACCAACATATCTTAGATCTAGCATCGACAATTTGTTTTAATGTTAATACATTTATGTTATCTTGCTGACATGTAATCTGATATTGTATATATCTTTGTAAGCCAACATGAGGCATAAAAGTTGTATAGGGTATATAGGGCAACTTGATTAGATCATTTTGATATAGGGAGAGAGACATGAGATAGGAGATTATGATGATGTGAGGAATTTAGAGAGATTATGTATGTGAGGAATTTATTCTAAGGGTTATTCTGGTGAAGGGGTTTAGGGTTTCTAACCAGAACAGACAGAGCTTAAACCAGAACTGTATTCTGGCATAGAAGATGCTATCTTAGTAGTTCACACTTCTCTAGATTGTTGTCTGGAATTTTATGTAGTCAGTGAGGTTCCTATTGTGATTGAGTAGTGTGCTCTAGGATGTAAGCCTTCCTGCAAGTGCAGGCCCCTCATATTTTGTAATATCTCTTCATATGGGCAGTGGATTGATATTGTGGGTCACAAATCCCACTGTGGTTTTTCCTCTTTGAGGTTTTCCATGTATAAATCTGTGTGTTATGATTATCATTTATGTGATTGGCTTATTAGTTTCTTTACTTATTTCAATTTTGTTTATATCGGTATACCGGTTGGTGTATGCATGTTTTATTAAGGCTAAAATCTACTATTCTAATATAACACTAATTCATCCCCCCTTCTCATTGTTATTGGTTTCAAACAAATAATAGTTTCTGAGAATTTTGAAAACTGTAATAGTTGATGAGAAGTGACCCCCACATGCCTCATCATGAAATGCCTTTAAAATATTTTCTTGTTGATCCTTATCCACACACCTCAAAAAGATTCCATCCAAGCCCTTTTTGTACAAAACATCATCAAAATTCACATACTTCACCGCATTCAACCTCAGATTTCTTCTCTCCCTAGAAGACAAGTGTTTTGGACATTCTCCATATGTCAAATAATGTGCCACATCAACAAATAAGGGGTCTTGGAGACTGACAAATAAGACTGTCCGTAACTCTTCATCTTTATTCTCCCTTTTCTCAACAATCAATCGGGATAAGCCTTGTCCTCATGCAAGTTTTATTGGCTTAATATATAATTCAAACTCTTATATCTTAGAGACCCAAGTAGCATGATTAATCATACTAACCTCCTGTTGGGTTAGGATACTCTTCACAATAGAATGAGGTACAAATACAGTAGAATGCGAATGTAGGATATAATACCTAAAATGCTTAATATCTTTAACCACCACAAATGTCTGCTTCTCGATCAGAGAATATTTGAGTTTATTTTTCTTAAGTGGTACGCTCATAAAGGCTATAGGGACTTCATCATTTTTTTCATTATTTTACAAAAGAATACCAGACATGGTATGTTCGGAGGTATTACAGTAAATGATGAACTCTTTTTGAAAATCTAGATTGACCAAGGTAGGTTACTGAGCGATAGGCTCCTTCACCTTTTCAAAGGCCTTCTTTGCTTCTTCATCCCACTTAAATACTTGTTTCTCATTCATCATTCCCACAATATGTTTAGTGATCTCTGCAAAATCTAGTATAAATCTTCTGAGAAAGTTAACTTGCCCAAAGAAGGATTTAACACCACTTCTATTAGATGGAAGAGTTAACTGTTGGATGGCTCTTTCTTTGTCTAGATAGATTTTGATACAATCCTTCGAGATGAGGTGCATTAACAGATTCCCTTCTGTAACACAAAAGACATATTTCTTTGGGTTCAAAGAGATGTCATGATCCCTACACCTCTGCAGGACAGTCTGCAAATCTCTCAAGTGGTTCTTTCTTCTCCTAGAAAAGACAATTAAACCATCCAAATAAATAACAATTATTTTATCAATCAGATGACCAAAAGAGAGGTTCATTTCCCTCTAAAAAGTTGCACCGACATTAATCAAGTCGAAGGGCATGCAGTTGTATGCAAAGGTTCCCCATGGAGTGGTAAAGGTGGTTTTATGTTGGTTTGCCTCAACAACACTTCTTTGGTTATAACCACAGAACCCATCTAACATTAGTCCATCATTTCTGATCCAACAACAGTTTGAAGGATATGATCCATGACTGGCAAGGGAAAATTGTCTTTGAGACTGACCTGGTTTAAATTCTCAATATCTACACAAATTCTAATCTCCCCATTTTTCTTACGCACTGGGACAATATTCACCACCCAAGTTGAATGATGAGTTGGATATATGATTTTGGCTTTCAACATTTTATCCACTTCTTTAAAAATAACATCTGCAACTTTGGGATTATAGTTTCTCAGCTTCTATCTGAAAGGTGTTGCTCCTAGTTTCAAAGGAATATGATGCTGAAACTGACCTTCTCTGAAATTATTCAAATCGTCATGACCAAGCAAAATCTACTGAACACAATTTACCACCGAGAGGGGGGGGGGAGTGAATCAGTGGTTCCTAATTCTTTTCCCTTTTAAAGAAAACTCAAAATATTGATTTTTATCCTAAGCACTAAACAATCAAACCAGTAAGATAAATGACAATACCAAAAGAGACAATCACACAAATGCAACCCACAACACTAGATATATGAGGAAAACCCAATATGGGAAAAACCTCGATAAGAAAAGTTGTTGGAGACTACTACTCCAATCCAGCCTCACAAGTGAAACATTGAATTACAAAGATTTAGGGCACCAACCCAAGGAGCATCAACCCCTGCTAATTTAGGGAACCAGCCCAAGGAGCACCAACCCCTACACCAAGCTCCAACTTGGTGATGTATATTGAAATACAATTTTGATACAGGTATAGCTTCTTGTTGCAAATGAGTTCTACAACTCTTGATCAAATAGATTACTGTTGGTTGACAATCTTCTCTTCTTTACTGGATCTCACACTACCAGTTATGTTATTACTCTCTCTAATTCTTTGCCTCTCCTCTCTCTCTCTCTCTCTCTCTCTCTCTCACACACACACACACACACACACACACACACATCATCATCACAACCCACTATATCACACTTGGATGCCTTCTTGATCAATCACACCTCACTGGTTTGCTCAACTATTAGACCTCCTACAGTTATACTGACACTTTATCACTGTCAGTTAAACCCTCTCACCGGTCTACCTGCTCACTCACTCTGCAACTTTCTTAGACTAAATTCTAAGGAAGATGATCTTTTTTCTGTGCTCAAACTCACTTGTTTCTTCTTCTACACATGAAGCATCAATCTTTTTATTCTCGAGCTCATCTATTTATAAACTTGGATTCCTGCCTAAAACCTGCTTTTAAAAATGTCATGTTAGGTTTTGCCTTGTCCAAATCGAACCTAATCAGATTTGATTCGATCTTCTTTTCAGGGATATGATCTTCATGATAATGATCAATACTAGCGAAGATTCACATTCCAATGTGCATTTTCTAAATCTAGAGGTCTACACCACGCTTTTCTGCTTTTCTCTGTCATTTGCCATTAATGGCTTTGCTGTTTCCTTCACCATATGGGTACGATGATCAAATCTTCTTGCAAGATCAGTTCAGTCCCTTTGCCAGCTTGCCTTCCTCGAGCCACAATAGTCTCATATCCTCCCCGACTTGCGGATTATTCATAAAAGTTGACCTCCTTACAAAATTGTTATGTCGATGCACACTCCACCGACCTATGCAATACCTCCAACTGGCATCCACCAGCCTGTGAAATAAAAAATAAACACACAAAAATATTCCTAACGAATGCATGATCCTAACAGAGCGATTGCATGACACTGTAAAGGCTTTTGCGTAATGGGTTCCGCACGAATGCGTGGCCCTGTATGCTTAATTGTGTGACCCTATCTATGTGATTGTGTGATGATGTAAATGTGGTTGCGTGATTCAAAATTTGTTCTACAAATCCATACAAACCTGCAAAAAATTAAAAAATCCCGTACAATCTGCAAAATCACACAAAAGAAAAATAAGGTTAAATTGTTGTTAGTTCACGTCAGGTTCACCAAAATGTCGCATGCTAAAATTCATCAAATATAATATCAAATAGGAATGAAAGGGAAATCATGAATCTCTATCCTAATTGGAATTCAAACAAACAAATAATAGAATAATACACAAGCAAGAAACAAGAATATAAGATATATCAATCAATTCCCCTATTCCAAGACTGCATATAGCTTCCATTTCTCTTCTCTTTGTGGTATGGTGACTCTCAGATATCGTGTTGGCAACTTGCAAATGACACAAAGATTCAAAATTCATGATTCAAAGGAATTGTGAGGAGTTGAATGCTTAATTTAGAGATTTTTGGGTGAGATTGATTGAAAGGAGGAGAAAATTGATCAAGAGGTGGAACTCAGGTGAGCTTACATGCTGATTGATAGTTGAACTACTGATTTGGAGGTGAAATAGAATTGATTGAATAGACTAATTGAGTCAACTGATTGATAAAAATCTGATTGGGGGATGAAAAAGGATGATTGGAGGAAATAAAGAGGAGGAGATAGTTAACTGATCAAAAGTTGATTAAGAGCTTTATTTAGAAAAAGTTAACTAAAAGATAGAAATAGGAATTGAAGAGATAATTGAATTAATTAATTAATTGATTGAATTAATTAATTCAACATGTGCTTGAACTTTGACTTGGATTTTCAATTTAATCTTTGCATGAGATTTAATTCAAATATTGAATTTATTTTAAATTTAATTTGTTATTTGAATATATTTAGAACTTAACACTGGAAATTCAATTTGATTTTTGAAATCATGCACATGTATTCAAAATTAGAAGAAATTAGAAGAATTGGTTAATTAAATGAAATTAGCATTTGAGGAATTAAAAGAAATTAAAAGAAATTAGAAGAAATAATGAAATTAAAGAAAATTAGAATAATTATGAAATTAGAATCTAGGGATTTGGAATTAGAATTAGAAGAAAAAATTAGTTAATTAAATAATCTAAGAAACTATTTAATTATTTAGAAATGTTCTTTAATTAAATAATAAAAATTATTTGAATTAAAGGAATAAAATCACAATTAATTAAATAATAAATATTTAATTAATATTTAAAAAAAGATTAAATGATTAAACAATTAACTGGATTGAAAATGAATTTATTTAAATAATAAAGATTATTTAAATTGAAAGATTAAAATCAAGATTAATTAAATAATTAATATTTAATTAATATTAGAAAATGGTTTAAATGATTAAATGATGATATAATTAAAAAATTGAATAATTAGTAAGATGATGAGGAAATATGAAATTAGAAGAATAAGATTAATTAACTTAATTAAATAATTAAAGAATTATTTAACTAATTTAGACGAATAATTAGTACATGGTCAATGAGACATTTTTAGGTGTCTACACTATGTAATGTTGTTAGTGGAACAATGATATACATTATATATGTACATTGAACAGTTATGAATGTTGTATATTATCTTATTTGTAATGAAGTTAAGAATGTTATCTGTTAGTATAGTTATTTCCTTTTATGCAATTCATTGATATGATCATTTTATGCATGTAATTCATTATGTAATTATGGAATTAGTGTAGTGTAATGTGTTTTTTTTATCTTTAAAAAAAATATATTCCTATAGTTTTTCCTTGACAATGTGTTAGCTTCTCTAGGGTTTTTCGTGGTGGGCATTATATTTTTGTTCACCATCTTGGTGCACATACACATACACATATATATCCAAAAAGAACACAAAATTAAATAAGATTCACTATTACAATGAGATATAGAACTTATAATACTCCATAAAAGTATGAATAGGCTTTCATTTCTACATTTAACCACCAAATGTGCTCCATTTTTTTGGATCCTAGACTTTTGTTCTAGTGCTTCTAAACATTAACTGTCTATAGTAACTCCACATACACATACACATAAAATAGACATAGAAATAGATAAGATTCACTATCACAATAATATAGAGAGCTTATAATACTCCATAAAGTATGCATAACATTTCATTTCTACATTTGAGCAACTAATGTACTTGAAATTTTTGAATTCTAGACTTTTGTTCTTGTTCTTCCAAACATTAAGTTGTAGTGTCGTAAATTGTACGCACTTGCTAGGGTGGTACAATTTCACACCTAGTTTAGCACCCGCCTTGGCGCATTTTGTATTTTGCATTGCATTTCCCCTTTAGCACTTAATTAATTAAATTAATTAGGTCTAGGGTTCTATTTTATCATTTCATCATCATAAAGTTGGGCCCTTTTCATTAAAGTGTGCCCCTTTCATTTTATTCTTCCAATACATCATTTAATCAAAAACCCTAATTAAGTCCTATTCCGAACTTGGGGGCTTGGTTTCGGGGTCAAAACATCTCGAAATCACCTATAACTTCGGGATTCTCTCTAAAATCATCATATCCAACGGCCCTAAAAATTTGGTGAAAAGTTGTCGGGACCGTGGCGCCCGGTGCACATGGTCCCGGACATTTTTCCCGAAATTTTGGGAGCACGATCCAATCATAAAATAAAGATTAACCCCAAGAAATTGGTGGGATATTCAATCTCTAGGTCGGCCAAAATATGAATTTTCGATCTAGGGTTTCCTACATAAGAGCTCTCCTTCTTCATTTGAAGGGATGGGATTTTTGGTTTTCAGGACCTCATATGCAGCGAAAGAGAAGATCTTTGAAGACTTCAACAACATTCAACATCCTTCTATCAAGCATTTATCAATTTCATTCATCTATTTAGGGCTTGGAAGACATTGAAGAACAATAGGAGATTATCGACTGAAGATTGGCTTGTACTCCTCCCTTGAGGGTTGGGTATGATTTCATGTTGTTTTCATGTCTTTGCATAAGCTTCAATATATCCTTTATTCATGCTTTAGATCACTTTGCATCTTGATTTAGAGCATTTACATTATCATTTACAAGCAATTAGGGTTTACTTTCTAGGTTGCTCTAGTTTGCTTTCTTGCATTTAAGGACCTTGCACACACACTAGGTCTGCACACACAATACATTTTACAATACAAATTGGCTATTCGTGGAGGTGGAAATCACCGAAGCGGGGGTTTGACTAAGGAAAAACCCTATATAGCCACCCAAACACCTTTTTAGATATAAGTGCAGGTTTCAGAATTCGGACGACGCCGCAAGTTGCAGATCCGGAAGAAGCAGACGGAGACTGACCAACACACCAAGTTTCAGCCCAGAAGACCAGGACAGGGGCGTGGGGTGCCCTGGTCCTGCCAGGACAGGGGCGCTGGGCGCCCTGGTCCTCCTGACAGACAGCATTTTCAGCATTTTTGACAGCTTTTTCCAGAGTGCAAAAACAGCAGTTTCCGGAGCAGTTTCAGGGGTAGAATCAGGACAGTGGCGCCCGCGCCCCCGTCCTGAACATTTTCAGTCAGATTTTAACTCCGGGTACGCATTTGCATTCTTGTCTTATCCTTGTATTTACAGCTTTCCATCATTTAAGTTCAATTCTGTAATCTTGTTATTAGTTCATACTTGCACTTTGGGGTTAGGGATTGAACTTGCATCATTTCATCTTTCAATTACAACAAAGGAATAGAAATCCTAATAGGTAGCCCGTGGCTCTCTCTTCCACAAGAAGAAGTAGCCAATTGTGTGATACCTCTAGGCTCTTTCGTATTCCACAAATGTGTGCTTGAAAGTGAGATTAGGGCATGTTTGCTTAGTGTCACTTTTTCTCCCACACATAAGTATCTAAAGTAACTCCACCCAAATTGAAACCAAAACTAAAGGAGGTTCACTATTACAATAAGATAGAGAGCTTATAATACTCCATAAAAGTATGCATAAGCTTTCATTTCTACATTTAACCACTAAATGTGCTTGAAAGTTTTGGATTAGAGACTTATTTTCTAGTCCTTCTAAACATTAAGTGTCTATAATAACTCCACATACACATGCACATAAAATGAACACAAAACTAGATAAGATTCACTATTACAATAAGATAGAGAGCTTGTAAAACTCCATAAAAGTATGCATAAACTTTCATTTCTATGTTTAACCAGCTAATGTGCTTGAAAGTTCTGAATTCTAGACTTTTGCTCTAGTGCTTCCAAGCATTGAGTGTCTATAGTAACTCCACATACACATACACATATGCATACGCACATACCAAAACTAAATAAGATTTATTCTTGACAAACTTATAATACTCTACAAAAATATACAAAAGATCTCATTTCTACATTTAATTAGTTGCTCAGAAGTTTTGAATTGTAGACTTTTGTTGTAATGCTTCCAAGCACGAACTGCTTGCTATGGTCCCTTGGGCCCCTTGTGCTCTATAATTGAAGTAGAATAAAAGATACAAAATGATTGCTGAGATTGAGGGGACCAGATCAGACGCGAGAAATTTAAGAAAGTTAAGGCCGCACTCTTGATTCTTTCCTACTTTACAAAGGCTCTTAAACAAAAGAAAAAACAACGTGATGGGAGAGAGAGTGTCTTTTCCTCCCAAAGAATCTTTGTTCCTGTCTGCCTCCCTCATGGAGGCAGTCCCAAGTGGGTTTCTTTACTGTTTTGGTGTCCTGGACTGGCTTGCTGTGATTCAATAAAAAATAAGATGTCAAAATCTAGGATGAATATTGTCTCAAAGTGCTTATGCTTAAACCCTAATAATTCCCCACATACCCGGAAATCAAGCCTTATCTTCATCCCAAAGATTCTTCTCTGTCATTGTCTCGTTGTAGGAATCCATATGAACACCACCTATCTGCATGAAACTTTCGAAACCCTATTTTGCTTGGGTCAAAAAGCAAGACAGAAGTAAAACATATAGAAATGGCTTGATGGGCCATCTTTTATCTTTAGTTTTTGTTTATGGAAGTTAAATATTGAGGCATAAATTATTAGCCTGTTTTGTCAACGAACAGTACTGAATCCTTTCCGATTTTCTATCCATATTGCTGTCTTTTTCTTGTCCAATAAAGTAATGCTTTGCTTGGATTGACATTATGTATATCCAAGGAATCTCTGAATAAGTTATTAAGTTGTGGTGTTTCATATTTCCCAGCATATGAAACGTTCACTAAATACAAGCAGACTCAGTCATTCATTAGGGTTTTTTATGAATCCTGTCCCTACATTATCTTGGCCGGCGATAACTTTTACTTTAACAAGTAATTGTCATTATAGTATTGTGCAACAGCCTTTCAGTGTCCTTGAAAACCCTAATATCTTATAGTAATGTTTACTAAATTATAATGGAATGAGTGAAAACAATTGAAAACTCTCCATCGAGGATGATCACATATGTGACAGACCATGAATAATGAATGCTCTTTATACGGAGCTGGCCTACATAATGTCAAATTCCTTACAATGATTGGCTCTACGGTTTAAGCTTTGGTACATTAGAAAAGTTGATGGATGTCTAGGCTTGCTTTCAAAATCATATCTTAATTATCAATTACTATAAAATATAGAGAAGAATCAATATAAATGAAGAAGAATTCTAAATGGGGCTGGTTCTCCTATTTCGAGGAGCATAAAACTATTGGCTGTTGGTGGGAGATTGAGGAGTGTTGGTCACTCCACCTCCATTTATTAAACTAGAATGCTATAGATTTCATTGACTTCTTTAATAATATTAAAAAAAAATTATTTTTAAGTATTGAAAACAATTTTATAGATTTATGTTAAGTAAAATCAAACACTACGAGTATATAAACATATTTACAATATTAAAAATATAATTGATAAAAATTATATATACAATTAAATGTATAAAATAAATTGGTGTATTAAGTGGTTGGAGAGGGTCATCATTCTTGGGTACAATTTAAGTTCGTTAAGTAGATCCAAAGTCACCAACTCATTATGATTGATAATGTGATCTTTTGTCATTGTGGGGACCATTATAACCTAACTAGGTAGGAGATTCATTGTTAGTGGTATATTAACAATATGTAGGTTGATAACCAATGGTGAGTGAAACACCATGATATCTTGCTAAGAGTTGTAAGAATTCACATGAAGAGAAGACCGTCCTCTTTGTAATGGCAATAATGAGAAATGACTCCAAATATGGGAGCAATTGAATTTCAATGTAAGTAATAAAGATGTGTGACCAATGCCAATAGGATGAACTCAACTTGTGGTGCATGGGGCACTCCCCTAATTCTTGAGGAGATCCTATAAGTGATAAGATTTGAAAGCCACATTCTTAGCTTATGCTTGGATCTAATAATAAATAGAGGAAACAACATTAGTGACTTGGTTATAAATTAAATTTAACTGATATCTTCATTAGAAGATAGCTTTATTTCTAGACAAGTGCACATTGGAAAATAAATAGTAGACATGAAGAATTTTTTTAAATTAACAATATAAGTGTTAGCAAGAAAGCTAAGAGACACAAACTAAAGTTCTAAATTGCAATGAATTCTTAGTATTTCCATCTAAAAGAAAAGAAATAGGATGTATCTAGAGTTATTTTTGTTAGGATAACCGCTGAACAACAGAGAGGGGGGGGGGAGGGTGAATCAGTTGTTAACAGATTATAACTTTTAATCCACTTAATAACCTTTAAACAGATCAAGTATCGGTAAAGAAAACATAGATGTTGGTAGGAACAGATACTGGTAAATAATACAACTTAATAATTAAACAGATAATCAATGCAAAGCAACCATACCACTAGTACAATGATTTGTACATGGAAAACCAGGAAAGGGAAAAACCTCGATGGGAAGCCTACCCACAGTCAGATGATACTTCTGTAGAAAGTATGTGATACAATGAGGGGCCTGCACATGCAGGAAGGCACACTGCCTAGAGCGTATTGCTCATTACAAAAGAGTCTCACTGACTACAGAGAGGCAACAACCATCTCAAAATAAATGGACTACAATCCAATAGAGTGACCTACCAGAGATAGCATGTATCACGCCTGATTATAATCCTGGTTAAGCTCAATACCAGAGGCCTTTGACCTCTTCCTTAATCCCAAGTTGATCACCTATGATCGATCAAGTCTCCTTCGCATATGATATTGCATTACAAGACCATGAACACTTATTCTATTCCCTTGCCACACATGCCACGATCTACAATGAGATCTTACATCATTTTATACAAACCCTAAGGCCTAAATCAATTAGGTCAGCCACCTACAAGATATTACAATAAGATCATTACATTAATTCATATTACATTGATATGCCATGTCAGCTTAAGACCAAAACAACAATTAAAAATCTATAAATCATTTCGAAACATCTCGGTAACGTGTAGATTACACATTATCATGATACCGGTCCATAACCTAGATAGGTACCAGACCTATTCGGGGTCCACCACCCCAAAACAATATCTTCAAGCAGTTGAACCATGATCAAATAACATCTTCAACATCCTAAAAGCCATGTAGAAGCTGCACCAATACCAATTATGCATCTTGTTAAGATTCCTCAGTGAAAGCTTTGTCGGTAAAGCCTTAAACTAGTGTCGGTAAGGGTTTACCAGAGTGTATGAAAGCATCCAATTACCAAGTCAATACCAACTGACCAAGACATGCTCCAGAAGCACGCACCACATGTAACCAATTATATTCCATAGATCCAAACATGTCGAAAGTGTCCAACAGATAGTCTCTTTTGCCAGTAACACTAGATCTTCTACCGGTAACCAACCATAATAGCTAGTGTTGACATCAATGCAACACATGATGAATTCATCCAATAATGCCAACAATCTCCCCCTTTGGCATTGATGGCAACACTAGATGTGAAAAACATCTAAGTACCAAGAAATGCCAAACAAGTCTCCCCCTATGGAAGACAACCAATAATGTCTTGAATATCAATAACTCTCCCCTTATGAATGATATCTCTGTAAAATTCTAAATTTATTTTTCCATACCACTATCTCCGCCCCTTTGACATCAATGCTAGAAATCTGACAAAAATATCAAAGCAAGAATATAAACTTCTGTATCTCAAATCTAACTACTCCCCCTGAGTAGTAGCACAACTCATCAGTGCCAGAATGAATAATGTCTCTGGTAATACATGCCAGACTGATGACAAACTGCATCAATCAAGTCTCTGCCAGAGGGGCAGAAACCCCTAAATTGTCTCTCAAGTACTCAAATGATTCCTTAGACATCGGTTTAGTGAATATATCTGCAATCTATTCTTTAGTGTTCACATAAACCAATTTGACTTCCTTTGCTTCTACCTTGTCCTTCAAAAATTTATACTTTATTGATATATGCTTAGTCTTAGAGTGAAATACTGTATTCTTAGACTTGTCAATAGCTACAGAGTTATCACAGTAGATAACTACCGGTTCACTACAATTTACTCTGATATCCTTCAACATTTGCTTCATCCACAAGACTTGAGTGCAATTAGATGCTCCTACAACATACTCAACTTCTGCAGTAGATAAAGAAATGCATGACTATTTTTTGTTGATCCATGAAACCAGTTTCTTTCAAAGAAATAAAGCTCCACCAGAAGTGCTCTTCCTGTCATCAGTATCTCTTGTCCAATCTGAATCAGTATATGCACATAAAGTGAAATCATCATTTTGAGAATACCATAAACTATATTCTGTTGTTCCTTGCAAATACCGAAATATCCTCTTTACTGCATAGTCATGATTTTCTTTAGGATTACTTTGATATCTAGAAGCAATACTTACTGCATTCATAATATCCAGTCTAGTTTGAGTTAGATATAACAGACCACCAATCATAGACTTATTACTTGTCAAATGTGTCGGTGTAGAAGTATCCTTGATAGATAATTTCTCAATTGTCACCATAGGAGTACTTGTCGGTTTGGAATTATCCATATCAAACTTCTTCAACAATTCCCTCAGATACTTAGTTTGACATATAAAAATGCCTTTGTCAGTTTGAGTAATCTGCAAACCTAAGAAAAATCTCATCTCACCAATCATGGACATTTCAAATTCATTCTTCATATTGTTAGCAAATTCCATGCACAATTTATCCTCTCCTCCAAAAATGATATCATCAACAAATACTTCAATAATTAGAATATCATTATCAGTGATCTTATAGTATAAATTACTATTAGCTCCACCTTTAGTAAAACCAAACTTCAAAAGATATTTATCCAACCTTGCATACCAAGCTCTAGGAGCCTGTTTCAATCAATATAAAGCTTTCTTCAATTTGCAAACAATATCTTTATCATTTGGCAGTGAAAATCCATTAGGTTGCTTAATGTAAACTTTTTCTTCAAGTTCACCATTCAAAAATGCATATTTAACATCCATTTGATAAACCTTATAGTTCTTATAAGCTGCATAGGCAAGAAATAGTCTAACGAATTCAATTCTAGCTACAGGTGCAAATGTCTCACCATAATCAATTCCTTCCATTTGAGAATATCCTTTACAAACCAATCTAGCCTTGTTTCTTACAACTTGACCATCCTCATTCAATTTACTCCTAAAAACCCATTTAGTTCTAATAACATTCTTATTCTTAGGCCGAGGAACTAAAGACCAAGTCTAAGTTTTCTCTATCTGATCTAATTCATCTTCCATAGCCTTTAACCAATGTTTATCCTTACAAGCTTCAATAACAGTTGTCGGTTCAACTTGTGAAATAAGACATACCTCTTCATTTGTCAGTATTCTTCTTGTCATAACTCACTTTTTCCTATCTCCAATGATTTGATCTTCAGAATGATTTAATCTGACATACCTTGGTGTCTACTGAACTTCAGGTTCACTGCTTTGATCATTAGTCACAGTTGAATTTTTTTATTGTGCCAGTGTAATTATATCAGTTTCCTATACTATTTGAGGCATTGTCGGTTCAATTATGATCATTTCACTATTGGTTCCCTGTCATATGATATAGAGTGATTTTTGTACTTCTCATCCACTTTTACATTATCACTCTCCACAATTTTTTACAATCTTTTGTTGTAATATCTATATGCTTTGCTTTGAATTAAATAACCAAGAAATATCCCTTCATCACATCTAGGATCAAACTTTCCAATTGAATCATCTCTTTTGATATAGAATTTACTTCCAAAATTTCTGAAATACTTAACAGTAGGTGTATGACCAAACCATAATTCATAAGGGGTCTTACTGGTTTTACTTTTGATGTGAACTCTGTTGAATATGTAGACTGTTGTACTCACTGCTTCTCTCTAGTAGATATGAGGCAATTTGGCTTCCATTATCATAGATCTTGCTGCATCCAAAACGGTTCTATTCTTTCTTTCAATTAGTCCATTTTGTTGAGGAGTCTGAGGTGTAGATAACAGTCTCCTAATTCTATTTATTTTACAATAACTATTAAATTCATGAGAAGTGAACTCATCGCCATGATCTGATCTCAGACATTTGATTTTCAATCCAATTTCCGTTTCAACCTTTGCTTTAATGATCTTGAATTTCTCAAAGGCTTCAGACTTCTCCTTAAGAAAAGTCACCCACATCATCCTAGAATAGTCATCAATAATCAGCATGAAATACCTATCACCTTGAAAGCTTCTAGTCCTTGTTGGACCACATACGTCAATGTGAATCAAATCAAGTACATCATTATATTTTTCTTGTATGCTCTTAAAAGAACTTCTAACTTGCTTTCCCAATTGACATTCCTTACATACTAGATTATGAGGCTTCAGAATCTTAGGTACATCTCTAACTTCCTTAGTTGAACTAATCTTAACAATTCAATCAAAAATTAACATGACACAACCTCTTATGACATAACCAACTCTTATCAATATGAGCAATCAAACATGTCTTATTACTAGTGTTCAAGTGAAAGATATTACCTCCAGTCTGAATACCAGTTGCAATCTCCAAACCAGCCTTGTTAATGATTTTGCATTTTCTATCTTTAAACTTTAGTTGGAAACCCTTGTCCACTAATTGACCAACACTCAAAATATTATTCTTTAAACCTTCTACATAATAGACATTATCAGTGTTATGCTTACCATCCAGAGAAATAATAGCTCTACCTCTAATCATACATGATTTATCATCTCCAAATCTGACTTGACCGCCATTGTATTCTTGTAGGGACAAAAATTTCCCTTTATCTCTAGTCATATGATGTGAGCATCCACTATCAATTACCCATTCATGCTTATCTTCAACTTTTGCTGCTAGGTCCTTTTCTTCATTTTTGATAGCCGGTTCCAGTTCATCTTCCTTTAAAGCATAGAACACCAATTCCTTTCCATTGTCAGATCCACTAGAAGAGTCTTTTGTCGTTTCATCTGTAGAGTCATCAGATACACCTTCCTCATCCTCTATGTAGCATTGTTTACTTTTCTTGAGTCTATATCTTTTTAGGTTAGGCTTAAATGATTTCTTAACTCTTTCCTCAAATGTTGCATTCCTTTCAGGACATCTAGATGGAAAATGACCAATCTTATTACATGAAAAACATTTAAAAGGTACTGTTCCTTCATACTTACTTCCTATTGGACCTTTAGGTACTCTTATAGCAAATAAGGCTTCAAGTTGCTCAAATTCTTCATCTTCTTTCCTCATTCCAGTTCTTTTGCATATAAAACTTTCCAATCATTTTTGCCAATAGATGATGATGATGATGCATGAAAAGTAGGTTCAGACTTTATAGCTCCAGAAGATCCAAATTCTTCAAGCTCAAAAGCAAATAATTTACCAATCAAAATGTCTCTGTTAACTAAAGAGTTAGCCATTGTTCTCAACTCATTAATTGTAGTTGCCTTCATCTTGTAAGCTAGTGGAAGGGCTCTCAAGACTTTGGAAACTATTTCATCTTCACTCACAAATCCTTCACAACATTGAATTCCCATAACAATCTCATTTACTCTTTCCATAAACACAACAATTCTTTCATTATCTTCCATCTTCAAGTTTTCATATCTTACCCGATAGCCATCAAGTTTAGCAATTTTGACAGTAGGATCACCTTCATTCAGAGTTTGCAATTTGTCCCACATAACCTTAGCTGATGATTTATCAGTCAATCCCATGATTTGCTGATCAATAAGTGCACACAAGATGGATTCTCTATCTCTGCAATCATTTGTAATATTCTTATCCAAGTCCACAGAAGTAGGATTGCTAGATGCTGGATCATAAAGTGTATATCATTTCTCAGTGATCTCCCAAATATCCTTGCCAAAACATCTAAGATGAGTCTCCATTCAAATTTTCAATATCCCATAATTTGTTCCATCAAGCTTAGGGATTTCTCTTCTGAAAATAGTTGCTGGTGAATTAGGAGTGTTAGCTGCCATAGGATCTACCTCAAGTGGTTAAGCTTCTGCAAAAGAGGACCAAAGTTCAGATACCAATTGTTAGGATAACCAGTGAAAAACTGAGAGGGGGGGGGTGAATCAATTGTTAACAGATTATAACTTTTAATCCACTTAATAACCTTTAAACAAATCAAGCACATACAGATGTCGGTAGGAACATATACCGCTAAAAAATACAACTTAATAATTAAAGAGATAATCAAAGAAAAGAAACCATACCACATAACATAGTGATTTTTACGTGGAAAACCCAGAAAGGGAAAAACCACGGTGGGAAGCCTACCCACAGTTAGATGATACTTCTATAGAATGTATGTGATACAATGAGGGGCCTACACATACAAGAATGCACACTGCCTAAAGCATACTACTCATTACAAAAGAGTCTCACTAACTATAGAGAGACAACAACCATCTCAAGATAAATGGACTACAATCTAATAGAGGGAACTGCTAGAGATAACATCTACCATGCCTAATTACAGTCTTGGTTAAGCTCAATACCGGAGACCTTTGACCTCTTCCTTAATCCCAAGTCGATCACCTATGATTGATCAAGTCTCCTTCACATATGATATTGCATTCCAAGACCACGAACACTTATTCCATTCCCATTCCACACATGCAATGATCTATAATGAGATCATACATTATTTTATACAAACCCGAAGGCCTAAACCAATTAGGTCAGCCACCTAAAAGATATTACAATAAGATCATTACATAAATTTATATTACATTGATATACCATGTTGGCTTAAGACCAAAACAACAATAAAAAATCCATAAATCATCCTAAAACATCTCGGCAACGTGTAGAGTACACGTTATCATGATACCGGTCCATAACCTAGATAGGTACCATACCTATTCTGGGTCCACCATGCCAAAGAAATGTCTTCAAGCAAATGAGGCACGATCAAATAACATCTTCAGCATCCTGAAAGCCATGTAGAAGATGCACCAACACTAATTATGCATCATGTTAAGATTCCTTAGTGAAAGCTTTGCCGATAAAGCCTTAAACTAGTGCCAGTAAGGGTTTACCAAAGTGTATGATAGCATCCGATTACCAGGTCAATACCAACTAAACAAGACATGCTCAAAAAGCATGTACCACATGTAACCAATCATATTCCATAGATCCAAACATGTCAAAAGTGTCCAACAGACAGTCTCTTTTGCCGGTAACACTAGATCTTCTACTGGTAACCAACCATAACAGCTAGTGTTGACATCAATGACAAAAAATCAATGCAACACATAATCAATTCCTCCAATAATGCCAACAATTTTCTCTTATTCTATGAAGAGGAGATGATCAAAATTTTACTGAGTTGTATACATGAACAATTTATTTGGTTAGACTAGCCCTACATGATAATGAAGGAGGCTAGTAGGTCAATGACAAGATTATGTTCTACTAGAGATGTCCCTACACTAAATTTTTTGAAGAATGATGTGGTTACTAGGTTAACTAAAGCACATTTTGATAGGAGGGCACTTACCATTGATGGTATTATTGAGTTGGGTGTTTGGTATGCCTCTATGGGCATCGCTTATACTATTTATTTCATTAATAGAGAAGTTTCTACCTCTACTACTTCCATACATACCACATGCCAAATGGCCAAGGAAGGCATAGATTTTGATATGTGTGAGTTGATGAGACAACAATTGTTGGAGCATTCATAGAAGACCAAGGAGACTAAGTACCCATTCCGGTATGGATTTTTAATCATTTGTTTAATGCTATTTTTCATGAGTAAATTGCCTGGTAGGGGGAATGTTGTCTAGATAACATATGTGTCTATACCTTCACAAATAAGAGTTCATGTGCATAGCTTTCCATATGGAAAAGCAAGTGATAGTTATTAGGGTTTCTTCAAAACCTTTCAAGATAAAATACAAATGAGACATAGAATACTAATTTAGGTTGTAGAAAGATATAATGAAGTGATGAAACCATAACTGGTAAACCCTCAAAAGAGAACTGACCGGCTTATGCAGCAAGAGTAACACAACGAAAGAAACAAGAAAACATAGAAAGATTACAAAAACATATCATATTATTGTCTTAGAACCTTCGGAAACCAACCGGTTATCATCACATAATCATCTTAGAACATCTAGTAGTCAACCAGTTACATGCATGCTACAAGCCATATACAATCCATCTGGAACTCTCAGAGTCAACCGGATCACTAATCACAAATCTAAATCCTTCTTCTATCTTACAAATGATTACATGATACCCTATAGATGTTAGGATAACCGGTGAACAACTTAGAGGGGTGGGGTGAATCCGTTGTTAATAGATTATAACTTTTAATCCACAACATAACCTTAAACAAATCAAGTACCAGTAAAGCACAAACAGATGCCGGTAGAAACAGATACCGGTAAACAATACAACTTAAAAATTAACCAGATAATCAATGCAAAGCAACCATACCACATAACACCATGATTTGTATGTGGAAAACCCAGAAAGGGAAAAACCATGGTGGGAAGCCTACCCACAGTCAAATTATATTTCTGTAGAAAGTATGTGTTATAATGAGGGGCTTACACTTGCAGGAAGTCACACTACCTAGAGCGTACTGCTCATTACAAAAGAGTCTCACTGACTATAGAGAGGCTACAACCTTCTCAAGATAAGTGGACAACAATCCAATAGAGTGAACTACTGGAAATAGCATCTATTATGCCTGATTACAGTCCCAATTAAGCTCAATGTTGGAGGACTAAATCCTCTTCTGAATCCAATCTAATCACCAATGATCAATCAACTCCTCTGCCTGAATGATATTACAATATTCACACATTACATTCCTTAACCATGAACTTTCCAATAACCATGATACTTTTACAAAGAGTTTCTACCTCTTATTTATACAAACCCTAAGGCCTAAACCAATTTTGTTGGCCACCTAAGGATATTACAATAATACCATCACATAATTCCTTATTACAATGATATGCCATGTCGGCTTAAGACCAAAACAATAATAACAAATACATAAAATATCTTGAATCATCCAGGTAACATGTAGAGTACATGCTAGCATGATACCAGTCCATAACCTAGATAGGTACCAGACCTATTCTGGGTCCACCACGCCAAAGAAATGTCTTCAAGCAATTGAAGCATGATCAAGGAACATCTTCAAAATCCTAAAATCCTTGAAGAAACTGCACCAACACCAATTGTGCATCCTGCCATGATTCCTCAATGAAAGCTCTGCTGGTAAAGCCTTAAACCAATGTCGGTAAGGGTTTACCAAAGTGTATGATAACATCCAATTACCAAGCCAATACCAACTAACCAAAACATGCTCATGGAGCATATAAATCATGAAATCCAATATACTTCACTGATCCAAACATGTCAGAAGTGTTCAATAGATAATCTCTTCTGTCGGTAACTCTAGATCTTCTACTGGTAACCAAAACTTGTCTATCGGTAACCATCCATATCAGCTAGTGTTGACATCAATGACAAAACATCAATGCAACACATAATCAATTCATTCATAATTCCAACAATATATACCCTCTGAAACATATCCAGGTCGGCCACAAAAGATTACATTTACCAATGTAGGAAAATGAAATGTGTAACTAGGTCGGCCCTAAGAATGAAAGAAATTCTTTTGGAAAATAACAACCAAGAAGTGCAGATCAACAGGAAGGTTAGCCACATGGCAAAGAACATCGGACAAGAACCCAAATATATTTACATGCCAAGAAACCACTCTGAAAATGAAGGAAAACCAATCAGTAAGCAAAAGAATTGTCCTAGAACCTAGAAATAGTCAAACGGGGAGCGATAACTAGCCAGAAAAGATTCCAAATGGACTGAAAATATGGAATTAAGCACATGAACCATCATGGAGACCAAAAATAGGATCTGCAATGAAAAGCAAGCAATGACCAACACCTATTGGTAGGAACACAAAAAACTACACACTGAACTGAACAAAAACTAAAAGGAAATATTTTTGGTCGATGCAAGATTGCTTATAGACCAGGGATGCTCCTACATCAAACACCCCAGGTAGAAAGAGATGTTCCATGAGAGGCAACTCATGAACATCGAAAAGGATTTAGGATAAAGACCCCATGCTCATTCTTATCCAAACATCTTCCTTATCTACAAACCTCTTCTTTAGCTCCTTCGAGACCTCAACCAGATGCTCATTCCTGACTCCCTTTGTTTCTCTTCCTTTTCTTCAGATCTGCATATTGTGTCTACTTACTGCTCTCTTTCTTCTGTAACTCTAATTTTTTTCTGCCACAAGACTTCATATGGTTTGTCACCATAATCTTTATGTCATCTAGTTCTATCTGTCCATTAGGCTTATCTACCAGACCCTTCTGTAGACTCATGCCATCTTCTGGTATAAGCTCTGCAACTGGTTTCTTAGTACTACAACTTTTCTTAAGATTTAGGTTCTTCACATCCTTCTCTTTCTCCTTCAAATAAGTCAATGTGAACTTCCGCCTATCTTTCTCAATAGTGATTATGTTTCTTCTACAGTCATAAATAGCTCCTCTATCAAACTGCCAAGGTCTTCCTAATAAGACATGACAAGAACCCATAGATACAACATCACACAAGACCTCATCCCTAAAAGGCCCAATATTAAAATTCACCAAGCACTACTCCTTTACTTCTAACTTTTGATCATCTTGTAACCAACTTACCATCTCCTCAAATACCAAATTATCAGTACCATCTCCAATACAAGCTTCACTACCATCTCCTAAAATACCAAATTATCAGTCCTTCCACTATCCACAATAACCTTGCAATAGTTACCACCTGATTTGCCCACAGTCCGGAAAAGACTCTTTCTCTGAGTAGATCAAGTATCTTCACTACTCTTCTCCATCATGACTCTTCTCAACATAAGGGATTCTCCTTTCTCTGGTGTACAGTTAGTCTATGTAACTTCACCTTCTAGTTCCTCATTTGCCACACAACTTCTTGCCATTCCCTGCTTACATTCATAAAATCTATGTCTGGTTTCTCCACACTTGAAACATTTGCTGGGAAATTCTCTACTGGTACTGCCACTGCCTTTTCTCTATATTTTTTGTCTTGTTTCTTTACTCCACTTAGGTTTTGATTCTTCTTCAATATTCTGCTTCTCTGTACTCATCTTCCCCTTGAATCTCTCCTTCCCTCTAGGGTTATTTGGTTGTCTTCTTCTCACCTTCTCCTCAGCCTTCGAAGCATACTGGTAAGCTTCTTCAACTATGGAAACCCTCAACATACTGATTTCATCCTGAATGTTAAAGTGCAAGTCCATTTATATACCTCACCACCTTCTCTCTATCCATCTCTTTATGTTCACATCTAATCATCACCTTGTAGAATTCCTCAGTATACTCTTTCACAATCATGTTTCTTTATTTCATATTTTGCAACTTCTTGAACAATTCCAACTCATAGTCTCCCAATATGAACTTGGCTTTCAATCTTAAAACCATCTGTCTCCACCGAGTGATCTTCATTTCACCATTCTCCAATCTACTTTTTTTTAATTCTTTCCACCATAAGGAAGAATGCCCTTTCAACTTAGTCTATTCTAACCGAACTCTCTGCGGGTCCTTAACATCCTCAAACTCAAAGTAATTCTTCAATTCTCAGATCTAATCAATCAGATCCTCTAGATTTAGCGTTCCCAAAAAGTTTGAAACTTCCACTTTATGAACTTTACTCACTTCTGCCACTGCTTTTAGGAATCTTTCCTCTCTTCTGTCTTCCGGTCCTTCAACCTCTTCTGCTTCAATCTCTTCATCGACTTCTTCATAATCATCTAGAGATTTCAAGTTCCTTCACAAACCAACCAATGTGTTTTGGATTTCATTCCTCACCTCATTCTTGAAGTCCTCCATAAGCTTCTCTACCCTCTAGGGTTCGTCCTTCTAGGCATCATCTTCTCTTCTTCTTCGATGAATTATCTCAACTCGACAATCTCACTACTGGTTTCAATTGCCTCTCACTGAGTGATCTATTGAACACACGTGCAGCCTACCTCCAATCAGTGACCTGTCCACCCAAAGGAATGCCTCAAGGTTCACAAACAAATCTTCCACCAACTGGTTCATAACTATCTCTGATACCAATTAATGCAGCCATAACTGGTAAACCCTCAAAAGAGAATTGGTTGGCTTATGCAACCAGAGTAAAACAATGAAAGCAATAAGAAAACATAGAAAGATTACAAAAACAAATCATATTATTGTCTTAGAACCTCTGACAACCAACCGGTTATCATCATACAATCATCTGAGAACATCTGGTAGTCATCTGGTTACATGCAGACTGCAAGCTAGATACAATCCATCTAGAACTCTCAGAGTCAACCAGATCACTAATCACAAATCTAAATCTTATTTTGTTTTCTACTTCTTTTGTCTTACAAATGGTTACATAATACCCTATATATATCCTCCGGAATATATTCGGGTCAGCCATAAAAGATTACATTTACCAATGCAAGAAAATGAAACGTGTAACTAGGTTGGCCCTAAGAATGAAAGAAATTCTTTTGGAAAATAACAACCAAGAAGTGTGGATCAACAGGAAGGTCGGATACATGCTAAAGAACATCAGACAAGACCCCGAATAGATCCACACACCAAGAAACCTCTCCGTAAATGAAGGAAAACCAACTGATAAGCATAAGAACTATCCTAGAACCTAGAAACAGTCAAACCAGGAGCGATAACTAGCCGAAAAAGAATCCAAATGGAATGAAAAATGTGGAATTTAGCACATGAAACAACTTGGAGACTGAAAATAGTATCTTCAATGAAAAGCAAGCAACAACCGGCACCTACCAGTAGGAACATGGGAAACTGCACACTAAACTAAACAAAAATTGAAAGGAAATATTTTTGGTCGATGCAGATTGCTCATAGACCGGGGATGCTCTTGCATCATGAAGTGATCACATTTATGGTTGAAAAAGATAACTTCTGTATGGAGGTTATTTTAATCTTAGGATTTATTGGATCCCTAAATTTCCATATGAGTTTCCCAAAAATGAATGGGTTTCCTATGTTGAGTTGTTGATTTGCAAACCAATAGATCCTAATAAAAAAATATTTGTAACCCATGAAGAAATATTCAATAGTGAAACAAATAAAATAATTGATGAGAAGTTTGAGAAGATGAAAGGAAATTTGGAGAAGATATTTGGTGTATAGTCTACGAGCATTATTGAGGCATCTAGAACTGCTGTTGATGCCCCACAAACACTGCCTACACCTAAAAGAATTGGAAGGTCTACTACTACTACTACTACTACTACTACTCTTCCTACACATTTTGTAGCAACACAAACACTACCTAGAAAAAATAGGTCTTCTATTGTTATCCTAGAGAAAATTGAAGGTCCTAGAGAGAAGAAGTAAACTAGGAATAACCAACAAGAAAAAAGGGAAAAGATAAAAGTGGTTAACATTGATGAAGAAGAAGAAGAAATGAAGGGTTTCTTAGAGTTGAGAAGAAGAGAAAACAAAACAAAACAAAGTGAAGGAAAAGGTAAATCAAAGAGGAAAGATGGAAAAGGAATAATGGAAAGAGAAACCAAAAGAAAAAAGAAGGCAATGATACAATCAAGAAATTATTGAACAAGTGATTATAATGTATATGATGAAATATAACTTAGCCTTAAGTGATATCTTAGACCGAATTCCAGAGACCCTTACAAATGCATTGATGGAGAAGAGAGATGAGGCAGCCAAGTTAGAAGCCAAAATAAGAGAACAAGCTATCAAACAAGTTGGTCTTACTTTGCCTAAGGATGAAATTACAAAGATTACACAAAGGCAGACATAAGAATTGAGAAGAAAACAAATAATAAATACTCTAAAGGCTATGAGTGAAGAGGATAAAAAGAGAATTCAAAAGGAGATAGAATAATTTATTGTAAAAGTATTAAAAGAGATGGAGGAAGGATAAATAATTACTAAAGAACAAATTCATTCAAGTGGTGATGATTGAGAAGAAATGTCTAACATTCAGTATATTAATGTATTTATTTTTGGTGAACCAATGAGAGACATAGGTGGTGATGTTGAACCAACAAAAGTGATTCGGGTCCTCCAAAGAAGTCAAATATTGATGCACCTATTGTAGAGAAAGAAAATGAAGAGAATGTCCCTCCTATGGACAATAATGATCAAAGTGCATATAAAAATGCTCCAAAAAACATTGGTAATGTAGAGTAAAGTACATGAGATAAAGAGAATACACAAAATGTTGAAGCTAAGAAGGACACCATGGATATAGGAGCAAACAAAAATACTAATGTTAGAAGAGGAGAAAAGGGGAAGGGTGATGTAGAAAATAATTGTGGTGGAGAAGAGAACAATCCAAACAAAGCTCAGGACACTAGACAGATAGATAAGAAGAAGAGTCTTCTTCTAGTAAATATGTTAGTGATGTAGCATATGGTAACTACACAACCATTACAAATAACAACATGGCGGGGATAGATAGACCTATCAAGAATCTCCCTATTAGGAACCGGGAAGGACAACTAAGAAGGAGGGGTGAATCAGTTATCAATAAATTATAACCCAAAACAATTTATTCCAAATTAAAACTCAATGCCGGTAAAACATACTTTAATGTCGGTAAAACCAATTAACAGTTATAGTAGTACTGGTACAACTCAAAGCATGAAACAAAAAGAGAAACAACATCCACAACACATGACAAAAATATTTTGACGTGGAAACCCTGTAAGGGGAAAAACCATGGTGGGAAACCTTACCCACAATCAGATGATACTGTGGATGTATAAAAATGACGATATTCCTAAATGAATATCTTATGTTCATTTCTCTATTTAATTAAATCCAGTTTAATTGAATTACTCACATTCCTCTATTTAATTAAGTAAATTACTCCATTTATTTAAATTAAATTCACTAGACCTCTTTTAACATTTAATAGGATAAATAATTTTATTCAATTAAATCCCCTATCCACTTTTTAATTAAATTCAAATTTAATTAAATAGTTTATCCTAAATTGAATAAATCTAATTTATTTAATTTCCCCAATTGCAACCAAATTGAATTAAATTCATTTTATTCAATTAAATCCTATTATCCCTCCATCCACTTGCAAAATCCTACATCTCCCACTTGCTTCCTAAACCCTATTCCTAACCCCTTCTAGACTCTTCTAATCACTTCTAAATTAACCTAACCCATCTCCTAAATATTGTCATATCCCTAAGCAAGGGGAAGTCACTTCTCAAACCCTCAAAGTCTTTGAAAAACCTTAAAGGCTTCAACCACTTAACTTTGAAAGTCTCCCAAACCATTAATGGTTAACTCAACCCTCTAGCATGATTAAAGAATTTCCCTAAACTCAACCTCCATGTAACCCAAGGGTCTCATCAAGCATTTATTGCTTTGACCATGGTTATCCTTAATCCTTTGCATAAGAGTTTATCCTTTGGATAAAACCTTTATCCATCGGATAACCCTAACCTAACCTTAACCCTTAACCCCTAAGGTAACCATGAGGTCTTCTCAGGCATTTAATGTCTCCAACCCCTTCTCTCAACCAGTCTTATGTTGACATTTGTCACCATTTCATTGGTGCCAATTGCAAACATGGATTCCCAACTTTCAAACTCAACCCTTGATTACCTCTTTCAATCCTGGCCATTCATTGCCCTGCTTTTGCTATAAATAGAGCTCTCATTCCTCCATTTTAAGGATCCAAGTCTTTAGCATCATACTTATACTAAAATCCATCCAAGCTTTAATATATCATTTGTGCTCATCATTTAGCCTCTCTTTTCAATAGGAATTAATCTGAGTATTTTCCTTATCATTTAGCTTAAATCATAGACTAGTATATCATGCTAGGATAGTCTTGCTACTAATCTTGTCATCTTATAATCTAGTTTATTGCATTTCATCTTAAAATCAACCAAAGCATCCCTCGTTCTTGCATTTGTCATCACTAAACCACTTTGCTCAATGATCTAAGAGAAAAGAAATTGGTTTGAGGGACCTTGTGAGATAGAGAACCATGGAACCAACCTTGGGAAGCTGAGGCATACTTCATGACTCCATAGCTTACACCAAGAAGTCCTGTGGGTGTGTGAGCAAGGCTCCTTAGGCTTCATTTTTCACATTTCAAGTTCTATCAACCCGCTTTTCTGGCATACATTTCTAGTGCCCACCGTGGGGCACGACCCCATATATCAAATTGGTTTTTGAATTTAACCCCTTTTGCAGGTACGTGGGATGTAAGAATCAGTGCGTGGGAAGCATTCTCTAGCGCATCTGGTTAATAGCCTAGTGCATCCCGCTTACTGTTTAGCTCGTTGGGTCCATCTTGTAGTGCGTCAAGTCTTTACTATAGCACATTATCCGCCTAACATTTTCCTATAGGTCTCAGCACGGGAGAAAAACAGAGTAGTGCATCCTGAAATCTTTTTAGCGCATCTTGAGAACAGCCTAGCACATCACTGTCATCTTGTAGCACATCACTTCCATATTGTAGCGCATACAGTTTGTTCTATAGTGCATCACAAACCAAGACAAAATCAAAATTTCTAACCAAACCAAAACTTAGACTTGTAGAAATCCACAAGATCCAAAAATGTTTCTAACAGTTTGATTGGCTTTTGTAGGGTTTTAACATTTTCTTGCAGGGGGAGCTTAGATTTTATTGACAAAATTGCAAAGAATTTTATTTTTTACTTAGTTAAGTTAGTTAAAGCTTGGGATTCTTTTACTTCTGTTTGGATAAAATTGAACTCACTTTATTTTTTTGGGCTATAAAAAGAACCACAATCAAAAAATTTCTTACTTTCATAGGAGAAAAACTTTATTTTGGGCTATAAAAAGAATAAAACAAACTTTCCTTTTTGCAAAAGTAGCTTTAAAAAGAACCTCACCATCCTTTGGTGTATAAAAGGATTCATTTTAAATTTTTGCAAGGAAAAGAACCACACTTAAAAGTTTTTTTTATAATAAAAAAGGGAAGTTCTTCCCCTTTTCCGATTTTCTTTTGTTGACCAAATCAAAGTTTTTCTTTGTTGACCAGGTTCTTTTGCTAGATTAGATAATCATTGCTTTAAGAAAATAAAAAGAACACCATGTTTTGTGGGGCAACATCTCCATATAGATCTTAGGAAAGTGGAAGTGTTCCAACCCACTATAATCAAAAGTGGAAAGTAACGAAAGTCCTTTTCAACAGTTGCGCGCGGCGATTAGCCTTCCCCCAGTATCCTTGAGATACGTAAAGCCTTTGTTCTAAAGGTTGGGAAGCCTCCTGAGGGAGTTTATCACTGACGGTCAAACAGGAAGCTTAATTACAAACCTTAGAAGTAGAAACCTTGAGCCGAGTCAATAACCAGACATTTGTAATATCATAGTGCAAGGGTGGGGAAGAATCCTCCCCCAAGATCACTCACCATATATCTCCCAAGATAACTAGTCAATTGTGAAGCAAATCACTTTGAGTTAATTTTTGGCAAAAGGAAAAAAAATGGGCGCCCCCTAGGGGGTGACACGGCTGTTTGAGCTGACGGAGTATCGAGACTAGTGGGCTATGGTATTATTTATGACCCTTGAATAAAGAGTCTTTCTGAAGTGTATTATTTGTATCCAAACCTGTTAAAACATTGGGGATTTGAACACATCCTCGCAGAACATACACTTATTGTTAGATTAAGCAAAATGGTTGTCTCTTTAGTGCTGTGTTTGCATTTATTACTTCAAAAAATCATCTATTAGTACTGAAAAACTCGAAACAAATTTCAAAAATTGCAACAACCAAACAAAAGAAAATATCCGGGCAGTCTAGCGCATGAGAGCAACTTCTTAGCATGTGTGATACATATTTTAGCACATCAAACCTTCACTTTAGCGTGTCCAGTTTTAACAGTAGCGCTTTACCAAAATTTAGAAATAGCGTTAAATAGTTAGCGCATCCGAAAAATAGTCTAGCGCGTCAAAGCATCAGCTTAGCATGTGGGAGTCAATCTCTAGCGCATCAGGTTTATTAGTTAGTGCGTGGAAGGCCCATACTAGCACATGATCTTTTAATAAAAAATAGAAAACAAATTTTAACAGTCTTAACCAATTAGCGCATAGACTGGGGCAGCCTAGTGCGTGGGGTCTTTTCCCTAGCGCATCAAGAAATTTCTGTAGCGCATTCGGTCTCTATTTTAGCGCGTGATCAAACCCAGAAAATTAGGGGGTAAAACAGTGGAAAATTTTGAAGATTTAGAAAGCATTTTTGGAAACATCCTTTCATTAGCTTAATTTTCATCAAACCAGAGTATCAAAAACAGAGCTTTAAAAACTATTTCTTGAGAAAATTTTGTGTCAAGACAAAAGTTGTCCAAAATCTAAAACTGGTTGCATGATAAACATATCTATCCTATCAAAATTAGGAAACATCATCGCAAGTGATGAATAGGTCCTTTATTATCTCACAAATTATATCTCAAAAACACTTGTTCAAAATCTCAGGTTGTCAAATCAATTTTTCATATCGGGAAAACTTTATCCATATCATTTGACACGCTTTGTTGTGAGGGGGCATCTAAACCTTTACTTTGATAAAGTAAAACTTGAGTTTTCAAAACAAGATCAAATAAGTCCAAAACAATTCAAAGGAAACCATTAAATCACTTATGCATGACTAATCCCCATATTCTGAGAAGAAAGAATATTTATCGTAACACCACGTTGAAGAAACAACAACCAAGGTTTTCCAAATTTGTCAAAAGAAATAAATTTTTATACATCAATCGTCAACTCTTCAAATCTCATCGAACATTCCTTCATCACGTCAAACTTTATATCTAGAACAAATCCAACGAATTTGACAAGGAGCCTTTGAAGACTAGGGCATATTGTCAAAAATTCGCATCCAGTCAAATCATAAACCATGGAGGAAAGATCAATCCGACATTCTTTCCTGATGAGTGCATCACTTACAACACACCTCGATTTGAACCACCAACCCCCAAGCAACATATCGAAGAGGATTTTGTCCCCTTTATCACAACAAGCTTCACTAAAATGCCTGTTACTCACTCTCAACAAAACAAGAAAAGCGAGGCACAAGCATAATCCAGTATGAATCAGAGGTTATCAAATCCTTTTGAAGGTCCACAACTAGAGGATACTGAAAATTTTGAAGAACTTCTTCAGGAATGCCAAGAAAGTGCTTTGTTGCAAAAACTTGTGGAAAGACTCATGGAAAATGACAAGGAAAAGTACCTACTCATGCTTACAAGCAAAGGAGTTAAAATTCCTGAGGACCTTGACCCAGACATTTTTCAAACAAGATCTCAAAACTACGAATATCAAGAAAGACAAAGAGAAGAAGATACACGCGACCTTGAGCAAGAAATTCCTCAACAACACATCCTCAAGAAAAACATACCGTTCCATACACCATTTCAACCCAAGATTAATACAAGGGAAGAACTCTTCCCTCGACAAAACAATGCACCTTTGATTGCCCTTACTCAACAAATGCAAATGTTATCAAGACAAATGCAAGATATGCAACAAGGGACCACAATATGGTATTCACTAAATGAAATTTGTCCTTATCCATTTGACAGAAGATTGTACATGATCCCTTTTCCTTCAAATTCAGACGTACCTAAATTTGACAAGTACGATGGGAAAAGTGATCCCCGTGATCACACTAGAAAATTCTATACCATGAGCCTTGAATTAGCTCATGACGACACCTATCTTATGAGGTTATTCCCAAGAAGTTTGGGAGGACAAACAATGGAATGGTTATCCAAAATCACACCTCCTGTCAGATCATTTGACGAACTAGTCAACAAATTCATCACTCAGTATTCCTATAAAATTCAACATGCTATAACCATGCTAGATGTCTGTAACACCAAATAGAAAAACAATGAAACATTCATGGTATTCCTTCAATGTTGGCGACGTATGGTTTCACGATATCCTTGAGATATTCCTGAAAAAGAGAAAATGGAAATTTTCATCGACAACTTGAATGGTGAGATGAGTTATAGGCTCAAACTCCAATGCATACTATCTTTTGCTAAACTGATTGAAAATGACATTCAAGTAGAAGAAGCATGTGTCAAGAAAGGAATGCTCAAATTCTTCAAAGAAGGAACAGGTTCATCAAACTACAATAACCAAAATAACAACTTAGACAAATATAGATTATGGACTCGAAACAAGAACAATGGAAATGAAGGAGGCAATGAATCACATGATCCAAAATCTAAATAGCTAGTGCTCGCATTATCAAGAAATGCTCAAGGTACAAAGAACCCCAAAGGTGCTAACCTAGACGCTAACACATACACACCAAATACCAATCAAGGTCAACCCGACACAAACAACACCAACAATACTCAAAACAATACCACAAATCGGGGACCTAATAACAATTCACGAGATGGCACCAACAATTTCCAAAAACATGTCTACACACCACTGGGACAATCACTGGAGTCAGCATTCAGAGAACTCCTGGCAAACAAGATTATCTCTTTGCCCACAATCAACAACTATGAACCACAAATCAAACCACCTTGGTGGAATGACTCACACTTTTGTGATTTTCATCACAACAAAGGTAATCAAATGAATGATTGGATGAGATTGAAAAACATTGTTCAAGACATGATTGATAGAGGTGATTTAACAGTGGATGGTCTCAAGACAAATGGTGACCATGGAGCCTTTAAAAATCCTCTTCCAAACTACAACAAAGATGGATCTTCCACTTAAAACGATGCCCGGGGGGCTCGTATCAATCATATCTACAATAACACCATCAATCACATATCAGCTATAGATAATCATGTAAACGTCATCATAATCTGAGACCAGCATAATCATGAATCTATCAATGTAACAACCAGAACTTAGAAATATGTCTTGAAGGGCTATACACCAACAACATACACTATACCAAAAATCCAATATGATTTAGTCAGCCAACTACGCAAAACTCCTGCTCAAATATCTATACTAGAGTTGTTGAAACTTTTGCCAAAACACAAAGACATATTGGAACAAGCATTTTTGGAAACCAATGTACCTCAAGATCTGGATGCTGATAAATTCCAAGCCATGGTCGCTCATATGATAGGGACTCATAATCTCACCTTCTCAGAGCATGATAATACTTCCTTAAGTCATCTGCATAACACTCCTCTCCATATTAAAGTCACTGTCTATAAACACCGTGTAAAATGAGTATTGATAGATGGAGGAGCTGGACTTAATATATGTACCTTAAAACTTATCTGTGCATTAGGATTCTCAGAGGAGTCTATTGATCCACGCAAAAAAATTACTATAAAGGCATATGATGATGAGGAAAGATCCTCTAAAGGGACAGTATTGTTACCAATTCAAGTTGGCCCCATACAAAGAGATACTATGTGCCAGATCTTAGACATAGACCTCACATACAATATTTTATTAGGTCGACCTTGGATACATGAAATGCAAGCAGTGCCTTCTACATATCACTAGGGTGTCAAATTTCCCTATAACAGACAAGAGGTCTCTATATCTGCTGATCACAATCCATTTCAATATTGTAATGCAATGGGGGCAGCCCAGGACAGTTTGGTTCCCCATAAAAGGGAAAAATAGAAATCCTCAACATTAGATCTACGAAAGGCAAAGTCTGAATCATTACCTGGAGAATTCAAGCAGAAAATGCAAATCAGAGAACAAGGCATGGGGGAATACTCTTTTGAACCCGTGTGTTTGGCTAACTTACCAACATCACCCAGATCTCATGGATTACCTACAACATCAACACATTAGGTAACTCAGCCCATCACCAAATTTGATGGTACCTTCATCCAACTCGACACTCTAGCACATGAATTAGAGGAAAAGGACATCCTTAGCTGGTTATACAAAGATGAGGAAGAAGATAACAGAGCAGCTACTCTGGAAATAGTTCTACCAACACAACTATATGGAAAGGGCTACTTAATCATGCAACAAATGGGATATAATGGTAAAGGACCTATTGGAAAATGCAAAGAAGGAGTCACTGAACCAATAGACTGTTGGCATATGGACACTCCAATGAGACATTGTATGTGATTGAAGGTTTTGTCATTGATGGCAACCTTGCAATCCTATGGCACTGACAAGACATCATACCGGCAAAGCATTACATAGGCAAGACAGTACACCGGCATCAACAAGATCACTCTACACTGGCACTAGCACCGACACAGAAGAAAACATGTATACCGGCATAAAGGCTGACATGATTTTTGTTATGTAATATCTTGTTTATTATTGTAAGCCAACTTGGCAAATTGTAAAATGACTCTTGTATATAAAAGAGATCATTGTAGACATTTGGAGAGGTAATGTAGCGAGCATAAAGAAAATTATTAGGCAGACCTAATGTGTGAATTATTTTTCAAGGGTATATGTAAAGAACAAAGCAAGAACCGGTACTGAATCTGGCATTGGAGATGCTATTGTAAAGCAGTACAAGTCATTGGATTAGTATAATCCTTATTGTAAGTCAGTGTGACTTCCCATTGAGCAGTGAGCTCTAGGAAATTGGCCTTCTTGCATGTGCAGGCCCCTATTATAAGTAATATTCTCTTATTGGCCAGTAAGTGAATATTGTGGGTCACAAATCCCACCGGGTTTCCTCATTAAACATCTTGTGTTATGGTGTTCTTTTCATGTGGATATTTCTGATTCTGTTTATTGCATTAATTCTTGCATACTGGTACATTGTTATTTTATGTTCTGTATGTTTTAACTTAAGAAATTCTTATCACTGGTTAGATACTGATTCACCCCCCCTCTCAGTATCTATGGGAATCCTAACAATTGGTATCAGAGATTGGTCCTCTATTTTTAGAAATGTAACAACTTGAGGAAGATCTTGACACTGGTAAAAATGGAAAATCTGATGAAGCAACTTGAAGGAGCTCTTACAGACTATGATGTAGAGAAGTTGAAAAACATCAAATTAGAAGATGATTTAAGAGCAGCTCAGGATATCATTCAGGCACTTCAAGAAAATCTTACTATTGCAAGAAATAAGAGAAGAGAACTTTGTGAAAAATTACAAAATGAGAATGATGAAAAGGAATCACTTAATGATATGATAAGCAAGCTGAAACAAGAGAACATGACAACAAAAAATGAAATTCAGGATATGACTGTGAGATTTTGCAAAGAGATTGAGGATAGAAAGAAGAATGAAGAAGAATTGACTAGAAGACTAAGTGATGCAGCAAATGAGAACACAAGACTTAACTATGCAAATGACATGTTGAAGACAAATCTGATGCATAATTAGAATGACTCAAATGAACTGATGAGACAAAAAGAAATCTTGGAAAGGGAACTGGAAACTGCAAATCAACATAAAGAAAAATTCAAGAAAAGCTCAGAGGAACTTGGTACCTTATTGAAGAATCAAAAACCTAAAGGTGACACTTCTGGAATTGGCTTTAAAGTTGGTGAAAGCTCTGGTACTACAAATACTCAAGATCACAACAAACCGGTAAGACAACCTAATACTTATAAATTCAATGGAAAATGTTTTAACTGTAATAAGTATGGTCATAGAGAAAATGAATGTAGATCTAGGAATTATCAGAATATCAACACACCCACTGGTCAATGTTCTAAATGCAACAAAGTTGGTCACAACTCTGAAAACTGCAGAATGAATGTGAGATGTTATGTTTGCGGAAGATTTGGACATTTATCAAATCAATGCAGAACACAAACTGACATAGGTTATGGGAAAGCTATTCAGAAAAAT
Organism: Cryptomeria japonica; assembly: GCF_030272615.1. Classification (NCBI taxonomy): domain Eukaryota; kingdom Viridiplantae; phylum Streptophyta; class Pinopsida; order Cupressales; family Cupressaceae; genus Cryptomeria; species Cryptomeria japonica. Next base: position 661,563,286 of record NC_081408.1, on the reverse strand, counting down.
AATGTAACTTGTTATGCATGTAACAAGATTGGGCATATTGCTAAATTTTGTAGAAGTAAAAGTACACCGGTAGACAACAAAAGTGCTAGTTTGAAAGGTAAAGAAAAGGTTGAAGAAGTTAAGCAAGAATTCTCAAAGCAATAGATTAGAAAAGCTGATCTAAATATTGGGAATACTCCTCCACTGGTAGAACCAACAAATGCTTCACCAGCAGGACAGAGTGATGCTTCACCGGCAGGACACAGCAGTGCTCCACCGACAGGAATTTCTTCATCCAATTGAAGAAAATTTCCTTGAGGGTTTGGCAATCTAATGACACGTGCTATTATTCCCTCGGTTAGAGATAAGAAGTTGAAAATTACTTATTACCGACAAATAATGTTAAGTGAATACTTAACCGGCATGCAATTAATGTGGTAGATGGCAAAAAGACATTATAAAAATAAGGTTTTGGCTCCATTTCACTTCACTATGATTTCAAACTTTTAGAGATTGCGAAGATTTCGAGCTAAGGCATTTCAAGCAAGAAGCAAGCACACTCTAAGAAATCATCCATCCAAGATAGAAAAAGGTATTTAATCATGGCATCCACCTCTGCAATTGAATACATAGAAAACCCTACTATTGTGGAAGTAATTAAAAGACCTAGGCCCATATTTTAGTTAGTCCTCGAGATAGAAAAGAAGGATGATACCTTAGGTGCATTTTCTCAAATCCCTAAAGGTGTTGTATATGCTGAAGACCCTAGAATGTACATCCACTACAACATTGAAGAGTTAGGAGATGAGGAAATCAAAACCATGTATAAAACTGAGATATGTGATGATACTGGCAATGTTAAAGCTAAACAAAAGGTTATTGAAACCCTAGGATTCACAGAAATCGTTAGCATTCCTGAATTTCCTAAGGATGTGATTAGGATAGTGTTAAGAAGAGTTCATGGAGAATTTTTCTGGTTAGATACAATTCATAAAATCACCAAGGAAGTAGTAAAAGTTGTCCCAAGGTTACCGACCACCGGTAAAAGACCAGACAAAAACAAGAAAGTTTCCAATGACCTAGTAATAGACCTAACAGGTGCAATATTCGATAAGAGATCTCTAAGGGTTAATGATGTAAAAGATATCAATGTGAGATTCATAAGTATGATATTAGGTTACAAGCCACTCATGCTAATACACTTAACTCAGTTTCAAGTTTATGCATTAAGAGTGCTTATGATATGGTAATAGACAATGCAAAAATTGACATCTGTGAATGGTTAAAAGATGAATTGATAGACAACCTTGGAAAGATAAAGAAGGATAAGAAAGGAACTTTTAGATTTGGAAATCTGTTGGTATGCCTAATGCTTCACATAACAAAATAGGTTCCCGATATAGGATATAAAGAACTAGGATATGACATAACGGTAGGAAAACAATTGACAGAACTGTTTAATACCATGGGTGAGAACAAGGAAAACAACATTCATGACTTTTTCCAAGCATTGAAGACAAAAATGAAGAAAAGACTAAGGTTATCTCAGAAAATAGTAGATAAATACAAAGATGATATATGCTTTGTTATTAAGAAAGATGAAATATGGATGGAAGAAGTCATCCCAAGGACAATTTGGGTAACCGAAATGGGCTATGAGACAGATGACCACATAGTTGAAACTTATGCTAAAGCACTTCTGGAAGCCCCCAAAGAACCTAAGGAAGAAGTATTTGGTAGTGTTGGGACCATAGAAAGCCAAATACAGTCTAAGAAAAGAGTAAAGAAGGTAGAGGCATTTGTGAGGAAAGGATCCAGACAAGAAAAGGCCATTAAGGAAGATGTATTAAAGAAAACCGACATAATAGAAGATGAGTTGGCAGCTCCACAACCTAAAGCTCATCTATCACCGCTAGGTACTTCTTCGGAAGGTGACATGCCAGCAACTTTTAAAAGAGTTGTTAGGAAAAGAGATCCCTCACCGGCAACCACTCCTTCACCTAGAAGGACAAGGCAGAAGCAACAAGCAGTGAGATCTCCAGTTAGAAAGGTTGCACCTAAGAAGAAACTAACCCCAAAGAAAAATAAAAAGATAAAAACTGACTTGGCACCTCTAGACATATTGTTAAATGAAATCACAAGGATGGAAAATTGAAAAACATAGAGAAAATTTATGACATTCTATCTGCTGATGAGAAAGGGCAAGTTGAGGAAAGTGTAATACTACATATGGACATGTACAAAAAGTTTTTGATGGAAGTAGTAGATGAAATTCCTGATGATCTGTACAAAAGAATTGAGGCCAGAAGGCAAGCAGTGATTGAATTAGACAAGAAAATAAAAATAGAAAAACTACTTGTTGTATATCCAATAAACTCTCCCAAGGAAATTGATGATTTGATTTCTCAGGCAAACCGGTCAGTATTCTCTACTGCACACCGACACATTTCACTGATGGCAAGAAGAGTTACTGAAGTTACAGAGGAAACAGAAGATGATTGGGACATATTCGTAGTTGAAAAGGAAAAACAAGAAGAATACAGGAACCCTAAGCCTATTAAAGTATATCAAAAGGATAGGGACAAAGAGAAAGGCAAAGTTGTTGGACCACCAAGCATAAAGGTTAAAGACAACCTACCCCCACCTGTGAAAATCACAACCACTAAAGACCTACCGATAGCTGAAAGTATGGATGTAGAGGATAGCAATCCTAATTCTGAAGTCCTATACACTATAAATGTTGATACCCAAAAGATCAACATAACATTTGATAAAGATACAATTGGCAAGTCAGATATGGCTAGAGAGCCTCCGGTAACAGGAGAAACAGAGAAACCGGTAGAGGATACAGGGAAAAAGATAGAATCTGAGGCACATACAAAGAAATCAATAGAGCTAAAGGCTCTGGAATAGGTTCACAAGGAAACAGTGCCACCAATAAGTAGTGAAGCAGGGAAACCAGTGCTAAAAGAAATGCAAACACAAACTAACTTGCCAGAGGTCAATACAAGCATGGTTATCTCCACCAGCACTCAGACTCTTGGATCATCATCAAGATTCAAGTCAACTAATGTGACTAAGGTATTATTAGATTCTATAAAGAAAATAACTGACTGTAGTTCACAGGCTTATAAAGCAATAGATGATTCAATACCATTTTTGAGGTTAATAGCTCCTAAATGTAATATAGAAAATAAAGATTCTTTAGCACAATTGGACACATTATGTAAATACATTTCTAGAAATATTGAGAAAATAAAGGAAGAATCAGTAAAGGACATGGTAGAAAAAGAGAAACAGAAATTCTTTGATGAAGAAATAAAGAAGTGTAACAAGGACTTTGACACACTTCTACCGGAACTATGTAGTTTGTTGAAAGAGTATAAAAATCTGTATAAAGATACATGTAAAACAAACTTTTTGACTATAGATATTGATAAGAAAATAAGCAAGACACGGGATGAGATAAATAAGCTTGCAGAAAATTTTGTCAACTCACTAGATTCATTATCAGTTTTTGAAGAGAAGTTAGCAAATTCTGAGGAAGAATTGCTCAAACTGGAAAGAGAGAAAGAACGAATAATAAACAAGGCAAAACACTTGAGATATAAACTGAGTCCAAGATTGGACTATTTAGCATCTCCGTGGAAGGAAATCTTAGAGGCATTAGCACAAGGAAGCAAAACACCGGCAGAGCATTTGCAGCATCTCACCGGTACTGTGAAGAGGACTAAAACAACAATAAAAGATAGTAAAAAACTTTATGGATATTATAAACTTAATTTTGGGAGATATTTTTTAGATAATAATTAACCAGCTACAAGGTTGAGGATATGGATATAACTACAAACTCCACTGACATCTTGACAACCTTTGTCATTGATGCCAAAGGGGGAGTAGTAGGATGAGAAAGTTCAAAGACAGGAATCATATACTTAGGGGGAGCCCTCATATTTTTGGTAAATTTTTGGACTACACATTTTGGACACTTTTTGAAATTTCTTATGAGTGTTGCCATCAATGCGAAAGGGGGAGATTGTTGGTATATGGACACTCCAATGAGACATTGTATGTGATTGAAGGTTTTGTCATTGATGGCAACCTTGCAATCCTATGGCACCGGCAAGACATCATACTGGCAAAGCATTAGACAGGAAAGATAGTGCACCAGCATCAGCAAGATCACTCTACACTGGCACCGGCACCAACACAGAAGAAAACATGTATACCAGCATAAAGGCCAACAGGATTTTTGTTATGTAATATTTTGTTTATTATTGTAAGCTGACTTGGCAAATTGTAAAATGACTCTTGTATATAAAGGAGATCATTGTAGACATTTGGAGAGGTAATGTAGCGAGCATAAAGAAAATTATTAGGTAGACCTAATGTGTGAATTATTGGTCAAGGGTATATGTAAAGAATAGAGCAAGAACCGGTACTGCCGGTACTAAATCTGGCATTGGAGATGCTATTGTAAAGCAATACAAGTCATTGGATTAGTATAATCCTTATTGTAAGTCAGTGTGACTTCCCATTGAGCAGTGAGCTCTAGGCAATTGGCCTTCCTGCATGTGCAGGCCCCTATTGTAAGTAATATTCTCTTATTGGCCAATAAGTGAATATTGTGGGTCACAAATCCCACCGAGGTTTTTCCCACACCAGGTTTCCTCGTTAAACATCTTGTGTTATGGTGTTCTTTTCATGTGGATATGTCTGATTCTATTTATTACATTAATTCTTGCATACCGGTACACTGTTATTTTATGTTCTACATGTTTTAACTTAAGAAATTCTTATCACCAGATAGATACTAATTCACCCCCCCCCCTCTCAGTATCTGTGGGAATCCTAACATAGACCTTCCTTCACAGCTCAGTAGGGACAAAACAGGATTGGGTTGTAAACTCACTTTCCTACCAAGAAAGATACCACGCAAGAATCCAAAACCTCAATGGAAAGCAAAGAAGAAGTACAAAGAAGAATCCTGGCAAAAAGCACTATTTGAGTCAGTAGAGACAATCTGCAAGGACCGTGAACATCAAGAACAAAAGCAACATCAGGAGAAACTCCTCATTCACAAGAAGGCCATATCTGCAACAATAGCTCATATTCAAGCACCAATATCTAAAAAAGTAGAACTACCTCCTAATATCATTATTCCTCCCCGGGAAGAAACAATCTACGAACAAATACAAAGAATAGAAGCATGATCTGACGCAAAATCAGAATAAGCTAGCAAAATAGTATCAATTATCAAAGATCTATTTTCACCATACAACATACCTGTTTATAGCACTGGAAAGATCTAGGATGATAACTCTGAGACTGATTCCAATGAATATGAATGGGGTAGCTACTCAAATGCTAGTAAAGAGACTGCTGAAAATACTAGTTCCATATCCCTTTCTCAAGAAGAGCATAACGCAGAAATTAGACTACCTGAATTTGGACCACAAAATATCTATGACGCTAAGGAAAGTGAGCAACGACATTATGTGCAAGTCTATACAGAAAATGATACCATCGAAGACCTCGACGAAATCCTTGACTTCTTTAAAACCAAAACCAATCATGATGAAACCTCTATCTTAACACTTACAATAGCAGAACTTGATCCACCAAATGATTCCTTACCACTTGTCTTTCTTGACCTCATCGATTGGGACAAACCTGAAATACATGATATACCAATTTTCCCAAACGATGAATCTATTATTCACTATCTATGTACCGTTAATCCAAAAATAGGCTCTACCAGTAAACAAAGTAACGATGTCTGCAACCAAGGGAGTGCCAAGTCTCTCAGTCGCAAAAGTAAACCAAATAAAAGATCTGATGCTGAAAACCAGTCAATGGCAGCTCTAGATCACAAAAAAGTAAAAATAAAGGACGCATCTGAGTGTGAAAACCTTTTTAAGACACCTAAAGATGGGAGACTTGACACTCTTCCTAAACATTTTCATGAGCGACCACCCATATTGATTGATCCCACTCAATCAATCAACATTGGTACTATAGAAGCAGCCAAAAACATACACCTGGCAAAATCTCTGACAGAGGAGGAAAGATCAGCATTTATCATTTTTTTTAAAGAAAAGAAAATTAACTTTGCTGGGCATACGCAGATATGCCCAGAATTGATCCACACTTAATCATGCATCACTTGTCCATCTCTCCGGGAGTTAAGCCATTCAAGCAAAAACTACGAAAGATGAATTCATAGGTGGCACTCATGGTCAAAGCTAAATTGAAGAAACTATTAGATGTCGGATTCATTCGACCCATCGACTATGCAGAATGGATTTCCAACATAGTACCAGTATCAAAACCAGATGGCAGTATCAAAATCTGCACTGATTTCAGAGATGTCAACAAAACCTGTCCAAAGGATGACTTTCCTTTGCCCAGTATTGACATAATTGTGGACCTCACAGCAGGCCATGCAATGCTCTCACTAATGGATGGTTTTTCAGGCTATAATCAATTAAAAATAGCCCCAGAGGATCAAGATAAGATAGTGTTTACCTATCCTTGGGGAACATACTATTGGAATGTTATGCCTTTTGGCTTAAAGAATGCAGGAGCTACTTACCAATGAGAAATGACAACAATCTTTCATGACATGATGCATACCTTCATGGAAGACTATGCGGATGATTTATTAGCTAAATCCTTCACCAGAGCAGAACACCTTAGCATCCTAACAAATATTTTTGATCGATTGGAAAAATTCCAAGTTAGGGTCAACCCTAAGAAGTGTGTCTTCGGGGTTACATCAAGCAAGTTACTAGGCTACATAGTCTCAGCTAAAGGTATTGAAGTAGATCCAACAAAGGTACAAGCTATTATGGAGATGCCACCACCAAATAATATCAGTCAGCTCCGCTCTCTACAAGGATGACTTCAATCAATCAGGCAATTCATCACTCAACTAGCCAATAAAATTCTACCATTCAATCACTTGCTACATAAGAATGTACCTTTCAGATGGGAAGCAAAGTGTGCAGAATCTATTTATCAAATCAAAAAGTATATAATAAACCCACTAGTTCTAGTACCACCAATAGCAGGAAAGCCACTCATTTTATACATTTCAACAACAGATATATCACTGGGGGCACTATTGGCACAAGAAGATCAACAAGGAAAGGAACGAGCCATATACTACATCAGCAGGACATTGAATGGCTATGAACTCAACTACACATTTATTGAGAAGGCTTGTCTAACAGTAGTCTTCGCTTCTCAAAAGTTCCAACATTATATGCTAGCACACAAAATTAAGCTAGTGGCAAAAATTGATCCTCTCAAATATCTACTCAACAAGGCAGCTCTTACAGGCCGATTGGCTAAATGGGTCATGATTCTCAGTGAATTTGATATCCACTACACATAACGAAGAGCTATAAAAGGACAAGCAATTGCAGATCAACTAGCTGAAGCACTGCTACCAGGAAAACAAACTATGGAGATTGAATTTCCGGACAGAGATATTCTTGCTATTTCTACCAAGCAATGGACCCTATACTTTGACGGATCCTACACACAACATGGTTCAAGTGTTGGCATTCTATTTATCACTCCTGAAGGACACACTATACCAAGATCATATAGGCTGACGTTTCCATGCACAAATAATGTGGCTGAATATGAGGCATTGGTTATAGGCATCAAAATGGTCGTAGAATGGAAAATCACAGAGTTAATGGTCTACGGAGATTCATAACTAGTCGTCAATCAAATCAACAATGACTATCAGACAAAAGATGACAAGCTACTACCCTACAAATGAATGGTGGATGACTTCAAATAGTATTTTGTACACATCACCTTTGAGAAAATACCAAGTTTGAACAAAAAAGCAGTCGATGCAATGGCTACTATCGCTTCATTACTACAGATTCCAGAGCAACAGAGTCATTACGAGTTTTTGGTAGAGTAACTATTCTCCCTAGCCTATGACCACTCTGAATCCCATGTTATCTATGCCTTGACTAGTTCGGAGTCTCCTTTGTATGGACCGATATATGATTATCTAAAGAACAACATCCTACCCATTGACCTATCTCGAAACCAAAAATGTAATTTTATCCAACAAGTCACCCGTTATACCCTTACTGCTAATACTTTGTACCATCGAGGTCTAGATGGTACTCTTCTTCATTGCCTTGATCGTAATGAATCTAATTTCACTTTACACGAGCTTCACAAAGGTATTTGTGGCACACACTCAAGTGGGACTACTCTTGCTAAAAAGCTTCTAAGAATGGGATATTACTAGCCGAAGGATTCTTATAATTTTGCAAAAAAGTGTCCTAAATGCCAGATCCATGGCAATCCAATACATGCACCAGCACAGGAACTGCAGCCATTTACAACATCCTGGCCCTTTTGTCAGTGGGGACTCAACTTGGTCGGCAAAATTCATCCATCATCTTCAAATGGACACAAGTTCATTATAACTGCAACATAATACTTTACCAAGTGAATAGATGCAGTCTCCATGACCACAGTGACTAGAAAAAAAATTGCCACTTTTATCCTAAACTATCTGATCTACAGATATGGTATTCCAAGCTCCATCATCACCGATAATGGACTACCTTTCAAAAAACCAAGATGTCTAAGAACTATGTGAACAATTCAAAATACAACATCGGTTCTCTACACCATACTACCCACAGGGGAATGATCAAGCAGAAGCATCCAACAAGACAATATTGAAAATCCTAAGGAAAACAATGAATGATGTAGGCAAAGATTGGCATGTACAACTCAATCCAGCACTTTGGGCATACAGAACTAGCATCCGCACACCTACAGGAGCAACACCTTTCTCATTGGTCTATGGATCAGAAGCTATTTTACCCCTAGACGTAGAAATTCCATCTCTCAGAGTCTCTCTAAAAGGCTTGATCCTAGATGAAGAGTATCGAGTCAACCGACTACAAGAACTGGAACTATTAGATGAAAGATGTCAGCATGCTTACACTCATCTCAAAGCATATCAGCAATGCATGTGCAGAAGCTACAATCACAAGGTCATTCCCCAAAATTTCAAAGTTGGTGACCTAGTCCTCAAGGAAAATCCAAGAAATCAGCAAGATCGAGAAAAGAAAGGGAAATTTGAACCTAACTGGTTAGGTCCCTATGTCATCATATTAGTCTATGGATCAGGTGCTTATCAGCTAACAACTTCAGAAGGAGATGTGCTCGACGAACCAACTAACATCATTCATCTAAAGAAATACTACACTTGAGTAGTCTAATGCACGGAAAAAGTCAAAAACAATAAAAAAATCAAAACATCAAGGAAAAGAAAATAAAAAGGTACAATAAAAGAAACTGGTGAAAACCTAGTAACAGGCGCTATTGTGAAAGGACAACTCCTTTATCTATATCCACATCCTTATCTCCGCAGTAAAACACTATCGACCATCGCCCGACACTTAGCCAATATCCATTCAGGACATACTTAGTGTAGTCAGTATCCTGATTTATCCATCTATCCTTTCACCACATTTTACCATGGCTTGGTAATCACTGTACATACCTGCATCAAGAGGTACACTTAGCTAGGGACAATAATCATCAAAACTTACAAGCATGTTCAAACCGTTAAGATTATTTGCAAAACTCAGAGCATCATGTCCAACAAACAAAAACTTACACAAACCCAAATCAAAACATCGATCGATAAAATATTCACAAGATAAATACGATGGATGATTTTTTGAAGTACCAAATGTTGCATTTTGCATAAAATCTTGACTATTTTTGCATTTAAACTTTTTGAATTATTGGATTCTCTAAATTTTCTCAACAATGCTTCCAAGCTAGAGAACATCGAGAAACTCCAATATTTTCTTAGTCTTCTATCTGTGAGGCGATCATTTGTACTATGTAGATATTTGTCTTGAGACGTGATTCACAACATATCACTGAAGACATGATTCCACTTTACACATACAAATGGTTTAATCTTGGTTGTTTATATGCAATCCACACTCTGGTCATCCTGGTTCAATTATACCTTGATGCTTGTGCTATCTTGCAAAATCAAACATCATGTAAATTTTTCTCAGGTCATCATGGTTCAAATATATCATTATGCTTGTATAAATATTCAACATATCCCAAGATAAATCAATGCTTGATGATACATATATCAAAAGAAAATAACCTATGGTTATATCGGGATAACAAATGCAGAATGAGGATGCTCAAAAACAATTAGTTGCATCTCATTTTACAATTAGTTGCATCTCATTTTACAATTAGTTGCATCCCATTTTACATCATTAGTTGCATCTCAGTTTACAATTAGTTGCATCTCATTTTACAATTTGTTGCATCTCATTTTATAATTAGTTTCACATTAAATCATACATCTCATTTTCAAGATACATCTCATAAACATCATACATTTACATCATAACATCTATCTAAGCATTGCATCATCATAAAATAAACACAAGTATATAGAAAGCATGCATCCATAACACGTCACATGATCAAAGAAAATGGTGTCATATATATATATATATATAAAAAAAAAATGATCAAAAAGTACAATATCTGTCATATATGTGCCTCGTACAATAAAAACAATGATCAAAAATACAAATGGAAACATCGTCTCTCAAGTATGACTATCTCCTAAAGGAGACAGTCTCACCATAGAAGTCCCAGCCCCTGGATCTCTAGGTGGATCATGTCTCGATGGCCCTATCACGCCTCTGCTCTCTGACCACGATCCAGTCTCTCAAGATCGACTCGATCTCGACTACGTAAAACTCTGCACTTGGCGCTCCCTAGGCAGCACAGCCTCATAATGTCAATGGTAGTACTCCGTCTCCTGGGCTCTCCAAGATAGCTCTCTCAAGGTGTCTCTCATCGGACCACCTGCTGCCTCCTCTGCTTGACCCTGCCGCTCTATCTTAGTGTCGTGCTTGGTGGTCAGCTGTGTAATCTGACGCTGCTGTGCTAATAACTGTGCCTACAGCTGTTGCACTATCACTTGTAGGGTCCTAATCTGGGCATCCTCCACATGAGTCAGAATCTGGACCCGTAGGGGTACCTATGAAGGGGTACCCCCTGTCCCTCTACCTGTCCTTGGTGTTGCTGGAGGTAACACATCAGTCCTCCTCCTCTGGGCTGGCTGTCTCACCTCATCAGTCCCTCCCACTTCTACTATCACCTCTCCTACCATCCCCTCACCCCCTGCTCCAATCGCCAATCCTCCTCTCCCTCTATCCATCACAACTCGTCGAACTGCTCTCTCCACCCCTCTATCACCACTATCTCTACCCCTGTCTCCTCTCCTCCCCTGGTATCCTCTCCCTCATTGTCCTCCTCCACCTCCTCCATCATCTCCCTCATCCCCATCTTCATCTCCCTCATCCTCATCGTTATCGAAAGTGGGCCACATCTCCACTAGATCTGATATCCTTGCCACGACACAAGCTGCGAACAATCGGGCAAACTCATCCGTCATCCCAGCATCCAAAATCTCAGGGGCATAGTCCCATATTTGGCCTACTAACTGCACAAACTCCTCTATGGTCATTGCATTGTCAATAGTCGGACCCCAATCTGGTATGTCCTACCTCTGGTGCACATACAAATAGGTCCCTTGTGGTATCCCCTACTGCCGACCATACTGTCGTAAAACTCTTATAACCAAGAATCTCTCAATCACAATAGGGGTCCACCCTATAAAAAATTGAGTCAAGAAGACATATGGCATCTCCAACCCATCCTTAGCCCATACCTCGTAACTTGTATATGGTCACTAGATGACCATATTAATGTCATCCAATACCCTCCTCCAATGCTCAAGTTTTCCCAGCTTCCGCTGGACAACTAATCCCCTGTATCCATATGTGTGGGCATGCCCAATAGGCCTATCTCTATCCACCAATGGCCTAGCTGCGGGAATATGCTCCTAGCACCATACTTGTAGAAGTGTCATGCCAGCTGACAAATTGATGTAACCCAGATAGACTACCTCATGCAAGTCCCTATACAAATGGGCTAGCATAGTCAATCCCCATGCAAACCTGTGGCCCTGTGTAACCATCTCCTCCAGCACCAGTCCCCATCCCATAGATAGTCCCTTCAACCTGCAGTCGAGACATAGAAAACCACATATAAAACTTTCTAGTACCGATGGAAGAGGCACATAGTCCAAATCCAGAAACTCCTACCATGGAATCTCATATCCGCACACTGTATCATTGTGAAATATCTAGCGAAGTGCCTCTATCCCACCCTCCTCTAACTTCTCATAAGGTAGTAATGCACCTACTACAGGTATGTGCAGGATCTGGTAGCAATCCTTTGGGGTCACTATCATCTCCCCTATGGCAAAGTGGAAGGTATTCGTGTCACTGTGCCATCTCTCTCCAAGCACTATAAGTAAACCCCGGTTCAAAGTAAACCGAGGCATATCTAATAGGGAAGACAGGCTGCATCTATCAATAATGTCTAGATCAGCCTGTGCCAATTGTGGTATCAATGCCCATGGTCTCGGGAACCGCTTGCGTGACTGAACCACTCCCAATCGCTCCTGTCAAAAAGCAAAACAAGTCCAATATTAGTTTCCTCATCAAAACATAGATATCAAAATCAAAATCACATCAAAAACCATATCAACTTGTAACACAACTCAAGTTTTCAAAAACCATATCAAACTTGTAACACAACTCAAGTCCCCACATCACATCAACTTGTAACACAACTCAAGTTTCCAACCCATATCAACTTGTAAAACAACTCAAGTTCCACAATCATATCAACTTGTAACACAAATCAAGCTCCACATATATTAACTTGAAACAATGCAAATCAAATCAAGTTTATATCAATTCCACATCAATATCTATGAAAAAATTGAAAAATCGCAAATCAAACCAAGTTATATTGGCACTTATATTGGACAAACTATCAAAACCATGACAACGAACATAGAAAAGAAACATTTACACCTATCCCAGCAAAACTAACCTTATCCTATCAATTTTCCTCACTCACAAATCATCCTTTCTCACTAGAGTGACCACATGCGCTAACTAAATTTGGCTACGCACTAGATTGACTCTATGCGCTAGCCTATTTTCTCCACGCGCTATCCTATCTACCCCACACGCTAGATTATCTTTATGTGCTACCTCTTTCTTCCAATGCGCCATCTAATCTACCCTAAGCACTAAACCTATCCCGCATCTGTGCTACCTATATAACCCTATGCGCTAGGTCTAACCTACGCATTACTTATCCCTACCCATGCGACTCCTTGTGTACCCAATGCGCTAGGTTTACCTGACGCGCTACCTATTTCACCTTCTATGCTACCATGTGTCCCTAATGTGCTAATTTACATTTATGCGCTAACCTAGCAAATTTATGTGCTACCCTAAGTTTTTGGATGCTACCCAAAATTGAAACCCTTATGCACTACGAAATTTTTTGTATGCGCTAACCAACGACCCCTATGTGCTAAACCGAAAAAACCGCATGCCAAAATTCAAAACATGACCAAAAATGACAAAATCAAAAATCAAAAAGGGGTCAAAAAGGTTGACTTACCGGTGGTCCATATATGGCAGGCCTCCGATACCTCTGAACAAGCTCAAATCGATGTGTAGAATACGGGATAGGCATTTTGTCTTCTCTCTAAAGTCAACAAGCACAAATGAGACAAAACAATGCACTTTTCCCCTTTTATAGGGTGAAATAAAATTAGGGTTACGAGATTGAGCATGTAATTCGCTCTTGGTCTTCCTTGTACCCTCGCACACATCCATATCGAGAGATGAATCAATTATTAGCATTCCACATAGCCAACAATTTACAATGCAAACACAATTATCAAATCAAATCAAATTTTCCAAATTTTTGATTCATCTCCCGAGGGGGCATTATCAACATCAATTATCAAAACTGGGGCATGGCATATCTCAAAACAACATAAAATGTTTATTTTGATCATAAATCATGACAACGCATCATTTTCTTTGAATTAACATGTGCACACACATCACTTCAAAGAGGGGCAAAATGTAGACGTATAAAAATGACGATATTCCTAAATGAATATCTTATGTTCATTTCTCTATTTAATTAAATCCAATTTAATTGAATTACTCACATTCCTCTATTTAATTAAGTAAATTACTCCATTTATTTAAATTAAATTCACTAGACCTCTTTTACCATTTAATAAGATAAATAATTTTATTCAATTAAATCCCCTATCCACTTTTTAATTAAATTCAAATTTAATTAAATAGTTTATCCTAAATTGAATAAATCTAATTTATTTAATTTCCCCAATTGCAACCAAATTGAATTAAATTCATTTTATTCAATTAAATCCTATTATTACTCCATCCACTTGCAAAATCCTACATCTCCCACTTGCTTCCTAAACCCTATTCCTAACCCCTTCTAGACTCTTCTAATCACTTCTAAATTAACCTAACCCATCTCCTAAATATTGTCACATCACTAAGCAAGGGGAAGTCACTTCTCAAACCCTCAAAGTCTTTGAAAAACCTTAAAGGCTTCAACCACTTAACTTTGAAAGTCTCCCAAACCATTAATGGTTAACTCAACCCTCTAGCATGATTAAAGAATTTCCCTAAACTCAACCTCCATGTAACCCAAGGGTCTCATCAAGCATTTATTGCTTTGACCATGGTTATCCTTAATCCTTTGCACAAGAGTTTATCCTTTGGATAAAACCTTTATCCATTGGATAACCCTAATCTAACCTTAACCTAACCTTAACCCTTACCCCCTAAGGTAACCATGAGGTCTTCTCAGGCATTTAATGTCTCCAACCCCTTCTCTCAACTAGTCTTATGTTGACATTTATCACCATTTCATTGGTGCCAATTGCAAACATAGATTCCCAACTTTCAAACTCAACCCTTGATTACCTCTTTCAATCCTGGCCATTCATTGCCCTATTTTTGCTATAAATAGAGCTCTCAGTCCTCCATTTTAAGGATCCAAGTCTTTAGCATCATACTTATAGTAAAATCCATCCAAGCTTTAATATATCATTTGTGCTCATCATTTAGCCTCTCTTTTCAATAGGAATTAATCTAAATATGCATGTTTAGAGTATTTTCCTTATCATTTAGCTTAAATCATAGACTAGTATATCATGCTAGGATAGTCTTGCTACTAATCTTGTCATCTTATAATCTAGTTTATTGCATTTCATCTTAAAATCAACCAAAGCATCCCTTGTTCTTGCATTTGTCATCCCTAAACCACTTTGCTCAGTGATCTAAGAGCAAAGAAATTGGTTTGAAGGACCTTGTGAGATAGAGAACCATGGAGCCAACCTTGGGAAGCTGAGGCATACTTCATGACTCCATAGCTTGCACCAAGAAGTCCTGTGGGAGTGTGAGCAAGGCTCCTTAGGCTTCATTTTTCACATTTCAAGTTCTATTGACCCGCTTTTCCCGCATATAGATGCTACTGCAAATAGTAAGTGAATATAATAATGGGGTCTGCACATGCAGAAAGGCCAACTGCCTAGATCTCACTGCTTAATCAAAAAATAGGTGTCACACTGACTACAATTGGATGGTTAAATCCAATAACAATGTATTGCTTCACTATAGCATCAACAATGTCGGATTCAGTACCGGTTTAAGCTCTGACCATGAGTGCCAAACACCTTCATAATCTTTCCTTCAACCTTCACATAATATCTACGTCATTCGTACAAGGATCTGCTTATTCTTTCTCTTCATAATGATCTCCAGTATTTGCACACACTCACTCACAATGATCTTGAAATAAGATCTTACAATTATTTATACAAAACCCTTATACCTTATGATTAGGTCGACTCACTAAAGATATTATAATTATAAAATAAGTCTTGATGCAATACAATATGTCGGTCTCAATATATTTACATGTTATTCAATCAATAAACCATTTTCAAAATGTGCCATGCTAATCTGTAACATGATATCTTGTACTGGTCCATAACCTAGAACTATTTGTCAGTAAAGGCAAATATGTGAACCCAATCAGACTAATAAGAAAAAAACCAAATCAAAACATCCAATCCATGTCTTTGACATAACCAAATGATCTCCAGATGATAACAAGTCATCATCAACTTACTGAGCTACCGATGAAACATATACCGGTGACTGTGCATAAGCCAATATCTATGTCAAGACCACAATGTGTTGGTTCAACAATAAACCAATATAACTAGAGTGCCAAATCAATAATGTAGACTTCTAGAAAGATAAGTGTTGACATCAATGACAAAACCAATGCAACACATGATGAAGTCATCCATAATACCAACAATCTCCCCCTTTGGCATTGATGGAAACACTAGATGGAAAAACATCTAAGTGCCAAAAACAGAATGCCAAATACCAACAATCTCCCAAAATAGATCAATAGAAAGTTATATACAAAAAATAGAAACAATATAACCAAAGCCAAAATATATCTCTCCAAGTACAATGTTTTTCCATAGACTTCTCTCCCCCTTTGACATCAAATGCCAAAGTAGTCAAGAATAAAAAATCTAAACATAACATACAACTAACTACTTCCCTTGAGAAGTAGCTCTCCTTCATCAAAGCTAGAAAAAGATTTTTTTGTTAGTCCCTGTTGGTTTGATGCCAATCTTCATCATTCAAGTCTTTGTCGGTGGGTAAATAACCCCAAGATTCTTTCTGAGATATTCAAATGTTTCCTTAGGCAATGGGTTTGTAAAGATATCTGCAATTTTCTCTTTAGTATTCACATAAACCAATATCACTTCATTTGGTTCAACATTTTCTTTCAGAAAAATGTACTTAATAGAAACATGCTTTGTTTTAGAGTGAAATACTAGATTCTTTGATATATCTATTGCTGCTGAATTATCACAATGAATAATTACCAGTTCTTTTCATTTTACCTTGATATCCTTTAACATTTGCTTGATCCGTAATACCTGAGTGCAATTAGTTGCTGCTGTAACATATTCTGCTTTTGCTGTAGATAATGATGTACAAGTCTACTTCTTGCTGATCCATGAAATTAATTTTCTACCAAGAAAGAATGCACTGCCAATGGTACTCTTTCTGTCATCCACATCTCCTACCCAATTTGCATCTGTATATGCACATAACTCAAAATTGTCATTCTTAGGATATCATAAACCAATATTTTTTGTGCCTTGTACGTACCGGAAAATCCTTTTTATTGCAATTTCATGATTTTCTTTAGGATTTCTTTGAAATCTTCAAATAATACACACTGCATTCATTATATCAATTTTGGTTTGTGTCAAATACAATAATCCTTCAATCATAGATTTGTACCTTGTCAAATTTATAGGAGTTGAATCATCCTTTAATGTTAATGTTGGTATTTTGATGATGATTAGTTGTGATTGTCATTGTTGGACACAACCTTATTTAATGTATGAGTTATTCTCAACTGGTATTGTATGTCATTAAATGTATAGTCTTTGTTTGTTGAAGACTATCGGTGTTTTGCAGAAGATGCTTACCAATCACAGCATGACCGAAGACCCCAAGCAGTATGAAGATCTCAAGCGGAATGAAGACCCTGAGCGGTAGTTAATCTTTTGATCGGAACACTACACTCCAATTTTCTAGTTTCATTTGTCAATCGGTAATCGGTATATTGTATTAAATGGGTATAATTGTAATGTGTGATGAGTTACCATCCACCGACACTTTGGCAGTATTTCTGTGTCGTGTTACCAAATGTGTCTAGATGCACTATACCTAGGAAATTGTAGTCTAATCTTATTAGACCAACATGAAATCAGGTTCCTATATGAGGACATCATGTCTAGGGTTTTTAACAAGTAGTTGTGTGCGAACGTTGAAAAGAAGATTAGGTATGTGCGAGAAAAGGTCTCTCACAATAGAGATAGAGAGTGTACAATATAGAAGACTGAAGTAATACTGGAATGCATTAACAAGGAGTTGTCAAGGATCTAATAAATCATTTTGTGCTACTGTCTAGATCATTCACTTGTTGATTACTAATATCTTTGACAAGTTTGAAACCCTTAACCAGGTAGGCCCAGCCAAGCCTATTGTAAATCCTCTAATAAGGTGGTTCATAGTTGTGGATTTCAAATCCTCTAACATGGTAGTCTTTAGCAGGACTTATCTCCTAACAGAGATCTGGATTTCTAATAGGATCTGTTCTGGTGAAGAACGTTGTAAGGCCTTAACTGGTCTGACCTTAACCGGTCTGGTTACTATTCTGCAGATAGTTGACTTATGAGTTTTACTCACCATGGTTTTTCCCATTTGGGTTTCCACGTCAAAACATCTTATGTTATGGTGATTGTGCTTCTATGGGTGAATGCTTTATTTGATATTTGGCTTGTTTGTGTTTCAACCGGTTTATTGTTTAATCTGCTACATCGGTCTGTAGTTAAAATTCTTAAGAGATTGTTTAAGTTTTTGGGTATACTAATTCACCCCCCTCTCTTAGTATTCATTGATTGGTATCAGAGCCTACCTTTCTATAAGTCTAACCACTTGGAAGGAGATATGGGGGAATACAGCATGAGGGAACTCACTCACCATATTACTAAGTCTGAGAGAGCCTATGATGAACTCAAAATCAAGTATAAAGCCTCTTTAGCCAAGAGAAGAGAACTTGTTGAGAAACTGATGGAATTTACTGAAAACAACTCTTCTGATGAAGCCGACATGGAGGCCCTAGTCAAAGAAGTGGAAAAACTGAATGAATCCAAAACTAACCTAAGGAGGGAGTTGGATGGACTAACTATTAGGATGAGTCAGGAGCTAAAAAATAGAAGAAAAGCTGAAGGTTTGGTAAAGGACAAGGAGCATGAGATCTCTAAGTTGAAACAAGAAATTGGTACCATTACCACCTATCTGTAGGAGGGTAAATAAGAGAAGGAAGAAATACAAGTTGAACTAAATATAACTATTTCTCACAATGAAACCTTGATGGAGACCAATGTTTCTCTTTCCAAGGAACTTGCTGAGACAAAGGAGATACTTGCTAAATTCAACAGGAGTGCTGCTAAGTTGGAACAAAAGCTGGAATTGGTGAAGCCATCAAAGGATACCACTGGACTAGGTTTCTTTGGATACGAGGAAGGTGAGATGTCTAGAACCAAGAGTGATGCACTAAAGAAGCAATCGACACCTAAGAACAATAACAAGAGTAAAGGTAAGCAAAAGTTTAAACCTAATTGCTTTAATTGTCTTAAAGAAGGACATACTGCCAATGTATGTAGGAGCAAGACTTAGAACAACTTTCCTTACTTTCAAAACAATGTGGCTAGATCTGGTAGATTTAATGGTCACTGTCATGCATGCAACAAGTTTGGGCATAGAGCTTTTGAGTGTAGGTCGGTTATGAACAACTATGGAAGTTATCCACCAAGATCTAAAGGAGTTGTCCCAAAACTTCCTATGAACCTGAACCCAAACCAGTATAGAACCCATGACCATCGGTCAAATGGTTATGGAGCGACAACCAGTTGGAGAGCAACTCGTTTGATCTTTCATGGTAGTGGTCAGACTGCTGCAACATGTAGAAGGAAGAATGGAAATGTGAACATCAGACCATGGAGAACATCTGGAATGATATGTTATCATTGCAGCAAACCGAGACACACTGCCAGAGCATTTAGACTAAGAAAGAATCCATCAGAAGACATATCGATCAACCGAGAAGGGAAGATTGATGTTGAAACCATTCAAGCAGATATGGATAAAACTTGAAAAAAGAAATCTGAAGAGAAGCCACAAGATGTACCAGTTTCCGCACCCAGTGTGGAAATCCCTGTACTGGCAAACTGAGCTTCAAAAAGCTTAGGGGGAACATATCGGTAAAATGATTTGAACCCCTGGAGTATATCGATAAAGTACGTTTATCGATATTTATTACCTGTCAATCGACAGAAGAAATGAAGCAGTAAAAGGTAAAATTAGGGTTTGAGCCCTAATGGTGATGCATTTATTATGGTAGGTGGGAGCATTTAAAAGTGACTTTTATCATCATTTTTACTTACCTATTTTCAAAGCAAGAATTTTTCTAAGCTTGAGCAGCACAACCAGAGTGATTCATCTTGCATTCGAAAGAATTCAGAAAGGAATCTTGCACAAGATTTTGTAGCCACTTCAAGCTATCAGTGTGGAAGTCAAAGTGGTAAACAAGCTTCTGAAGAAGTGTGTTGTGCTCAACATTAGCAAACCCTAAGTTTAGAGTGTGAAGGTATTTCTCGTTGAAACATTCTTATCATTTGTAATCTTCTTGATATGGCTTCTGCATCTAAAATCCCCTCTAGTTCTACTAAACCTGAGGATGCACCTGAGTTTCTTAAAAAGAAGATGAAATATAATGCCCTATCTCAAATTACCGCTAGAGTCATTGTTGAAGGCGATGTTTCAGGATATATTGATTGCAAACTAGAAGACATAGGGTCCCTAGTGATTCACTCCCAGTTGAGTCTATTCTATGGAGATGATAAGAAGATTAAACCTGAATGCAACATAATAGAGAAGAAGAAATTACATAATGTAGTATACTTTCTCGAAGAATTTATAGAAGAACACATCAAGATTATCCTTAGTAGGCATCATGGTGATAATATATACCTTGACAAAACCCATGATATTACACCGGAGGCAATTCATGTCATGACCAATTTCTGCAATGTTGGGGAAGTCTCCATTTTCAAAAAATCACCAAAACCAAAATGACAGAGCTCACCGGTTATGTGAGTGACCAACGGGCAATAATGGTCAACACCATTAAAGATGATTAGGTGAAATACACATGCATGGTAATCGGGTATATAGTATTCTATGCTAGTAGAATGAATTTTGTTCCTATAGTTGTGGTGCATGCCACTTACAAGATGATCAAGGAGAATGCAGAATGTGACTTATGTACCTCTATGTAGAAACAACTCATAGATAACCTGAAGTCGATCAAATTGGACAAAACCCTGAGGTTTAAGTTTGGTCAACTTCTTATCGGTTTATTTTTCTACTTTCAAGGATATTTTCTTGGAGTCGGTGATGTTCAATGGTCAACTGACCTACCGGTTTCTAGACAAATAAAGGAGAGTCTAGAAGTAGTGGGAACTGCATATCCAAAGACTCTGAACAAATATTTTGATGAGTTCAAACTAAAGATTAATCAGAGAATGAGAATATCTGGTGATCTAGCTAAGAAATATGAAAATGACATCTATTTTACAATCAAAACATATCACTGCATAATGGAAGCAATCAAACCTAGAGAAGATGTAGTTGAGCCTATGGGGTATGAAGTGGTAAATGATATACGGATAGGGTATGCCTCTACTCTACTTGCTTCACCACTAGATCCCAAGAAGAAGAGGATCGGTACTTACTTAGAGAGGATCAAACTTATTGAGGTACCGAAGCAGAAAAAGAATAAAGAAATACCATCAGCATCGACACCGGTTACGTTTGCTGCCAGTCCTAAAGTGACCAAAAGGTCACCAACAAAAATAAAACAAGAGGCTATTTCGGCAAAGGTATTCGAAAGGAAGAGGAAAACTAGAAATAACTCACCAGATTCAGAAGGCACAAAACCAGAGGTAGAAATGAAGAAGACAAGGCAATCAAGCAAGAAGACGAAGTCAACCGATAATGTACCAGCAACCTCTGCACCAGTAAATTTAGATAATTCCTCTTACAAACTTATGACACATTGTCAAAGGACCATAAAGAATATTAGAAGAAAAGTTCTTGATGAATTAAAATAATATTTTGATGATTTCAATGATAGTGAAAAGGAGGATGTTGAACAAGAACTTATTAAATATTTATGTATTAATGATTGGTCACCTTCCAAAATTAAATCAGTTACTTCTAAGTCTTTGTATGATTCTTTGGACAACAAATGGTGCATTGCCATTGAAAAAGAGCAAGACATCAGGGAGAAAGTTTTTGCTCAATATTTTCCAGATGCCTCTAACTCATAATTGTTTGAAATTATTGATAAGTACAAAGGCATTTTCTTCATGCGAAGAAGAAGACTTGAGCTACTCAGAGGCAAGACCTTTGAAGTGGAAAAAGACACCCATTTGCAGGTTAAAGTTGTCAAAATGAAACAAGTATCTGAAGCTAACTAGTAGGTTGCACAAGAGCCTGACCCATCCACAGCCAAATTAGATGAAGTCTTTGATAGTCTGAGTGAAAGAATAGCATAACAAAATGACCCCATTGATGTTGATGAACTGGATATTGAGGATATCACTCCAGGAAAGGAAAAGTTGAAAAAGAGAGAATGGAGAAAGAAAAGGATGAGAAAGCAGAAAAAGAGAAACAGGAAAAAGAGAGAGCGGAGAAAGAAAAGCAAGAGAAAGAGAAAGCAGAGAAAGTGAGACAAAAAGAGAAGAGGAAGGAAGAAGAGAAGAAGAAGGAAGAAGAGAAGAGGAAGGAAGAAGAGAAGAATAAGGAAGATGAGAAGAAGAGGAAGGAAGAAGAGAAGAAGAAGGAGGAAGCAAAGAAGAAAAAGGAAGAGGAGAAAAAGAGGGAAGAAGAGCAGAAGAAAGAAGAGGAGAAGAGGAGAAAGTGAAGGTCGCCAAGGTAGCCCAAGACAAAGAAGAAGAGGAGGAGAAAAGACAAGTGGAGATAAAGGAAAAGGAAGGAGGATAGACTCCTAAGGCAACCGGAGATCAAGCCAAGCAGGTTGACTCCACCAGTCCCACCGATCTGACTCTTGCCTGTCTAACTCAATCAGTTGATGAGACTGAGCTACAATGAATCATTCAACTAGCACAGGAGAGATTGGAAGAAATAAGGAAAAAGAAAGAACATGTTGTCAGTCAGTTTGTTGTTGACACCCTTTCTAGTCTAATCCCCAGTACCGATTCCTCGATGACCAAGCTCAAACTTCTTAGCACAGTAGTGGATGATCAGGTACAATGTCTGGAAGATGTTGCCCAGGCCATTGCAAAGAAAAACCATGAAAAGGCACTCAAATTTTCATTAGTAAAGCAAATGGATGAAGATAGGACATTACTGTTTAAGCAAAAAGATGATATAAGTTTAGCTATGGGTGAAGGTAACCTACTCTTGAGTAAAATCTGCTAATCTCACCTATTTTGTGAAGATGCTCTAGAACAGAAAACTCAACTCCAATCGGAGTTACAAAAATATATCGACAACTTCAAACTGCCCTATGATCTGTTCATAGTATATGGACAAACTGTTCATACTCACCAGCATTAGATTGCAAAGCTTGACTCAGAGATCTACAATCGGACTCAAGATTTGTAGGAGCTCCAGTTGCTCCTATTGCCAAAATTGCAGGTTCTTCAAAAGTGCTTCCTAAACTTGGAGGTTATTACTGTAACACAAGAGATGAGCACCATCGATGCAATGGAAGAATTAGCCTTCTAGATGAAGACCAAGAGTGAAATTGTTGCCTCACTTCTTGAGTCATGGTTCTCAGACATGAAGAATTTTATGCAAAACTTTAAATCTCTTTTTGACAAGTTTTACTCCTTATTTCCATCAACATATACTCTATTTTCATATTATGCAAAAAAGGGAATATTTTGCATTACTTTGTCATTGTTGGCAAAGCGGGAGTAGAGTATTAAAATTTTGGCTAGTATTAACATTTCATGCACATATTTGTAATTTTTGCAAAGGGAGTAGTGTATATGCTTAGGGAGAGTAATTTTGATTATGGCATCTATTTTTGTTTTGTATGCACTTAGATGTCAAAATTTTCCTAAGTGTTGTCATCAATGCCAAAGGGGGAGATTGTTGGTATTTTGATGATGATTAGTTGTGATTGTCATTGAGGACACACACTTATTTGATGTATGAGTTATTCTCAACCGGTATTGTATGTCATTAAATGTATAGTCTTTGTTTGTTGAAGACTATCGATGTTTTGCAGAAGATGCTTACTGGTCATAGCATGACTGAAGACCCCAAGTGGTATGAAGATCTCAAGCGAAATGAAGACCCCGAGGGGTAGTTAATCTTTTGATCGGAACAATATGCTTCGATTTTCCAGTTTTCATTTGTCAACTGGTAATCAATATATTGTATTAAACTGATATATTGTAATGTGTGATGAGTTATCATCCACCAACACTTTGGCAGTATTTCTGTGTCGTGTTACCAAATGTGTCTAGATGCATTGTACCTAGGAAATTGTAGAAGACATTTACATTGACCAAACTAATGGATTTTGGTAACACATTTACATCATGATCTCATCATTGTCTAACTCGATAATAGTTTCCCATTGAATAAATTATTTCTCCCCTTATTCATCATATTCTTTCTGTGTCTTTTACCAATATCTTTTGTACTCATCAAATCATACTTCTCAAGATATGGCAACATCATACTGAATTAGAAAATCAATTTCTTGACATCAATGACAAAATAATAATATTAAGACAGTAAACATCCTTAATCAGTTATATCCATAATCATCAACAACCTTCTCAATATCCTTATTGAAATGCCAACAATCTCCCCTTGTCTGTTATAATGCCAACAATATCCCCCTTTGGCATTGATGGCAAAACCAATTGATTTGACCTAATTGATTCAGATTACTGTGAGATTTTGAAATGCTGAAATGCTCTCCCCCTGTCATCAGAATTCTCCCCCATACATTAGTCTTCTCCTCTTCTTCAGTCTTCTCCCCCTTTGACAACAATGCCAAAAAGAACTAAAACATAATTTCTTTCACGGAGAAGTGAATTCTTGCTATTATGTGTCAACTTAGTCTTGGTCAGAGTAATTTGTCTTCAATTCTTGTTCCTTGTATTGTTTCCTGCACACCTTTAGAAAACATCCTAAAGTGTGTAAATCAGCATCAACTCCTAAAAGATATCCTATAGAGTCATTGAATTGATTCTTTCACCGAACTCGGTCAGTGAGTAGAAGATAGGGGTAGGACCCCTAACTTGCTTCTGAGATACTCAAAAGTGTCC
The DNA here is from genome assembly GCF_030272615.1 of Cryptomeria japonica. Classification (NCBI taxonomy): domain Eukaryota; kingdom Viridiplantae; phylum Streptophyta; class Pinopsida; order Cupressales; family Cupressaceae; genus Cryptomeria; species Cryptomeria japonica. The sequence continues at coordinate 661,538,298 of NC_081408.1, read as the reverse complement.
CTTGGCAGTGGCTTGGTGAAGATATCTGTTATTTGTTCCTTTGTGCTAATATACTCCAACACCACTTTTTTCTCTTGAGCTTCTTCTCTAAGATAATGATATTTGATAGAGATGTGCTTTGTCTTAGAGTGCATAACAAGATTCTTTGAAATGTTAATGGTACTAGTATTGTCACAGAATATAGTTACTGGCTTGGTAACTTTCTCATTTATACCTTCCAACAGTTGTTTGATCCATGCTATGTTGGTACAATTCAATGCTGCAACAACGTATTCAACTTCTGCTGTTGACTATGAAATACATCCTTGTTTCTTACTAAGCCAACTCACTAGTCTTTCTGATATACTAATCCATAATCCTCCACTTGTGCTTTTCCTGTCATCAATGTTGCCTGCCCAATCAGCATTAGTATAAACTTTTAAATCAAAGTCATTTCCTTTCTGATATACTAATCCATAATCCTCAGTGCCTTTCAAGTATCTAGAAATTCTCTTGATTGCTGTCATGTGTGTTTCCTTAGGATCTGCAGAGAATCTTGCAACTATACCTACTGCATGTGATATGTCTGGCCTACTGTGATCAACATATTGCAACTTTTCAATCATGGATTGGTAAAGTGTCTCATCAATAGATACAAATTAATCATTCTTTGATAGTTTATAGTTGGTAGTCATAGGAGTACTTACTGGTTTGAATCCTCCATTCCAAATTTCTTCAAGATTTCCTTTATGTACTTGGATTGAGTAATGAAAATCTCATCTTTCATTTGCAGTATTTGTAAACCTATAAAATACTTTATCTCACCGATTAATGACATCTCAAATTCTTTGCTCATTTCATTTCCAAAGTTCTTGCATAAAGAGTCATTTCCACAAAAGATAATATCATCAACAAATATGGCTGAGATCAGTATTCCATTTTCATCATTCTTCATTTACATATTGTTGTTTTCACTTGTTCTTATAAAACCAATCTTGATTAGATAAGAGTGCAATCTTTCATACCATGCTCTAGGTGCTTGTTTTAGACCATATAAGGCTTTGTTCAATTTACATACTTGATCTTTATTATTGTCTTCAACAAATCCTTCAGGTTGTTCAATAAAAACTTCTTCTTCTAATATACCATTCAGAAATGCAGATTTGACATCCATTTGATATACTTTGAAATTTTTGAAAGAAGCATATGCCAACAATGTTTTTACTCCTTCAAGTCTTGCCACAGGTGCAAAAGTCTCACCATAATCAATTCCTTCTTCTTGGGCATAACCTTTGCAAACTAGTCTTGCTTTATTTTGAATGACCTCACCTTTTTCATTTAGCTTGTTTCTGAAAATCCACTTTGTACCGATTACATTTTTATCCTTCGGTCTTGGGACCTGTGTCCATGTGTCATTCTTCTTGATTTGATCAATCTCTTCTATCATAGCATTTATCCAATCTTCACTATTAAATGCCTCTTTCACTATTCTCGGTTCAACTTCAGATATCAGACATGTGTTATATCTCAGTTTGTTCCTTGTCATCACTAGATCATCCTTATCTCCTATAATCTAACTTGATGCATGATGTCTTCTAACATACTTGGCTAATACAGGCTCGGTAGGCTCTGTATGATCTTCTTCATCACTCGGTAATTGGATATTCTCTTCATTTCCTTCTATAGTTTTCTCGGTAAGACTTGTCGGTTGAACATAGACAAATTCATCATAATCTTCTGGTTCCTTGGAATTTCCTTTATTATTCCTTTCTAGAAATTCATCAATTTTCACATTTGCACTTTCTACTATTTTGTTAGATGATTTGATCAGACATTTAAATGCTTTACTTCTAGAAGAATAACCAAGAAATGTTCCTTCTTCACTTTTCTGACCAAATTTGCCATTTCTATCATCTTTGTGTACATAGCATCTACTTCCAAAGATTTTAAAATAACTTACATTAGGTTTCTTGTCATACCAGATTTCATATGGTGTCTTCAAAGTTCATTTCTTCAGTTGTAAAAGGTTTAGGGTGTAAAATATTATTCTTATTGCTTCTCTCCAAAATGTTTGTGGCACTTTCTTTTCAATCATCAGGGTTCTGGCACAATCCACAATAGATCTATTTCTTCTCTCAACAATTCCATTTTCTTGTGGTGTTCTTGGTGTAGAGACTTGTCTTTTTATACCATGATCATTGCAGAATAAGTTGAACTCATCAGATGTGAACTCTCCTCCTCTATCTGATCTAAGACATTTTAGTTGTCTTCCTATTTCATTTTCAACTCTTGCCTTGTACCATTTAAACATTTGAAAAGCTTCTAAGTTTTCTTTTAAAAACATAACTGACATCATCCTTGAGTAATCATCCACAAATAATATGAAATATTTATCACCATAATAACTTTGAACTTTCATAGGACCACAAAGATCAGTGTGCACAAGATCGAAAATTCCCTTGGATGTGTAAGACTTACTTGTAAAGCTTGATCTTGTCATTTTACCCATCTGGCATCCTCGGCATATAGCATTCTCAGGTTTTTCAAGACTCGGTAGACCTCTTACTTGGTGCTTCTTGCTTATTTTGATCAGATTATCAAAATTTACATGACAAAACCTTTTATGCGATAACCAAGTATCATCTATTTTTGCATACAGACATTTATTCCGAGTTGAGTCAAGGTGAAATGTATTACCTTTTGTTTGTATCCTGGTAGAAGCTAACTTTTCATGCTTGTCATGAAATTTGACAATTCCTTTCTGAAATTCTATTCGGTATCCTATATTGTTTAGCTGTGCTACACTCAACAAATTGTATTTCAAACCTTCAACCCAATAAACATCATTGCATCTTGCATTTTCAAGAAGTGTTATGGATCCTTTACCTTTTACCGGACATGGTGCATCATTACCAAATCTTACATAGCCTCCATCATAGTCTTCTAACATAACAAACTTGTGTTTATCACCTGTCATGTGATGTGAGCATCCACTATCTATGATCCAAGAATCATTAGTATTTATGTGAGATATTAGGGATTTTTCTTCATACCTTTCTTCATCTGATCCATCTTTGATAGCCACATAAACAACTTCCTCTGTATCAGTTTCATCTGATTTCTCATCATTGGATTCCTCACCTGCTATTAAGCGTGACTTTCTATCTCTTCTTCTGAAGTCTCAGTGTCCTCTATAATGATTATCTTTTTGTCTATCATCTTGGTAATCTCTCTTCTCAGTAGAATCTTTGTCAGGACAGTTAGAAGCCATATGTCCCATCTTATCACAATTGAAACATTTCAAAGGTATTTTTCCTTTATACTTACCTTTGCCTCTTGGTAACCTTCTAGCTAAAAGTGCTTCAAACTCTTCTTTCTTTCTGATTTCCTCATATAGTTTGTGTACTTCCTCCATGTTCTTGCAAAATCTTTCACTTTCTCCACTATGATCCCCTTTAGTATACTTACTCACTCTATGTTTGTAATCATCAGATTCACCAATATGAAAAGAACTAAATGCAGATTCAACTTTATTTACTGATGACCCACTGTTATCAAAGTTATTTAACTCAAATGAATGTAGCTTACCAATAGTAGCATCTAAAGAAACTGGCATATTGGGTATAGATCTCAATTCATTGATTGCAGAGACTCGGATTGCATAAGCTGGTAGAAGGGTTCTTAACAGCTTACTTGTTATATCCTTTTCTTCAATAGTTCCACCTGCTCCTTTGATTTGATTGACAATCTCCTTTAATCTTGTACTGTACTGGGTTATGTTCTCACCTTCATTCATCCTCACAGATTCAAGTTGTCCTCTTAGACTATCCACTTTTTCTCTTTGAACATGTTCATCTCCACCATACACAGATATGAGCTTGTCCCACATTGCCTTTACATCATTGCAGCCTTCTAGATCATTAAACTCTGAATCGGTCAATGCAGATGTTATTTCAATCATTGCTTGAATAAGTTCTTTCTTTGCCATTATTTCTTCCATTGTCAATTAATAGGTGCTCGGTGTGATGAAATCATTCTCTAGATAATATACAGCATATTCTCCAACTCCTGATAGGTGCAGCTTCATCCTTTCCTATCATGTAGAGAAACTTGACTTGTTCAGCTTCGGTGCATCCCTCTTATACATCTTTGGATATTTGCCTCAAGTACCTTTTAACTTTTTCTTCCAGAGTCCAAAGCTCTGATACCAATTGATAGTTCTAATACTTAATGTTAAGTACAGATGCCAAATTAATAAGATGAGAGGGGGGGGGTGAATCATACAAACTTAAACTTCCATAAAAACAACAGATTCAACCTTGGTAACCTATACTTCAATAATATAACCAAAACTCCTAAACATGCAAACTCAAAAGCATATAAACATCATAACACTCATAACACCAGATTTAACGTGGAAACCCAAATAGGGAAAAACCACCGTGGGATTTTGGACCCACTAAGAAATATACTCTTATAGAGTATGCTCGGTTAAAAGCAAATCCTGTTAAAGATTACAAACACATTGCTAGATGTGACCCGGTTAAGGGATTTCCCTCAGATCTGTTAGGATCTTCACCTTGTTAGCAGTGACCTTGTTAAAGGATTTCAAACACTCAATCAGAATGTCACCTTACTAGAGGGTTTTACAAATAAGACTGTTAAGTCCACTTGGTTAAGAGATTTTCTGTCACTTTAAAAAATAACAGTAATAAAAATCTATCTGCAACTTCACATCTAAAATGCTAAAGCAGATTCTTATTTGCTCAATACAATATAGGACTTATCTTGTCCATCTGCTAGGCTCTATACTCTATTATTCAAACAGGTCTTCAAGCTTTTGTGCTCAGTAATCACTATGTAGCATCCATGTGCATACCCTTGCTTGCATGCATTGTTTATCAACAGTTCCTTATTTATAAACAATTTTCCAACCGCTTAATCTCCTTGATCACATTTCCCATGATCAATCATAGCCATCAGATCTTCAAACTTTGACTAGGTTCAATGTATCCTTTGATCTGAAAACATTTTACTCTACCTTAGAACTTGCATACATTTCTTGGAACTTGTGCTAGGGTATTGCGGTTCAATCTGAGCTGTAGATCTTCCTGTCAATTTTCCTTTGCCATAGATTCTTTAACAAACTTCATTCACAGGATACCAATCATTTAATCGTAGCCAACTAATCAGCTTCCTTCATTAAATAATACTTTTATTCATTCAATGCATTTTTTTATTACTCGGTTCCAACTTAGTAAATACTAAACTTCACTCGGTAGACATTCTGCCTTCATTAACTGATAGCGATAACCTTAGGGTTTACCGACTAGGTTCCTTAGGGTTTTACCGACTAGGTTCTTTGCTCAACAACATAGTATAGTATTAACCTTACAATCAATAACATATGTATGATGTCAAAACAATCTAAACATCATGATCTCATCATTGTCTAGCTCGGTAATAATTGCCCATTGAATAACTTATTTCTCCCCTTATTCATCATATTCTTTCTATGTCTTTTACCAACATCTTTATACTCATCAGATCATACTTCTCAAGATATGGCAATATCATACTGAATTAGAAAAGTAATTTCTTGACATCAATGACAAAATAATAATATTAAGACAGTAAACATCCTTAATTAGTTATATCCATAATCATCAACAACCTTCTCAATATCCTTATTAAAATGCCAACAATCTCCCCTTGTCTGTTATAATACCAACAATTATGCCCTTTTTCCTTGATGTCGAAGGGGGAGAGATACTGGTGAAAGGGGGAGAGTGTCTATAGATGTAGATTTGTAGACATATATTGTAGTGTTGCCATCAATGACAAAGGGGGATATTGTTGGAAATATGTATTGTCATTTATGTCAAGCTTATGTCTAAAAATATGTGTTATTATAAACTTGGATGAGTGGAGTATGAGGTGTGGTTGGAAAATTAAATGATGCATATTTGAGAGTAGTTGTATTGTGTTAGATTGGTGATACAATTGTTTTATGGTTTTGTTACATGATGTAGTTGCCTCGGTTGATGTCTATGTGGTCAATAAGTCATTTGGATGATGTTTTAGTCTAGATTATTAGTTGGATGTTTGAAGAAATTTGTCTAAGTAGAGAATAGTCTATTTCTTTATGACCGTGTTTTCAAATTGCTTCGCATTTTACTACATTACATCTTTTCAGTGTATGGTTTTCTATTAAAGCTAAGGAGTGTATTGGGTGTCTCTCTGCTAGTTTTAGGACTTAAATAATTATACAAAGAAAGTTATGAGTGTTTATTCTTTTGTTAGTATTTTTCTCACTAGAATGCTTTAAATTCTACCATATTGATTGGTTTAGCTATGTGGTTTTGGGATGTTGTTGAGGATGGTGTATTACACTAGTGACATGGGTTTCAAATTTTTTGGTGCTTTGGTGCATGATATTCATCATTTTGATTACACACAGCCTATTTGGTCTACACTGTGATTGCCAATTTAGTGAATTACTTTCTTTGCAGCATTTGATGATTTTAAATTACTTTAGGAAATTAGTAAGCAAATATTTCTAATGATATACATATTTTGTATGGTGGTCTGCACACGGTGTTTTGGTTTCTCTCTAGAGATAAGAAGTTAAATAATTGGCAATTTTGCTAGTGTTGTTGATATTTTAGTTGAGTAGGTATGTTCCTTCAATCATGATTAATATTGAACTTTTCCATTTTCTTTGGAGGGTATGGTATGACACATTTGGATTTTATATTAAGTCTTTCTTGATCCAAAACCTATTTTTGATGACGATAAATGCATTTGAGGCCAACCTATGTTGTTTTTCACATTTCATTTATTAGGTCCTATTTGAGTCAACTTAATTAATGTTTTTGGAAGTTGAGGAGGATATATAAAGAAGAATAAATTATTTGTGGATATTTTAGAGTTGATGTTAAGTTTTGTGATGCAAAAAATAAATTAGTGATATATCAGATGATTATGAAGTGTGCAAAATCTGTGTGACATAATATTTGGGCTAGAATGAGGACTACACTAGCAACATTTGTCAAATTAATCTTCTAGAGTAGTACATATAATGTTTTTCATTGTAATATCATTGTATCTTACCATAAAGAAGTAATCCTCATTTTAAAAGTCCACTTGTATCTTTCCCTAGGGCAATGTGCCTTACCTTGCAAGTCTATTTAGGGAGCAGTGATCTTCCTTGACAGTTATCCTAAAAGAAATATTCCAATACATATTTCATATATTATGAGTCTATTCTCAGTATGTTTCTTCCCTCATTGTGAATGTTGTTGTTCTTGTATGGTGCATATTCTATTTATATTATTTACTTTTGTAGATCTAATTTAATATTTTAAAGGTTAATAAATGGCTAAATTTTAGCTCATGTTGATTCGACCCCTTGTCTCAACATCTAGGTGTGTTCAATAGTCTTTTTATAGCCTACTACTCCATAATAATGAACACTCAAATTTTCTATTGATTAAGTCAAATTAGGAATGCTTTGTCTTGATAACTTGTTGACATATTTCTTATGAATGAGAAATGATTTATTTCTATAGCATCACAAGATATTTTGTAATTTAGGATTTCTTCCAGTGGTCAAATTAAAATATTGGGATTAAATCACAAATGGTAGGAGCCAAAATATACACAAGTTTTAATTCGGTCCCCTTTTGGAGGGACTAGTACTATGGTGCTAGGCACCCTAGTCCACTTAAAAAGGGACTAGAGAAGGGTGGTTGTAGAGTAGAAATACCTAAGACATAGGATCTATTCATAACATTAGCATATGAGTATAGTTTTGGTAGGGTAAGGCCAAAATAGACTTCAAATGAATTATGAGAGAGGACACTAAATAAAGGGCCCAAAATAAATTGTAATATTGTAAAGGGATACAATTTAGAACACTAAATTTATTCCTAACTTTAGTGGGAGTATGAGTTTATGCCCATACTCATGGTAGAGTAGATAAACTAACTAGGAGGAAGATTTACAAGAGATAAGTTGTCACTAAGTTGAGAGAATCAAGTCCCAAAGATTAGGATCTTAATTTACACAAAAAAATAAAAAAGAAGGATTCACAAAACATAATGTAAGAAAAAATAAAACAAAAGGAAAACAAAAAGGACATAAAGGGGGTTGGTAAAAATAAATAAATTCTCCAAGTCAACTAGTTGAAAAGATCTTGATATCAAAATGTCTCAATTTTTACTCATTCTTTGAATATTATTATATGAGAGGAACTTGACTTCTAAAAAGAACAAGAGCTTATAGAAATTGATGAGGAAAGGGTCCATGGTCCAACAACTAGAAAGTTGTGTTATGCTATGGGTCCATTGAGAAGGCATGGATTCCACTTACTAACAAGGTGCATTATTTTGTGTGATTCATGTTTACCTCATGGATTCTACTAGCTAGTAAGTTTCATTGTTGTAGTTGATACATAAAAAGGTATGGATTCTAGTAGACAACAAATTGTGTTATCTTGTGTGATCCATGTATGGCAAAAAACAATTACACTATCAATATTTGTTATTCTAGGCAAGCAACAAAAAATATCATGCTAAAAATTTTTATGTTAGATGAACAATTCTCAAGGAGTACAAAAAGTGTTAGCGATAATCAAAGGTGAAAACTTCACTATACTAGGTGACCGACACTTCAGGGATCATAAACACTTTTTCTAAAGGATCAAGTTAGCAAGTAATGTTATGATAGAAGATTGGGATGACTCATGTGAATTCCATTGGCTAGCAAGTTGCACTATGCTAGGCAATTCATAGTTCATCAATGTTTCAAGGGTTAGCCTAGTAAGCTATGATGCCCAACTAGGCAAGCCTTAAGGATAGAAGAAAGAAAATATGGAATAATTTTATTTTTTAAACATTCCAAAAGAAGATAATAACTTCAACATCAAGAATCAACACACCATATCATACTTGCATGAAAATACGTACACAAGTGTCTCAATGGGGACAATGACTATACAAGACCTCGCCATTCCACAAGAAAGGTGATAATAGAGGAGGACAAACAAATTTTTAACTACTTTCCATAGTGAAAAGGTAGAAGAGAGAGAATGGATGAATCAATTAAGTTTCATGAAGGAGGAGTTTGTGCACTTGGGGTTTGTGGTTTCGAGTAGTGCTTTGAAAATGGAACTAGAAAAAAGAAAATTATTGATTGGTCTTCACAAAAGAGTATGTTTGAAGCAAGAAGATTCCATCAATTAGAAAGATTAGATATAAAAAGTTTATTAGAAACTTTAGCGCGATTTGCACCAATTATGGAAACAATGAAACATAATAGAAAATATTTTAGAAGCAAAAAATGATGCAAGAGCCTATGTTAGAACTTCTTGATTTCAAAAAATTGTTCCAAGTTGTTTGTGATGCAAGTGGGACATAGGGGGTTCTAAGTCAAGAGGAAAAACCAATACTTACTAAATGAATAAAAAATAAAATTCTTAATGTGTGATCAAGAGTTCTATGCAATTCTGCAAGCACTCAATAAGTGGGGACACTACATGCTACTGAAGGAGTTTGTGTTGTACACTAATAATGATGCATCCCAATACATCAATAGACAAGGTAAATTTAGTCAAAAGAATATGAAATGAGTTGAGATTCTTCAAAGTTATTCATTTTTTTTTAAACATAGAAGTTGAAAATCAAATAGAGTTTTTTATACATTGAGTAGGAGATGCTTGTTATTGAATGAGATGAGGGTAAAAATTGCTAGTTTTGATTGCATGGGAGAGTTGTATTGAGAAGATGAAAGTTTTAAAGAATCTTGGGCATCATGTAAGAGTGAATTTGAGACAAAAATAACTCCATCTTTGGAGTACTTCATTTAAAATATTTTTTGTTGAAAGGGATGAGTTTGTGCATACCTTAAGGGTAAATGAGGGAGAACTTGAGAAACATAGTGGGGGTTTGAGTGGATATTTTAGAGTGGATAAGACATTAGCATAATTAAAGAGAGCTACTATTTTCTAGGAATGAGTATGGATATAAAAATAATAGTACAAGGTTGTCAAGTATGTTAGCATGCCAAGGGAATGAGATAATGTTACCAAATTATAGTAGTCATTTCCAATACTTGAGAGACCATGTAAATTAATTAGCATGGATTTTGTTTTGGAATTTCCATGAACACAAGAGGTATTATGTTTTTTTTTTGGATTTTGTTTTGGAATTTCCATGACTACAAAATTGTATGATTAAATCCAATGACAATCTACTAATCAAAATAACATCTGCAATGTTGGATTCAGTACCGGTTTAAGCTCTATCAGATACCTCTGCTATAAACCTTTCTTTTCTCTACTCTGATTTTATTTGCTCATAAAATAATTACATCATAATGCATACATAGTTATTCGCTCTCATATTCCACTTACATTCATTACCCTAATACATTTTCTTACTTACCAAATGACCTACAAGATCTCATACATATATGAGTCTTTACAATACATCATGTCGGCTATACAATATAATGTTACAATACAAAACAATATAATTTCCATGTCGGCTAGGAGTTCCAGTAAGATCTTCTATCAGTGTAGATGGATGCCGGTGAGAATAGATTTGTAGTGCTTGTCGATGTCAATAAATGATGTCATTGCTAGTGTAACCTATGAGCCATGATACCAATTGGTTACCATCAATGACAACATCAACTATTCTCATCTGAGTGTATAATGCCAACAATATCCCCCTTTGGCATTGATGGCAACACTCATGAGAAAAATCCAAAAACTAATATCCAAAAATAAGAGTGAAAATAAGAGTGCTCCCCCTGAGAAAATGATCCCTTTCGTACATTTTTCTCCCATACTACTACTCCCACTTTGACATCAATGACAAAGGATGTCAAAAAGAATCAAAGAATTCAAAATTCTACCTCAAAGCCTATAACCGGTTATGTAAAATCTGAAAGATATCTGCTAAAATCATATTAAGACTCTGTATGAATTTAGTGTTGTTAGAAATAATGGTTTTAGTCTGTTGGATCATACCGGTCAGATAATGCATTTGTTGCTTCGGTGATCTCTCTCCTCTCTCTCCTTGAATTGTTTCTTTAGATAGCTCAATCTGTTGTGTTAGAAGGTTGTCCAATCTAGGACCAAGTTTATTTTTCAGCTCTCAGGCCTTCATTCTTATCCTTTCTTTTTCTTTTTCTAATTTCTCAATCTTTTCTCCAAAAACTGCCATTTATTGATCCAAAATTGAAGTAAGTTTCGAATAACCTATCATGTTATCTGCTATATCTTCAATCTCCTTTTGTGTTTTCCTTATCTCCTCATCAATATCCTTTGTTAAGTGGTGAGGCTTGCATGTTTCCTTATACAATTCTTTATATTCCAAAATTGTAGAATTAAGTGTCAGTAATAAAGAATCAATATGCTCAGTATAGTCCTTAATAGTCTTATCAAAGAATTCACCTTTCTCCTTATTCACCCTTTCCTTAACAATCTCTTCATTAATTTTATCCACAGTTAGAATATTTGAAGCAATGAATTTGGACAGTGTGTCCAATTTACTTAAAGATGCATCAATATGATCTATCTTACATGTCGGTGCAATCATTTTTTAAATAGGTAAATTATCATCAATGACCTTGAATTCTAAGGCATTGCACTCTGTGATCCTCTTTATGGAATCTAAAAGTAAATCTATCACATTAGTAGGTCAGTAATTTATGGTGGAAGTGCTAGGCAGAGTGTGAGGTTCTACAGTTGGTTTCTTCTCATCTCTGGATTTCTTAACCACTTCTGTTATCTTGTTTCCATCATTGACCTCTTCTTTATTCACTATATCTTTCCTTTGCTCACTCTATTTTTTGACTTTGTTCTCATCCTTACTGTCTACCTTGCTGACTATCGGTTTAGCTACACTCTATTCATGTCCCTTTTCTGCTAGTGCTTCTGATTGTGCTTCTATTGGTTTTCCAATGTTAAGCTAATTATCATCAGGGATGGTATCTATTTTCTTAACTTTAGTTGCTTCCTCAATATTATGCTGAGAGTCAACAGTGTTGACCGGTGACTCAGAGACCTCAACATTTGTAGCTTTAGCTCTCTTTACCTCTATAGTTTCCTTATCCATAACAATGTTAAAATCCTGGGTGTCCACATTCATGGTAAAAATAATTTCAGACTTTGGATTAGTGTCATCTCTTGTCATTTCCTCTGCCTTCTCTTTTGGTTGACTATCAGTTTGTGCCAGTGCCTCTGCAGTTATTGGAGGTGTGTCCTATGTTGGTGGAGGAAGGTTATCCTTGACCATTGTATCAGGTACATTACCAATTTTTCCTTTACCTTTATCTTTCTGATATACCTTAGCAAATGACTTATCCATTTTCTATCTATCCTTCTCTTCTTTCTTCTCTCTTTCCACAAAAAAATATGTCCCACTTATCTACTGTCTCATCTAAAATTTCCTTGACTCTGCCTGCCATAAGGATAACCTGCCAGTGACCACTCACAAAATAGTTATGTTTGCCTCTGATATTAAATCATCAATTTTCTATTTGGAGTTAATAGGATGCACAACAAGTAGAGCTTCTACCTTTAATTTCTTATCAAGCTCCATGATTGACATTCTCTTAGCCTCTAGCCTTAAGTACAAATCATTTGGAAAATCATCTACAACTACAATAATTTTTTTTTTGTAGATATCAAGATGTAAGATAATAATTTCCTCTATGGTTTCCTTATTTGAGTCCTTGAAATAATTATAAAGTTTATTCACATTACTAAGGTTACCTTCTTGGGTTATTTCATTGATCAACTCTTTCAGTGTAAGAGTATTTGGTGCCTTAGGTTCAAGTTTCTTCTTTGGAGTTACTTTATTCTTCAGACCATTGGGCTCTCTTATGACCTATTGTTTCTTTCTCTATGTTCTTGTCTTCTTGAGAGATGGAGCAGGTGATGGTGAGGTTTTTCTTCTCTTCCTATCCACTCTCTTGAATTCAGCTGCCCTATCATCGTTAGAATCAGATGAAGTAGGCAGAGGGGAAATGTGAGATACCAGTTTCTGTTCTGATTGCCTTTTTACATTAGTGACAATATCACTGATATTCATTAGACCTTATGTTACCTCTTTAACCACTTTTGAAGCATCTCTCATTAGCTTTTCTCTTTTCTTTCTTTGTTTCAGCATCTCTACATCCTTCTCTATTGTTTCAGCATTACCAAAAATTTCTTCAGAAGGTTCCGGTGGAGCATCTAATAGGATTTTTGCATATGAATCTAAAATGTGAGTATCCACCTCATATCCCATCTCTGTAATCTAGATAGTCCTAGGTCTAACTACCTCCATCCATATTTCATCTCTTTTTACTACAAAGCATATTTGTTTGTCATATTTATCTATGATGCTCTGTGGAATCCTTTCTCTTTGTTTCATTTTAGTTTGAAAATTCTTGAAGTAATCTTTTACCAACTCATCACTGTTAGCTCCCATACCGGTAATTGCCTCCTTTATCTATTTTCCAACAGAAATATCATAGGAAAAATACTTGTGTCCTATACCGAGGATCTCTTTTGAAAAGTAAAGCATTAAACATACTAACAAACTTCCAAATTTGAAGGTTCATTTCTTATCACCTTTGATTTTATCCAAATTCTCTAGCAATTCATCCTTTAACCATTCACAGATGTCAATTTTATCATTATTTATAATCATCTCATGAGCACTATGAATGCATGAACTAGATACAAAATTTAACCTATTTGTATGACTAACTTTATATCCAATGACCATGCTAGAAAATTTAACATTTGTATCCTTCATATCATTGACCCTAAGTGATTTGTTATCATATGTAGATCTAGTTAAGATCATAACCTCTTTGTTAGGGATTTTCTTCATCTTGTTAGGTCTAGAAATAGTGGAGGGTAAACCAATAATAGCCCTTATAGCTTCCTTAGTAATCTTAAATATTGAGTCCAACCACATAAATTCACCTTGAACCCTGCTAAGGACATAGCAGACGACTTCATCTGAGAATTCTAGCATATGGAGGATATCTATGAAACCTAAATCCTCAACTACCTTATGTTCTAGTTTCACTACCCCATTCTTGTCAGTGATTACATTCACGTACATGTTCATCAATTCTTCAGAACATAAACTTTCTATGTAACAATATATGTATGCCCTATGGTCTTCAACAAAAGCGACTCCCTTTGGGATTCTAGAAAATGCACCAATAGAGTCATCCAGTTTTGTTGTCTTAGGAATGATCTTAAAAATGGGTCTAGGTCATTTTATGTTCTCTACAATGGTAGGGTTTGCTACAAATTCGGGAACAAAAGATGATGATTGCCATTGCAAAAGATAAATACCTTTTAACTAAGAAATCTTTGAATGCTTTGAAAGACCTTTGCTACTTTGCCTTTAGAATGCCTTGCTCAATTTCTCTCTCTTCAAATGCTTAGATGCTTGGTAAGTCAAAATGAGAGGTTACCATGCCTTTATAACCAAAAAGTTACTTACAACTGGTAGGTCCCAAAGACGACTGAGAGGGGGGGTGAATCAGTTGTCTAAAAAATTCAAATAAAAAACAACTTAACCAACTCAATGCTTAATACCAGTAAACCAGTTCAATATGCCGGTAGACAATTTTAACAGTTAATTGCTATACTGGTAAGGATTAGCGCATGAAACATAAAGACAAAGTCATCCACAACACATAACACCAATATTTGTACGTGGAAACTCTGTAAGGGGAAAAACCACAGTGGGAAACCTTACCCACAATCAGATGATACTACTACAGATAGTAAGTGTACATATATGGGGTCTGCACATGCAGAAAGGCCAAGCACCTAGAGCTCACTGCTCAATCACAAAATGAGAGTCAGACTAACTACAGTTGGATGGTTAAATCCAATAAGAATGTACTACACAAAATAGCATCTTCATATGCTGGATTCAGTACCGGTGTAGTTCTGATTGTCTTCACAAAAAACCTCCTTCAATCTTCAAAAGATGTTTGCGTGTATAGCTCTTCTTATTCTTGCATATACCTTCACACAATCCTTTTTCACATTCCACATTTGATCTTACAAATAAGATCTTACATTTATACCATACCCTAAGACCAATTTTAGTAGGTCGGCTCTACAAGATATTACAATAAAAACATTTTACAAATAATACAATATTCGATGCAATAACCGATTCAACATGTCGGCTTAATGCATTTACAACAATAATTAATCATCTCCATAGCGTGTTGTGCTGATCTGGAAAAGATAAACCTGCTGGTGTAAAATGGACCTATTTGCCAGTAACAACAAATATGCAAATGCTAATATGCTAATAAACAAAACTCCAAAACAAAGTTTCCACACAATGTCTTTGACATAACCAAGTGTTTTCCATATCATTCCAAGTGTCGGTGATTATTATATCTTGTCGGTGTACCAGATACCGGTGACTGTGCATAAGTCACTTTCTTGCCGGTGAATGTTTCTAATTCTCCAAAGTGCCAGAGTTGATAAGTGTTTAGTAGGTGTTGACATCAATGACAAAACCATACCAAAATACCAATAATCTCCCCCTTTGGCATTGATGGCAACACAAGATGGAAAAACCATCAAAGTGCCAAAATAGAAATGCCAAATACCAAAAACCAACAATCTCCAGAAAGAGATCATAACCAGAAATCAAAATACAGATACAGAGAGTAATAATCTCTCCCAAACAACAATCTCTCCCCCTTTGACATCAAATGCCAAATTTTTTACCAAGCCAAGTTCATATACAAAATACCAATCAATTTAGTATACCAACTACTCCCCCTAAGAAGTAGCTTCCCATCAAGGCCAAAAAAAAGATTTCTCTGTTAATTCAGCTAGTTGATGACAATCATCAACTTCCTAAGTCTCTATCCGTGGGGGTATGACCCCAAGATGATCTCTGAGATATTCAAAATTCTCCTTAGGAAAAGGTTTAGTAAAGATATCTGCAATCTGCTCTTTAGTATTCACATAAACCAGTTTTATTTCCTTTGCTTCAACATTTTCCCTTAGAAAATTTAGTTTGATAGAAACATGTTTGGTTTTAGAATGTAATACCAGGTTCTTAGATATATCAATTGCTGTAGTGTTATCACAATAGATAGTAATAGGTTCCTTGCATTTTACCTTTATGTCTTTCAACATTTGCTTAAGCCATAGTACCTGTGTATAGTTAGTTGCTGCTGCAACATATTCTGATTCTGTTGTTGATAAAGATGTACAACTTTGTTTCTTACTCAACCAAGAAACTAATCTGTTTCCAAGAAAGAATGCTCTGCCGATGGTGCTTTTTCTATCATCCATATCTCTTGCCCAATTTGCATCTGTGTATATGCATAGTTCAAAGTTTTCATCTCTAGGATACCATAGTCTGAGATTTATAGTGCCTTGTAAGTACCGGAAAATCCTTTTTACTACTAACTCATGATTTTCTCTACGATTACTTTGAAATCTTGAAACAATACATACTGCATTCATAATATAAGGTCTGGTTTGTGTTAAATACAGTAAACCTCCTATCATAGATTTGTATCTAGTTGGATTAACAGGTGTAGATTCATCCCTTTGAGATAATTTGTCATTTGTAGTCATAGGTGTGCTTACCGGTTTAGAGTTCTCCATCCCAAATTTCTTTAGTAACTCTTTTAAGTACTTGGATTGACTCAAGAATATACCTTTATTAGTCTATGAAATTTTCAATCCTAAAAAAGAATTTTATTTCTCCAATCATAGACATTTCAAATTCTTGTTGCATCTTAATAGAAAATTCTATACATAATCCATCTTCTCCTCCAAAGATTATATCATCAACAAATACTTCTATAATCAAGATATCATCATTAGTCACTTTATAATATAAACTGTTGTCTGCATTTCCTTTAGTAAAACCAATCTTTAAAAGATACTTATCCAATCTTGCATACCAAGCTCTTGGAGCTTGCTTCAATCCATACAAAGCTTTTCTTAACATGAAAACCATATCATCGTCATCTGTCAAAGAAAATCCATCAGGTTATTCAATGTAGACTTCCTCTTCAAGATCTCCATTCAAAAATGCACATTTAATATCCATTTGATATACTTTGTAGTTCTTATGTGCTGCAAAAGCCAAAAATAATTTGACTACCTCAATTCTACCTACCGGTGCTAAGTTTTCATTGTAATCAACTCCTTCCTTCTGAGAATATCTCTTACACACTAGTCTTACTTTATTTCTGACAACCTTACCATCTTCATTAAGTTTGTTTCTAAATACCCATTTGGTTCCAATTACATTTTTATCTTTAGGCTGGGGAACTAATGTCCAAGTGTTATTTTTCTCAATTTGTTCTAATTCTTCTTCCATAGCTTTAATCCAAAATTTATCTTCACATGCCTCATTAACAGATGATGGTTCAATTTGAGAAATAAGACATACCTCTTCATTTGATAATCTTCCTCTTGTCATAACTCCTTTAAACTTGTTTCCAATTATCTGATCTTCAGAATGATTCAGTATTACATACTAGGGTGTCTTTGTTTGTTGTTGTTCCTCAGTTACTGTGGAATCCTCGGATGATACCGGGGTAACTAGATCTTCATTCTGTACCAGTGGATTCAGTGTAGGTTCATTTGTCAAAATTTTTGTTGCCAGTTCAGAGACTATATACCTTGAAGTTCCTCTGAATTGTTAATCAATCTTTACATTTGTACTTTCAACAATTTTCTGCAATCTTTTGTTAAAACATCTATATGCCTTGCTTTTAGATGAATAACCAAGAAATATTCCTTCATCACTTCTAGGATGAAATTTTCTAATATACTCATCTCTTCTGATATAACATTTACTTCCAAAAATTCTAAAATACTTAAGAGTAGGAGTATTACCAAACCATAGTTCATGAGGGGTCTTATCGGTTTCACCTTTGATGTGAACTTTGTTGAATGTATAGACTGTTGTACTGACTACCTCTCTCCAATATACATGTGGTAGGTTTGCTTATGATAACATACTTCTTGCTGCATCCAAGAGAGTTCTATTTTTCCTTTCAACAACTCCATTCTGCTGTGGTGTCCAAGGTGCTGATAGTTGTCTTCTTATTCCATTTATTTCACAAAATGTATTAAATTCCTTAGATGTAAATTCACCTCCTTGATTTGATCTTAAACATTTGATTTTCTTATCGGTTTCATTTTCAACCATTGCTTTGAACAATTTAAACTTTCCAAGTGCTTCTAATTTTTCTCTGAGAAAAGTAACCCAACACATTCTAGAGTAGTCATCAATTATTAGCATAAAATATCTATCACCTTGTAAGCTTTTAGTTCTAGCTGGACCACATAAATCAGTGTGAATTAAATCAAGAGCATTATTGGATTTTTCTGGAATACTTTTGAAACAAGCTCTAACTTGTTTTCCAAATTGACATTCCTTACATACTCTATTATGAGGTTTGACAATTTTAGGTAAATCTCTAGCTGCCTTAGTAGTACTGATTTTCACCATACAATCAAAGTTTACATGATAGAGTCTCTTATGCCATAACCAACTTTCATCAATATGTGCAATTAAGCATGTCTTTTCACTATTATTCAAATGAATGATATTACCTCTAGTCTGATTACCGGTTGCAATTTTCGAACCAGTTTTGTTCATGATTTTGCATTTTCCATTTTTAAATTGTAACTGAAATCCTTTCTCAACTAATTGACCAACACTCAAAAGATTATGCTTTAATCTTTCAACATAGTAAACATTGTCAGTGTTATGCTTACCATCAAGAGATATTGTACCCTTACCTTTGATCAGACAAGCTTTGTCATCTCCAAATCTCACTAAGCCTCCATTGTATTCTTGAAAGTTTAGGAATTTACCTTTGTCTCCTGTCATATGATGTGAGCATCTTGAATCAATGATCCATTCATCCTTTATTTCAACTTTAGCTGCCAAGGCCTATTCTACTGGTTCAACAGTAGGTGCTGGTTGATCTTCTATTATAGCAACAAAGACCCATCCATTGTCTATTGGATCCTCATCAAAATCATCAGTCACACCTTCATTAGCAATGTAACAAGATTTATATTTATTCTTCTTAAATCTATATCTCTGATATTCAGGGTTAGGCTTGTATGTTCTTCTAGCTTCTTCTCTTAGTCTAGCATGTCTATCAGGGCATCTCGAAGCCATATGACTAATCTTATTGTAGTTAAAACATTTAAAGGGTGCTTTACCTTCATACTTACTTCCAACTGGACGTTTTGGCATTTTCCTTGCAAATAGTGCTTCAAGTTCTTCATTCTCTTTCCTAATTTCTTCAAGTTCTCTTTCATAAAAGGCTTTCCAATCAGATTTGTCAAATGATGGAGCAAATGATGTTGATGCTTTAAAGGCCAAATATGTCTTTATAGTAGCAATAGGACAAAATTCTTCAATTTTAAAAGATGAAAGTTTCCCACTCAATGTATCCCTAGTTACTGATGTATTAGGCATTGTTCTTAACTCATTTATAGTAGTGACTTTCATTTTATATGCCGGTGGCAATCCTCTTTAAACTTTTGAAACATTTTCTTCCTCACTTAAGGTTCCTCCACAATATTTAATACCCAAAACAATTTCATTTACTCTTTCCATAAAAGCAGAAATCCTTTCATCTTCTTCCATTTTCAGATGTTCATACCTGACCCGAAAGCTTTCAAGTTTTGCAATTTTGACTGTGGAATCTCCTTCATTTATTGTTTCCAAATGATCCTAAATAGATTTAGCAGTGGACCTATCTGATAGTCCCATGATTTCTTGATCTGATAATGCGCTCAAAAGTGCTTCTCTTGCTTTGCAATCATTTTCCTCATCTTTAGTCAAGTTGGGTGTAGTGGGCTGACTCTGAGTAGGAGTAGTATAACCATTCTTTGTAACATCCCAGATGTCCTTTCCAATGAAATTTAGATGTGTCTCCATTTTGATCTTCAATATGCCATAGTTGGTTCCATCAAGTTTAGGAATGTCCTTCCTTAAATAGTTAGTAGACATTGGATCTCCTCAAGCTGTTAAACTTCTGCAAAAGAGGACTAAGCTCTGGTACCAATTGTTAGGTCCCGGAGACAATTGAGGGGGGGGGGGGGGCTGAATCAGTTGTCTAATAAATTCAAACCAAAAACAACTTAACCAACTTAATGCTTAATACTGGTAAAGTAGTTCAATATGTTGGAAGACAGTTTTAATAGTTAATTGCTATACTTGTAAGGATTAGTGCATGAAACATAAATACAAAGTCATCCACAACACATAACACCAATATTTGTACGTGGAAACCCTGTAAGGAGAAAACCATAGTGGGAAACCTTACCCACAATCAGATGATACTACTGCAGATAGTAAGTGTACATAAATGGGGTTTGCACATGCAGAAAGGCCAAGCTCCTAGAGCTCACTACTCAACCACAAAATGGGAGTCACACTGACTATAGTTGGATGGTTAAATCCAATAAGAATGTACTACACAAAATAGCATCTTCATATGCTGGATTCAGTACCGGTGTAGTTCTAATTGTCTTCACAAAAACCCTCCTTCAATCTTCAAATGATGTCTGCATGTATAGCTCTACTTATTCTCACATATACCTCCACACAATCCTTTTTTGCATTCCACTTTTGATCTTACAAATAAGATCTTACATTTATACCATAACCTAAGATCAATTTTAGTAGGTCGACTCTACAAGATATTACAATAAAAACATTTTACAAACAATACAATATCTGATGCAATAACCAATTCAACATGTCGGCTTAATGCATTTACAACAATAATTAATTATCTCCATAGTGTGTCGTGCTGATCTGGAAAAGATAAACCTATCGGTGTAACCTGGACCTATTTGCCAGTAACAACAAATATGCAAATGCTAATATGCCAATAAACAAAACTCCAAAACAAAGTGTCCACACAATGTCTTTGACATAACCAAGTGTTTTCCATATCATTCCAAGTGTCGGTGATTATTATATCTTGCCAGTGTACCAAATACCGGTGACTGTGCATGAGTCACTTGCTTGCCGCTGAATGTTTCTGATTCTCCAAAGTGCTAGAGATGATAAGTGTTTAGTAGGTGTTGACATCAATGACAAAACCATACCAAAATATCAACAACAACCACAATAAATGCTTCATCGGTGAAGTGAAAACTCTACATATATGTCGGTAAAGAAGAAATATAGATTATTACCATCAACCGAGGGTAAATGCATGATTTTCAATTTGTTGCCATACCCCTAAGGATTATTCCTTAGATACATGAAGAATCACCTGCCGGTGCAGAGACAGATTCATCACTTTTATGATCTCTCTTCATAATCCATTGTTTAGAAAATTCTTGCTTGATTTCAGTCACCTTTTGTTTGCCTTTGTTATTGCATCCTTTATTGTTCGCCGGTACAATTTTACTTCTACAAAATTTTGCAATATGCCCAATCTTGTTACATGCATAACAAGTTACATTGTTTCTCTAAATATCTTTTCTATAATCTTGACCAGTTTGAGTTCTGCATTGATTAGATAAATGGCCAAATCTACCACAAACATAACATTTCACATTCATTCTGCAATTTTCTGAGTTATGTCCATTTTTCTTGCATTTGGAATATTGATCGGTGGGTAAGTTTGTATTTTGATTATTCCTAAATCTGCACTAATTTTCTCTATGACCAAATTTGTTGCAATTAACATATTTCCCATTGAATTTATAAGCATTAGGTTGTCTTACCAGTTTGTTTTGGTCATGATTATTTGTAGTCTCGAAACTTTCTCCATGTTCAAATCCAAGTCAAATTGTATCTCCATCAAGTTTCTGACTTTTTAGCATATCATCAAGATTATCTGAACTCTTCTTGAATGTGTCTTTGTATTCATTTGCAATGACCAACTCACCTTCCAAAGTGCTAACTTGTCTCATAAGTTCCTCTTTATCATGTTGTATGTGAATCAAATCTATTTTGAGCATATCATTTTCATAACTAATCCTTAGAGAATCGTCTGATATTTCATTAAGTCTTCTGGCCAAATCTTCTTCATTCTTCTTTCCATCTTCAATATCCTTGCATAGTCACATGGTTAAATCTTGCATCTCATTCTTCATGTTACTATTCTCTTGTCTCAATTTCTCTGCAATATCTTTGAGAGTTTCTTTTTCTTCATCATCTTGATTTTGCAATTGCACATGTAATTCTTTTCTCTTATTCTTTTCTATAACCAAGTTATCTTGAAGTGCTTGGATGAATTCCTGAGCAGTTCTGAGTTCATCTTCCAGTTTGGTATTTTTCAATTTTTCTGCATCAAAATCTTCAAGAGATCCTTCCAGCTATTGTCTCAAACTTTCCATTGGTATTGGTTTTAGAATCTTCCTCAAGTTGTTAGGCTTCTACAAATAGAGGACTAGGCTATGATACCAATTGTTAGATACTTGATCAGTCCCAAAGACATTGAGAGGGGGAGGTAAATCAATGTCCTAATCGGTAAACAAAAGATTTAAACTTGTTTACAACTTTATAACCCAAATTAATATATCGGTAAGCAAATAATAGTGCAGTAAAGAGAAAGAGAAGTATGACCATCAATGCACACCATAACACGTATATTTTTAGTGAGGAAACCTGGTAGGGGAAAAAACTCAGTGGGATTTGTGACCCACAATATTTACTCACTGACCAATATGAATAAATATTACTTATACAATAGGGGCCTACACATGCAGGAAGGCCAATATCCTAGAGCTCACTGCTCAATACAAAGATGGAGTCCCACTGACTACAAAATTGGATGATTAAATCCAATGACAATGTACTAATCAAAATAGAATCTGCAATACTGGATTCAGTACCGGTTTAAGCTTTGTCAGATACCTCTTCCATAAACCTTCCTTTTTTCTGCTCTGCTTTTATTCACTCATAAAATAATTACATCATAATGCATACACGTTTATTACCTAAATACATTTTCTTACTTACAAAATGACCTACAAGATCTCATACATATATGAGTCTTTACAATACATCATGTTGGCTATACAATATAATTTCCATGTCGGCTAGGAGTGGTGGTAAGATCTTCTGTCGATGTAGATGGATGCGGATGAGAATAGACTTGTACTGCCTGCCGGTGTAACCTGTGAGCCATGTTACTAGTTGGTTGCCATCAATGACAACATCAACTATTCTCATCTGAGTGTATAATGCCAACAATTCAAACATACACAACTATGTTATAATAGCTTAGAGAATGAGGGAGAAGTCTCTAGAGGAAGAAGTATTCACCACTTTCTATAGAAGACTATTGTGCTAGGATTCAAGTGGATTGAGATTGTGAAGGGAGTGGCATACAAGGGAACATATAATTAATGAAATGGATTGGGATCAATCGCAAAATTATAAAATTGATTCCTATAAAATATAATAAATTCTGAAAAAAGACTTTCATTCCATGAATTTGTGTTAAACATAATTATTTGAGTAGAATTTTTAAATTATTTTGCTGCAAATTTTCTAGCTTGATAAGGTGCTGAAAATTGTCTTGCATAAGAGCATGAGGACACTTGATATGTCCATAAAAATTCCAAGTATCAAAATAGACATCACCAAATATTTCTCCAAAGACATGGTCCTTTTTGCAATTTAAATAAAATTTCTTACCAATAGTACTTGAAGGGTGACCAAGACCATATAAGTGTAAAAAAATATAATGATAATGGAGATATATGAGGATGACATCTCTCCATTAGTTATATTTTCCTATTCTAAGATACTCCAATAAGGATGAAATAAAACCCCATAGTGAAATAAGATAGATCTCCAAAATTACAAAGAAAACAAACTTGAACAATAATTAGATTCACCCAAATATGATGAATATTAAAAAAGAAATGCCCTAAAAAGATAAAGCCTCTCTACATGTCAAGATGTCTAAATAATCAATACGTCTGATATTGGAAAAGCTATATATAAAGGATACTTAGAGATTAATCTAGAAAATTTTCATGGATAGATAAAAAGTGTTTTCTAATAACTTTCCAATGCAAAAAGAACTACAAAACTTAGATAGACAAGAAAAATTTTATTAACTTGGAGGTCTAAATGGGAGATCTAACTTCATGTAGTTGTTGGGTCATACCCTGAAAATTTTGTCTTATATGACACCAAGGCATGGTTTAGGATTTTGTTCTTCCACATGCCCTAAGTCCAACAAGCCTTAAACTCAAAACCCTAATAATGAGCATTTTTTTTATTTTTCCTTTTTGTTTTAATCCTGCAGTGACCCCTGGTAATCAGTTTTCAGTGTTTTAAGTCATAACTTAAGCCTATTGATTCGTTCTTATGACCATCCCCTTTTGTTAGCTACCAAATCGGTTTTGTTCTCTAAGGTTTATACTTTTCATGCATCTTCGGCAAGATCTACGGATCAGATGATGGCACAGTTGCACAATTATTTAAATCTGCTCACCTATCTTAATTTTACAACCTTGCCTGCTTATTTGGCACATGGGCCCCGCTCGATCATGACTTTTTTTAAGTGGACCAATAAAGTTTGGCCTAATGGACATCATTGAACACATCGATAGGCTGGTCTTGATCTTGCCACAATATTTTATGCCCTAACAAATAATCATTTCCATTGATTTGACAACCCAAATCATTGTAGAATTGTGTGACTAGTTGAATTTGCCTACAAAAATTAACTCTACAACTCCACTGTAGATGTGACATGTAGGCCCTATAGGAGGTGACTACATATGCTTGGAAGAATATAATCTTGGACACATGGATGGTTGGGCCATGTAATATGTAAGTCGGTCATGTGGTCCCACCTTCTAAGAGAATTAAACAGTGATACCTTTGCGGTAGATCCATGGCTGAGATCTTCATGTGATTGTGTGATTGAACAAAGATGTTTGTTTGGGCTAATTTCGTAGTGCCAAAGAGACTTATAAAGTGATGGTAAATTAAGCATAATTAAGTATTCTATGTGCTAGGTTTTAATTCATCACCGACTAACAAGGATTTTTTTGTTGAGGCCCCAACGCTTGAATATGAATTCTAATAGCTATCTCCTGCCATCAAACTAGGTTACATGCCTAGAGTAAAAAAAATCAATTTCCCATTGTAATCCATAATTTATTGGATATCAACACCTTCTTGGTCTATTTCACATTTGCAATGCTCTAGACATGATTTGAATTCTTTTGAAATTACCTGCTATCAAATTTGGGTTTTTGTGATAAGGGTTGTAGCATACACTCTTGTTGCATTCGTTATAACATTTCTATTGCCTTCTTTGTGTTTCTTCATTACACGTATAGCCATTCAAGTGCTTAGGTTGTAATTTGGGCTAGATTTTGAAATCTTGGCTACTATTTCAATAGATTTGAGAAAACCCTAAAAGTGGAAATGGTTGAATCCTCTAGCTTAGCAAAGAGGAAGTTTTCAAAAGAGATAATGGTGCAACTCCCTGGGTCAAGTGAGATGCAGAAGAGGTCAAAACCATGATCTAGCTTAGATGAATTCATTGTTGACCACTCAGCCAGAATTAGAGATGCACTAATCTCACCCAGAGGTTTTAGTCTCTGGAGAAGAGGATACAATAAATAGAAGGAAAAAATTCCAGTATCAAACATTTGGAATTGCAATCTTGGTAGGATTGGGCCATCAACCCACAAGAGTTGGATGTAGAGTACCAAAAGAATGAGAAGTTGTATAAAAGGAATTTGGCATCATTCAGACCTACATGGATAAAGGGGGATGATAGGAAACCGACTCCACAACATGTTGCCCCCTATATTATTTATTTACTTGCTAGCTATTTTATAGACACATAATATGACATATGCCAGGTATTTGTTGCAAATGAAAAAGATGTGATTCCTAACTAGATGCTAGTGATATGTATGGATATCCAAAGTAGAGATATCAATAGACCATTTGATTTTTATTCCTTGGTGGCTGAGGGTCTCCATAATGCCCTCTGTGATTTCAAAGATGAAAAATCATCAATTTTCAGGTACTATTCTTTGTTGATGCACATATTCTTGTATAACGGCCTCAAGGTTTGGCATTCAACCCTGCAAATCACAACAATAACTAGAGGGGAGAAACTCTCAGTCCAAGAATAGATTTATATTTGGGACTTGCATATGAATGAGTCTAGTTACTTGACTTCTGATAATCTTTTTGTTAGAAAGCTACTAAGTATTCTTCAAAATGAGGTTAGATTGGGTTTAAGCTAGAGAGATAAAGAATTTTTAAGACCCAAGGATCTTAGACCTGAATTGGACATTCCTCACAACTAGGGATCATGGTTCTACTTCAAGGATAATATAATTATTAGGGTATTTGGTATCCCTTTCACTCCTTGGTATTTACCCATCAATGTTTAGGATAGGGTTGCTCTATTGGAGATACTGCACTAGTTAGTTGAAGCTAATAAGTCTTTGGTTGAGGGACCTCATAAGAAAGAATCAATGATTCCATCACAAGTTGTGATTGGGATGTATCATTTTTTAATAGAAAGGCCTATGAGATTCTTGATTCAATGTTGAATAAATGCATACTTCCCTGGCCTAAATGTATATTTTATGACTCTTAGTCATTTTCAAAAAGATTGGGAAGGCAAAGACACTAGAACATAAATGGGATAATGAAGAGGATATCATAAAAATTGCAGAAGACTACAATGATGTGTTGAAAAGAAAGGAGAGGTGGTATAAGATCTTGTATGAAGAGCATAAAAAGAAAAGGGGGGACAATACTTATTCTCCTACATGGCAAATGTTATTGGTCCTACAGGAAAGGATGAAGGCCATCTTTTCCAATTATCCATATGTTGATAGCTTCCCTCTACCTCATAAGTTTTAGGATAACCGATGAACAATTGAGAGTGGGGGGGTGAATCAGTTGTTAACAAATTATATCAATTAATCCACTTAATAACCTTTAACTCGATCACATAAACATTAAGTGCCAGAATAGAAAAAATAGATACTGGTAAGCAATGAAACTTAACAATAAAGAAGATAATAAACACAATGCAACCATACCACATAACACCATTTTGTACGTGGAAAACTAGGAAAGGGAAAAACCACAGTGGGAAGCCTACCCATAGTCTGATGATACTTCTACAGAAAGTATGTGATACAATGAGGGGCCTGCACATGCAGGAAGGTACATTGCCTAGAGTGTACTACTCATTACAAAAGAGTCTCATTGACTACAGAGAGGTAATAACCATCTCAAGATAAATGGAAAACATTCCAATAGAGTGAACTTCCAGAGAGCATCTGTTGGCATATGTGCAGAGTTGGATGACATGATAATATTGTATGTTGTCATTGATGTCAATATGCTAAAGTATGAACTGGTATGATGGTATGAAGTGAACCGATATGATGATGTGAACTGGTATATGCAAAAAGGTGAATTGGTATGTTGGAATGTGAACTGGTATTTGCAAAGTTTGTATCGGGGTTTCATTTGATATGACTACCGATTGGTATTCTCAACTTTAGGGTTTCTGGTTGATGCATTCCAAGTATGTGTGATTCAACCGATGACATTCTATGATGAGTTAACATTAAAATGAAGATGAGATCATGTTTCCATGTCAGCCGTGTGCGTGTGAAGGATTTCCTTGAGGATCTTGTATGAAGAAGATTGATTCTATCTACCTCGGGAAGGTGCAAAATCTCAGTAAATAGTGGAGAGTGCGTGATGGGTTATCAGCTTCCAGAAGTGGTGAAGAATGGATGATGGAGAACGTCTTGAGATTTGTTCAATATTTTTTTACTCTATGCAATGTGATTAAACAGTCATGATTGGACTGACTGTATTGTTAACCTAGATGCTTAGGGTTTTAGGTTTTAGCTAATGACCTTTTTGTTGTCTATAAGGTCGATGATGATTTGTATTGTGAAGTTGTTGGCAAATGTTATGTGTGTATCCAAGTGAAGAGATACTTGATTCTTGCCAGACCAGTGCAGTGAGTAGAGATCTGCAGAGTGTGATTGTGTATGTAAAGGAACTAAAGTGGATCTTCCATGGCATTAAAGTGTTGTTATCAGATCAGTGTATTACCTGTTGACTTCTAACCATTTCAGTAGTTGGAAAATCCCTTTACCGGGTAGCTTTAATAAGGTCTTTGTAAATACTTTAATAGGGTGACTCAAAATCATTGAGTTCTTTAAATCCTCTGACAAGGTAACCTTTAACCAGGTATTTAGCCATCCCTTAACCGGGTGATCCCTAGCAGGATTGGTTTCTAGTAGAACCTGTTGTAAAGTCCTTAATCGGACTAGGCTCCTAACAGAGCAAACTTTAGAAGAGTTCAAGAACAACTTGTGGGTATGCATCCCCACCATGGTTTTTTCCAGTTGGGTTTCCACATGAAAAATCAGTGTGTTATGTGTGATTCTTTTTCATATGATGTCTTAGTGTTTTCTATTAAGCGATAATGCAGGTTGATCTAGTTGTCATTATATTTCTGATGTATTGCTTGTTTAAGCATATGGGTGAAGTTGAAATGAGATAGTAGGTTTTGTGAAGATCTAAGTGTTACCGGTTTATGACTTTTGCAGTCACTGTGTTTTACCAGTATTGCCTTGATTTAGATAGGTGATGTTGTTTACTAGTTAGTGCAGTCTTTGCAGTTTAAGTTATTGAAGAAGTTTTTGTCCATACTAATTCACCCCCCCCCCCCTCTCAGTCTTTGTTGGTTATTTATTATTCATCAATTGGTATCAGAGCGTCCTCCAGGTCCTCTGTGTTGTAAGCTTAACAGCTTGAAGAAAAGATCCTATTTTAATGATGAAGAGGGAAGGTCCTAAGCTCAACAGAGATAACTTTAAGATATGGAAGGAAAAAATGAAGATATACATTAAAAGCATAGGTGCTCAACACTGGAACTATGTTGAGAATACTTATGTTGTCCCTACCAGTACTCTCACCGATGATCAAAGAAGAGAAATTCAGGAGAATGGGCAAGTCATGGAAGCTCTTATTACCAGTCTATCTAATGTTGAGTTTATAGATGTTTAGGATAAAGACAATCCCAAAGATGTATGGGATACTCTAGAGTCTATCTATGGCAGTGATGAGCATGTCAAGCAAGCTAAGGAAGAAAGCCTTAGAGGAAAGTTTGAAGACATGTGGATGGTTGAAGGAGAGACCATTCAAAAATATGGGATAAGGATTAAAATTGTTGTTGGAGACATCAAGAGTGCAGGAGGTACAATGGATGATTCCACCATTGTTAGCAAAGTGTTGAGATCCTTATTACTGGTCTATGCAATAAGGGTTGCCACTATTCAAGAGTTGAGATCTATTGACAAGACAAAGGTATCCCTAGATTCCATCATTGCTAAGTTGACTACATATGAGCTAAATAGTTATGATGGTAGTGTTCAAAAGACTGATTCAGCCTTTAGAGCATTTGCTGCACTATCTAGAAAGGGAAAAGAAGCTACTACCAGCTATGAACCTATACAAAGCAGAGATATGGATGGTGAGGAGATCCTGATGGAATTTGAAGCTCTTCTTGCCAAGAGACTTCCTAAGGGAACTAGAAAATACAGAGGTAAGCTCCTTTTGAAATGCTTTTCTTGCAATATGATGGGATACATTTCTCTAAACTACCCCAATAGTGATAATAAGGACAAACCGAAGAAGTTCAAAAAGTTCAAAGGAGGAAATAGGAGAAATTGTGTTGTTGCAGTTGATGAAGGTGTCACTGATGATGAATCAGAAGATGAAGAAAATGAAGACATAGTGTTTATAGCCATCAAGAAAGATGTGTCAGACAAGAAGGCTCTTGTCTCCCGCTTTGGCAATTCTAATGAGTGGATTATTGACAGTGGTTGTTCTCACCACATGATTGGTGATCGGAGAAAGTTTTTGTCTCTAGAAGAGTATGATGGAGGTGTAGTTCGATTTAGTAATGATGCACCATGTATGGTAAAAGGAAAAGGGTCCATCTCTCTAAATGGAAAATGTACTGCTAATAATGTGTATTGGGTAGAAGGTCTCAGGCATAACCTTTTGAGTGTTGCTCAGTTGAATGATAAAGGACTTACTCTGGAATTCAAAGATGGAGTGTGCAAAATAAAAGGAAAGAGTGGTGAACTAATGGCCACTGGTATGCAGACCAAAGGTAACTTGTTTCAGTTGAATACAAATATCAGTCAATGTCTAATGGCTAAGTTTGATGACAGTTGGATATGGCATAGGAGACTCTGCCATGTAAATTTTGAAAACATTGTGAAGGCTAGTAAGATCAAGGCAGTTAGAGGATTGCCTATGCTAAACAAACCAGAGAATCCTTTGTGCAAGGAATGTCAATTGGGGAAAATGTCTTCCTCAACCTTCAAAGGTAAATCTTTCACAGTAGATAATTTACTTGATCTTGTGCATACTGATTTGTGTGGTCCTATGAAAACTAGGAGTGTTTAGGAAGATAGGTACTTTATGATTCTTACTGATGATTTCTCAAGAATGATGTGGGTCACATTCTTGAAAGACAAGTTTGAAGCTTTTGGAAAGTTTAAAGCCTTCAGAGAACTAGTTGAGAAGGAAAGTGGGAAGAGAATCAAATACCTTAGAACCGACCAAGGAGGTGAGTTCACTTCTAGAGAATTCAATAAGTACTATGAAGAGAATGGCATCAAGAGGCAACTATCTGCTCCTCAAACTCCATAGTAGAATGGTCTAGTAGAAAGGAACAACCAGACTATAGTTGAAGCAGCCAGAACAATGCTGATTCAAGGGAAGGTTGCTCACACTTTTTGGAGAGAAGCGGTGAGCACTATAGCCTACACTATGAACTGGGTACTCATCAAGAAAGGTAAGGATAAAACTCCTTATGAGTATTGGACTGGTAAAACTCTAGTGGTAAGCTACTTTAGAGTGTTTGGTAGCAAGTGTTATATTAAGAGAAGTGAACACCAAAGCAAGTTTGATGCAAAATGTGATGAGGGAATATTCTGAGGGTATTCCACCGAGAGCAAAGCTCTCAAGTGTTTTAACAATAGAACTCAGAGAATTGTTGAAATTATCAATGTTAGAGTTGATGAAATCACTGAGAAACCTATGGAAACTAGCAGTGAGTGAGTAGTAGATGAACCGGTTGTAACCTTCTGGGAACTGATTTCGAAACAACCTAGTACAAGTAGCAGTGGACCTACACTAGTAGATACTGATGTAGATGATGATGAAGATGGGGATGAAGAGGGAAAGAAAGAGGAATTAGTTAAGATCATTCCTAGGTATGTAAAGCTACATCATGATCCAAAGCAGATCATAGGAGATAAGGATGCAGGAATTCTTACAAGAAGAAAGGTCAGAGAAAATTCTTGCATGATCTCTAAATTTGAGCCCAAAACATTTAAAGAGGCACACAAAGATGAAGATTGGATTAAGGCTATGGAAGAGGAACTTGACCAGATAGAAAAGAATGGTACATGGTCTTCGGTATCTAGACCTAAGCATAAAAATGTTTTTGGTACCAAATGGGTCTTTAGAAACAAGTTGAATGAAGATGGCACAGTGGTAAGAAACAAAGCAATATTGGTATGTAAGGGATATGCTTAAGAAGGAGAAGACTATTGAGAAACCTTTGCTCCAATAGCTACATTGGAAGGAGTTTGAATGCTTCTTGCATATGCAGCCTTCAAGGGATTCAAAGTGTATCAGATGGATGTGAAATCTACATTCCTGAATGGAATACTTGAAGAGGAAATATATAGAGAGCAACCAAATGGGTTTGCCCTATCAGAAGATAGTGATATGGTATGTAGGCTACATAAAGCCTTGTATGGATTGAAGCAAGCACCTAGAGCATGGTACGAATGTTTACACTCCCATCTTGTGAAGATTGGATTTGAAAGAACAAGTGAAGATAGCAATATCTATTTGAAGTCAGAAGGAGATCAAATTCTGATCTGTGAAGTGTTTGTTGATGACATAATTTTTGGTGGAGATGACAAGATGAGCCATGCATTTGCAGATGAAATGAAGAAGGAATTTGAGATGTCACTAATTGGAGAGATTAAGTTCTTCATTGGACTACAGATTCAACAAATGAAAGATGGTATCTTTATCACTCAGTCCAAGTATGTCAAAGAGGTGTTGAAGACCTTTGGCATGGAAGAAAGAAAACCGGTTGGTACACTAATGATGACTGGTTGTAAATTGTCAAAAGAAGATGACTCGGCATTGGTGAATGAGAAAGATTACTGGTCAATGATTGGTAAGTTGCACTATGTAGTACATAGTAGACCGAACATAGCACATGCAGTGGGCATTGCTGAACATTTTCAGAAAATTCCAAGAGAATCCCACTTGGTAGTAGTCGAGCAGATTCTTAGATATCTGAAGGGAACTATAGATTATGGATTGTATTATCCATACAGTAAAGATTTCAATCTCAAAGTGTTTACAAATGCTGATTGGGATGGTAATGTGGACGGTCGTAAGAGCACAACTGGTGGTGCATTCTTTCTCTATGGAAGACTAGTCTCATGGATGAGTAAGAAGTAGAGTTGTGTCTCTCAATCTACAACAAAAGTAGAATATGTAGCAGCATTTATGAACTGCACTCAGACAATTTGGATGAAGCATGTATTAAGTGATTTCAAAGCCCCTGTATCTAAACTAGTGAGTATATTTTGTGACAACACAAGTGCAATTTATATTTCAAAGAATTTGGTATTGCATGCTACCAAGCACTTCAAAGCTCAAGTATCATTTCTTGAGGGAGAAAGTTCAAAACAAAGAGGTTGTATTAGAGCATATTTCCAGTAAGGAGTAGTTAGCAGATATATTCACCAAGCATCTACTGAAGGCTACATTTACCTATTTAAAAGGTGAATTAGGGGTACTACCCCTTCAAGAGGTGAACTAGAGGTATATGCCCAACATCAGTCAGGTATTGCATTGTCAAATCTTTTTAGGATTGATGTGTTGAAGGATGCTACTCCTCAGGGGGAGCAACATAGTGGAACATGGATGTTTGTGCCTCCACTTTGGCATTGTTGTCAAAGGGGGAGTAGATGTGAAGTAGAGAAGATATCTACAGTATTGGCTACACATAATATGGAAGATATTGGGAGAAGATGTGAAGTGGAGAGATATCTTTGTATATTGCCATCAATGCCAAAGGGGGAGATTGTTGGCATATGTGCAGAGTTGGATGACATGATGATATTGTATCTTGTCATTGATGTCAATATGCTAAAATATGAACTGGTATATTGAAGAAAGAAAACTGGCAAGAGAACTGGTATGATGATGTGAACTGACATATGGCAAAAGGTGAACCGGTATGTTGGAATGTGAACCAGTATTTGCAAAGTTTGTATCAGGGTTTCATTTGATATGACTACCGGTTGATAGTCTCAGCTTCAGGGTTTCCAATTGATGCATTCCAAGTATATGTGATTTGACCGACGACATTTTGTGATAAGTTAGCATTGAAATGAAGATGAGATCATGTTGCCATGTTAGCCTTGTGTGCGGGAAGGATTTCCTTGAGGATCTTGCATGAAGAAGATTGATTCTATCTACCTTGGGAATGTGCAAAATCTCAGTAAACAGTGGAGAGCGCGTGATGGGTTATCAGCTTCCAGAAGTGGTGAAGAACGAACAATGGAGAACATCTTAAGATTTGTTCAAGATTGTTTTACTTTATGCAATGTGATTAAATGGTCAGGATTGGACTGACTGTATTGTTAACCTAGATGCTTAAGGTTTTAGGTTTTGGCTACTGACCTAATTGTTGTCTATAAGGTCAATGATGATTTGCATTGTGAAGTTGTTGGCAAATGTTATGTGTGTATCCCGGTGAAGAGATACTTGATTCTTGCCAGACCAGTGCAGTGAGTAGAGATCAGCAGAGTGTGTTTGTAGATGTAAAGGAACTAAAGTGGATCTGCCTTGGCATTAAAGTGTTGTTATTAGATTAGTGTATTACCTGTTGACTTCTAACCATTTCAGCAGTTGGAAAATCCCTTTACTGGGTAGCTTTAACAGGCTTTTTGTAAATCCTTTAACAAGGTGACTCAAAATCATTGTTCTTTAAATCCTCTAACAAGGTAACCTTTAATAGGGTTTTAACCTTTAACCGGGTATTTAGCCATCACTTAATCGGGTGATCCCTAGCAGGATCGGTTCCTAGCAAAACCTGTTGTAAAGTACTTAACCAAACTAGGCTCCTAACAGAGTGAACTTCAAAAGATTTGAAGAACAACTTGTGGGTATTCATCCCCATCGTGTTTTTTCCCAGTTGGGTTTCCACGTGAAAAATCAGTGTGTTATGTGTGATGCTTTTTCATGTGATGTCCTAGTATTTTTTGTTAAGCGGTAATCCAAGCTGATCCAGTGGTCATTGTATTTTTTATGTATTGCTTGTTTAAGCATATGGGTGAAGTTGAAATGAGATAGTAGGTTTTGTGAAGATCTAAGTGTTACCAGTTTATGACTTTTGCAGTCACTGTGTTTTACTGGTATTGCCTTGATTTAGATTGGTGATGTTGTTTACCAGTTAGTCCAGTCTTTGAAGTTTTTGTCCATACTGATTCACCCCTCCCTCTCAATATCTATTGGTTATTTACTGATAAGTCGGTGTATTGACATATTTTTATTAGGACTTTTAGGTCTTTTTGGTATCTTTTGGGTTGCATTATGATAGTAAAATATTATGCATTGACTATATGTAATCCATGTTTTAAAAACCGAACTTAAGAAATCATGTTTGAACCTTGCCAATTTCTTCCTGCAGCCATGCCAATATATTCCTGCAGCCAAATGGTTTATCTTTGT
The DNA here is from genome assembly GCF_030272615.1 of Cryptomeria japonica. Classification (NCBI taxonomy): domain Eukaryota; kingdom Viridiplantae; phylum Streptophyta; class Pinopsida; order Cupressales; family Cupressaceae; genus Cryptomeria; species Cryptomeria japonica. The sequence goes on along the minus strand of NC_081408.1, from coordinate 661,503,442 downwards.
GATATGCGGATTATTTAGGATAATTTCATATGTGAATTAATGAATGTATTAGTTAAAGTAAAAATACATATATGCGTGTCCTTGTATTCTGTTTCTGTTTTAGTGCAGGTAATAATTGATGCTATAGTAAAGAATTCTCTTCTGCGCCTAAGGATTGGAGAATCACGCCAGAGAGCTGGAGGTCAAATTAAAGGATATTCAAATGAGCGCGATCTAAAGCATAATCGGAGCAGTGTGCTTCATCATGGGAGTTTAACACTAGTACATGTTTAATTTGTAAAACATTTCTTCGGCATGCAAAGGACTATGGTTCAGTTATAGATCCACAGTTCCTGCAGCCAAGCTCTTTGTTATTTCCTTTGTCTGGCACTGACCCGCCTTTTCTTCTGGGCGTAATTGTAGTTATCTATTGTAGATTATCTTTTCTATTTAAATAAGCTCTCCCTTCTTTCTGGGTTAGACAGAATGGAAAAGGATTGAGCATTTTCTGTCACGTATTCTAGATTTCCATCTTTTTGATATGTAATCATCTTTCAGGAAGAAGTAAATAAAAATCATGTTATTCTGATTTGTTAAGAGTTCTTTATTGAAATTTTGATATCACTCATCCAAGGGGGCCCACGTGGTGAGTGATCCTATGTTTATGATTATTGAAGTTAGATTTTACTTAGTTGCAGTAGAAGTTCATGACTGGGATGTTCCTATAGCCACTGGAAACAGATCCTTTGACTGTTTCTGCAGCCAAGGCAGAACAAAGTTAGTCCTGTTATTTCCATTAATTCATTTCAACAGCATTTTGAAAAGCTTTCATTTAGTCTTTCTGATTTTTATTCCTATTCCTTCCAGTAATTGAGAATAATCATTCAAGGACCTTAGTGCATATATTTTGCAGACCCATTTCAAGTTTTATGTTCCTGGATTGACAACTAAATGAACACCAACCATGAGAATAGTAAACTCTATCATATGAATATCCAAACTTCGGATTGAGAATTTAGTTAGAGATATTATTGCTATTAATGTTGGGGTAGACATTTTTTGGTGTCGTTACTGGGCATGGTGTCAAGCTAAGAGCCTTTTATGATTGTTTTAGTTTTTAGTTAATTGTTTGGCTTGGATGAATTTGCATGTATAATCGTAGAAGAGATGCCAGAGGTAGATTTTTACCCACTCATATTACCCAAGCAGAAGATAGTTCTTCAGATATAAACCCTTTTTCTAAGTTGTATCAAGACCCACAAAATTTGAATCACCCTAAGTCTGAATTTACAGGAGATAGTCTTCAGCTCCTTTTTGGCCCACAAGAAGAAGAGTTTCCTATTGTAATAACCCCCACAAGTCCAATGCAAGGGAATCCACCCCTTGGTGGAAATAATCCACCACTGCCACCTGGTCCAACATTTGAGTTTCCCATCTCTGACCAGCATGATAATGCTAACCTTAAGAATATTCCAGCTTCTTCACTACCTAAGTTCTATGGCTTGGTCACAGAGGACCCTAATACATTTCTATTTGAGTTTGATGTTCTTTGTAGGAGTTTTGACTATACTACAAATGCCCATAGACTCAAAATTTTTCCAACCACTTTGAAAGAGTCATCCTTGAGATGGTTTATGAGTTTGGGTAGTAGCACAATCAATACATGGGATGAGATGAAACGGTTGTTTCTTGCAAAATATAAAGACTATTGTAGAGGCACTAATCAGCATGGGGATGACATCTTTAGGATGACACAAACTATAGATGAGAGCTTTGAGGATTATCTGGAAAGGTTTTTGTTTAGTGTCAAGAAGTCCAAGCATAGTACCTTGAATGAAGATTCCCTCAAATTGATATTCTTGAGGGGTATCAGTGATGAATGCACTGATTCCTTAGATCTCATGGGGGGAGGTGACATCACACAAGCTACTTGGGCTGAAATAGAACAGATTTGTAAGAAATATTCTAGATCCACTTCTAAGAAGAATAGGAGATTTAAGCCAGGAGCACCATCATCATCATCTGGAAATGGAGTTTCTAGGTTAGAACTTAGTCATTTGTTAAAAGATTTCAAAGAGGACATTATAAATAATATGGCTACACAGTTGGATACATTGGTAGCTAAGAAGAAGCATGAGGAAGTTGATGCATTCCTTGCAGAATTTTGTCCTCATTGTAAGCAGTAGAAGAAAGATTGTAGATGTAAAATGGTTGCAAATGTTGAAGTACCTGATTTCAAACCAATTCAAGGGGAGGATGAACAAGTCTTCTATGTTTCTCAGAGAAGACCAAATTTTCCAAGACAAGGTATGCCACCTAATCCACTTTCCTTTTCTGGTTATAGTGGTAATTCTTATGCACCAAATAACCAATGGCAACCACAATATTCTCAAAATTTTGGTAATTATCCACATTGGTATGGATCACAAGGCCAAGGATAGCAATTTTCTAATCAAATTCCCCAGTGGTAGTAGCCACAAGGAAATTGGTATCCACCTCAGGGTGCAGGGAACCAATTTCAAGGGAATTGGCAACCTAACTCTCAATGGAGGGGAAACCCATCATGGTCATCCCAATCCTCTGGATATCAGCCTCCTAATCAGCAACCACAACCTCGTGCTTTAATTCCACCTCCTGTAGCCACAACACCACCTCCAAAGCCAACATAGCTACCTACTCAACCGTTTCCTAATCCAAATATTAAATCTCAGCAGCAACAACCAGCTTATTCAGCTGATGCTAACCAATATCCAGCCTATTCTTTGTCGCTAGAAGATATTCACCTTTGATCTGGAACAACCCTACCTAGTCCCTCTCATCCAGTTTTTACTAAAGTACCAGAAGAGCAGCCAACCTCTTATCCTAATGCTGTAATACCTTAGAATCAAATATTACCACCATTTCCCCAAAGATTGTCTGATAAAGACGTTTCAACTAAACAACAACAAAGCTTTGATATTCTTGACCAACTGAAGCACATTTGTCTTAAGATTCCATTGTTGCAAGCAATAAAGGATGTTTCAATATATGGTAAGGCATTGAGAGAGGCATGCCTAAAGAAATCTAGCCGAAAGAAAAAGGATCCACAAATAGTTCATGTTATGGGTCAATTAGCTGATATTATGTTGGGAAAAGTTGCTATTCCAAAATATTCTAATCCAGGCAGTCCTGTTGTGACTATAGTCATTAATGACAGTCAAATAAAGAATATTTTAATTGATCTAGGAGTAGCCATTAATGTGATGACAAGGGAAGTAATGAAACATCTTGAGATAGATAATTTAAGGGCTACACCTATAGTTCTTCAACTTGTTGATGGCTCTGCAGTAAGACCTGATGGTATAATAGAAGATATAGTGGTTATACTAGATTCTTGGGAGTACCCTGCAGATTTTATGATTTTATCCCCAAAAGCAACATTGGGGGGATATCTAGTCATTTTGGGAAGACCATGGCTTGCCACAACAGATGCATATATTGGGTGTAGTTCAGGAGACATGACTATCTCAGATGTTAGTTCCATAAAAACATTGGCTTTGTATTCCCCTGCACAACCTCAGCTTGAGCAGCAGCAGGTTGTTTGGCCTATTTTGGGAGAGGAATCTGAAGAGATAGACTCTATTAGTCATCTTATGATGATTAATCAAGTACCACTCATGCAGTTATATGATGAGGAATCAATCCTTTATAAGGTTCTGACAAATGAATTAATAGAAGACAGAGAATTGCAAGAATTGGTTCCGAATATTGCAGGATTGGACTTTCCTGCAGCCACTGATATTTTGCATACTTTATTGCCACAGGAGTTGTCATATTCTCATGTTTCTGATATAAATCAGATTGATCTTACTGTCAAGATAGAGGTTGCATTGAATAAATATTTAAACATCAACAATAATATAGCAGATATTCAGAAGGATAGCTTGGTAGACTTGCTAAAACTCCATAAAAATGCCTTTGCATGGGATTACAAGGATATGAATGGAATTGATCCAGCAGTTTGTACACATAGCATTTATATAAAGGATGAGTGTTGTCCCCTTAGACAACCTCAAAGAAGAGTCAATCCTGCCCTAAAAGAGATAGTTAAAGAAGAATTGCAGAAATTGTTGAAAGATGGATTTATTTATCCTATTTCTGATAGTCAATGGGTATCACCTTCGGTGATAGTTCCTAAAAAAGGAGGCAAATGGAGAGTATGTGTTGATTATAGAGCCTTGAACTTAGCCACAAGAAAGGATCACTTTCCACTACCCTTTGTAGATCAGGTATTAGATTCTCTTGCTAGTAAGAAATACTTTTCATTTTTGGATGGATTCAGTGGCTATAGTCAAATTCAAATAGCCCCTGAAGACCAAGAGAAAACAACATTTACTTGTCCATGGGGCACTTATGCATATTTTGTTCTTCCTTTTGGGTTGTGTAATGCTCCAGCCACTTTTCAAAGGGCGATCATCAGTATTTTTTTTGATATCTCTCAAAACATAATGGAGATTTATATGGATGACTTTACAACCTATGGTTCTAAATTTGATCAGGCATTGGATAATTTGAAGAAAGTTTTGCAGCGGTGTGAAGACTACAACTTGTCTCTAAATAGTGAAAAGTGTTTTCTAATGATGGAAGAAGGAATAGTCCTTGGTCATCATATATATGTACAAGGTATATAGGTGGATCCAGCAAAAATTGAGGTTATTTAGCAAATTCATGACCCTGTGAAGCAGAAGGATGTGAGAAGTTTTCTTGGCCATGCTGGATACTACAAAAGGTTCATTAAAGATTTCAGCAAAATTGCAAGTCCCTTGTATTCACTGCTTACTAAAGATGCAGAATTTAAATGGACTTCAGCATGCAATGAAGCTTTTTTAAAGCTTAAGCATGCCTTGACTCAGGCACCAGTTCTTAAAGGACCTAATTGGTCTCTACCATTTCAAATCCATACTAATGCATCTGATTATGCTATAGGAGCAGTGTTAGGATAGAAAGTTGATAAGTTGGAAAATGCTATATATTATATCAGCAAGAATTTGCAAGGACCTGAATTGAATTATACAGTTACTGAAAAAGAAATGCTAGCTATCATATATGCCCTTAATAAGTTTAGACACTATATTATAGGGTATCCAATATTTGTGCATACAGATCATACTGCAATTAGATATCTTATGAATAAGCCATCAATCACTGGTAGATTGCCTCGCTGGTTATTGTTGATGCAGGAATTTGATATCACAATTGTTGATAAGCCAGGGAAGTCTAATGTTGTTGTGGATTATCTTTCATGTCTTCAATTGCAAGAAGACTCTACAATGATAGATGACACTTTCCTAGATGAGCATTTGTTTCTCATACAGGCTCATACACCTTGGTATGTTGATATTGCCAACTATTTAGCTGCAGCTAAGATGCCAGTTTCTTTTTCTCCTAAGGAAAGAAGATTGTTAGTTGAAAAAAGTTTTAATTTTTCATGGATTGTTGATTGTCTATTCTATATTGGACCTGATAAAGTTATGCAAAGATGTGTCAGAGAAGATGAAATATATGACATCTTGCATGCATGTCATGATGAACCATGTGGAGGTCATTTTGCTGCCAAAAGGACAGCATTAAAAATACTCAATACAGGTTATTATTGGCCTACACTACACAAGGATGTAGCTCAGTACACAAGGAAGTGTGATAGGTGTCAGCGAATGGGCAGACCTACAAAATCAGATGAAATGCCTCTATATCCTCAAATATCTGTAACACCATTTGATAAATGGGGATTAGATTTTGTTGGCCCCATTGATCCACCTTCTAATGGCGGATCTTATATCTTGGTATGTACAAACTATGTGACAAAATGGGTAGAAGCTAAAGCTATGCAACATGCAAGAGATAATAAAGTAGCTGATTTTCTATATGAGAAAATATTTACAAGGTATGGAGTACCCAGGAAAATTGTCTCAGATCAGGGACCTCAATTTACATCAACATTGATAAAAGCTTTGGTCAATGAATATAATATAGGACATAGGAAATCTACTCCATACCATCCACAGTCTAATGGTCAAGTAGAGGTTACCAACAGAGAACTTGAAGGTATTCTTACAAAAACAGTGTCTATCCACAAGAAAGACTGGTCTAATAGGCTTTCAGAGGCAATTTGGGCATATAGAACAACCTAGAAAACACCAATTGGATTCACACCTTTTGAGATGGTCTATGGAAAAATAGCAATGATGCCTATTGAATTTGAGCATAAAACCTTGAGAACAGCCCTACATCTAAATATGACATTATCTGAAGCACAAAAGGAACGCATTTAGCAGTTAAATGCTTTAGATGAATGGAGAAAAATAGTTGTTCAATAGACAGAGTTGATTCAAAACCAAAGAGCCAGATGGCATGATAAGTATATAAGAGAAAAGAGATTCAAAGTTGGTGATTGGGCACTCTTGTATGATTCTAGATATAAAGATGCTCAGGGAAAACTCCACACAAGGTGGTTGGGTCCTTATCAAATAGAAGAAGTTTTTCACAATAGAGCAGTTCGATTGTCCACCATAGATGTTGTTAGATTCAAACTTCTAGTGAATGGACACCGACTACGCCTTTATCACAAGCCGGCTACTAGAGAAGAGTTTCTGCAACAATTTGCCCCTCCAAAAGAAACACAAGTTCCTGCAGCAACTTGTGATGTTCCTGCAGCAACTGGTGATATTCCTGTAGTAACTAATAATGATTCAGTAACTTATAATGAGCTTCCTGTTACACTTGGACATTTTACTAAAGGTGATGTTCCTGCAGCTTTTGCAATGAACTTATCTACCGTATCATAATCAGATATTTCCATGTGAAATATTATTCTCTGTACATAAAGTTTCATCCACTACATTCCATCCCACTTTCTTATCTATCACTTCATTTCATTTTGCCATCAATTTCACCAATTGTAGGTACGTATATATTGTACTTTATTTTAATTTTCCATTTATTAGTTCATTATGACTTTAATCCTGTAATAATCTGCATTAATCCCGACATCTTATCGGCCTGTGTGGACATGTGCTAGGTTAAGTTGGGGGGGTATTTTATGGTCCTTTTTCCCAGTAAGATTGATTATCCTGAGCATTTATTTCCTAACTGACATTACTTGTGATGATTATTATTTCATGCAAGTGAATAATAAGTTCTGCCACCTAATTTTAGATATGTAGATTTTGGCTTTTTGTGAGTCTTTCAAACATTTTGGTGAAGTAGCAGAAGTATCAAAGTAAGAGATGGGAGGTGATCTGATTCACCATGAATTGATTGTGCATGAAGTTTTGCTGTAGGATGTTGTCTGTGTTCACTATTTCCAAAACCACGGCTGGCTGGAGTATTTCTTGAAGATTAGGGATTTCAATGACAAAATAGCTGCGGAATTTATGCATTCTTTTGACGAAGGAGAAGCTACAGTTAAGGGGTTGAAGGTAATTGCTATAGAGCAGAGAATTACGGAGGTCACAGTTTTGCTATAGGAAGGAGAACTCTTTCCAGAATCGAAGGACGCAAGAAGTGTCAGGGCAGAGTTCATAGTTGCTACAGATAGACCCTTAATGATAGATAGGCAAGGAACTAGAGGGGTTTCTTTTCCAGCACATTGGCCTCAGGTAGCTCTGTATATCATGAAGTATATCACCTGTGAAGGATGGTATTCAAATCTCCACTCACCTCACTTCAAGCTACTCAGTCATATACATCATAATAGGTGAATTAATGTCCCAAATTTCCTATATCATCTCATTTCTATAAGTGCTAAGGAGACTAAAAAATATGGCAATCATTCTGTTAGCCATCATGGTCTGATAAAGTTGCTAGTACAACGGTCCCTATGAGATGTTTCACAGATAGAATGGGGTGTGTTTGAAGATATTCTGCAATTTAGGGCAAATGAAGCCCCTGTTGAAGATAACCCTCTGGTTCAAGAAGGGATGGCTATAGAAGATCTTTCTAGTGAAGAAGAGGGTTTGTTAGTTGTTGAAGGAGTTGCAATAATTTTAGAAGAAAATATTGAAGTAGGGCTAACTGAAGGACAACCCTCTACCTCTCGTCATGAAGGTTCACCTATTTTGCAAAAGGAAGGAAAATAATTAGAAAAGGAGGATTCAGATTAGGAATTTGTTGTTCGGTAGCAAGAAGTGCACATTCCTCATGCAGCCAAGAGGCGTCGAACAAAAACAAGAACTCCTATGTCAGTTTCAAAAGTGTATGTTAGGAGAATAAGAAGAAAGACATAGAAAACTCAACCAGTGAGTAAGCCAACAGAGGTAATTGCAGTAGACACTTCAGAAGAAGAAATGCCACAGATAAGGAAACCCAAGAAAACCCTATAGAAGATGAAATTCAGGAAAATCTTGCAGGAGAGGAAATTCAAGAAGCTATTCAGGAAGAGATTGTAATTGATAAGCTTGCAAATCTAGCTTCAGTGGCATTACAATCTGAGGAGACAATTGATGATGTTGCACAGCAACTTGAAGAAAACATGGGAAATATGCCAATCTAGGACGAGGAAGTTATTGAATAAATTCCATGGTCTAAGGTAGGACCCATAAAAACTCCTTCATCCCTGACTAGCTTGTCAATTGCTTTAACATTCTTTAGGCAATGGGAAATAGAGAAGGATAGGTTGCATGGAATAATTAATAAGCAGCAAAAAGAGATTGAAAAGAAAGATAATAGAATTAAAGAGTTGGAGACTAAGGTAGAAGAAATCTATAGTATGGTTCCTGAGATAATGCAGTGTAGAGCTCCCCCAAGAATCTATGCAGTGCACTTGAAAGAACAGTATCTGAATTTCAGATTAAACCGCATAGTAAGGGACCTTAGCCCATCCTTGGAAACACCTGAGGAATTCTGTCATGCTTTTCAAACCTCCCCACATTCTGTAAAGAACTTGTTATGTGAATTTTATTTACATAATTATGTTGTGCCCCAAGACAGAGAATGGAATCCCTTGTTATACATTGGGGATATTCATGTCAAAGCTCTAATGTCATGGATACAAAATGAAATGATTCTAGGATCACAAGCCAGGGAGTTTGAAAAACTGGAACTTGACTGTCCATTGCCATTAAGGAGGGAAGCAGTAGAACCTAGAGTTCTGTATTATGACTGACAAAAATTATTAATAAGAAATGATGTTAGGAAGGTAGTACTTCCAATGAGAGAGGAAGTATATCAAGTGTTTGAGCAATTAGTCCAAACCCACAGGACAATAGCACTAGAGGGACTAACTCAATGTTGGAATCATCTACCAGATCATCTAAAACTGGGAGAACCCTATTCATTACAGAATTTTCATGCAGCTATATAGAGAGCCTCTAGATATATACAATTAGGAAGGGAGAAAACCAATAATTGGTTACCATTAATCTTTCAGCCTCCTATCCTAATGTGGCCACTTTTGGCATGCCAACCAATAGAACAGAATTATGATGTGAATGTTGAAGAATCAGCTAGATGGTCCAGGTTGGAGAAAATGAAGGGATTTTACTGGAGTTTTCCTCTCAAGGGAACCAGATAGAACACTATGGGTGATTTCAGAGTCTCAGCAAAAGTTAGAAATTTTCCTTTTGCTACAGGAGCAGCAAACCCTTAGAGTTGGGGGGCATCATAAGTCGGTGTATTGACATGTTTTTATCAGGACTTTTAGGTCTTTTTGGTATCTTTTGGGTTGCATTATGATAGTAAAATATTATGCACTGAGTATATGTAATCCATGTTTTAAAAACTAAACTTAAGAAATCATGTTTGAACCTTGCCAATTTCTTCTTGCAGCCATGCCAATATATTCCTGTAGCCAAATGGTTTATCTTTGTGATATGCGGATTATTTAGGATGATTTCATATGTGAATTAATGAATGTATTAGTTAAAGTAAAAATACATATATGCGTGTCCTTGTATTCTGTTTCTGTTTTAGTGCAGGTAATAATTGATGCTACAGTGAAGAATTCTCTTCCGCGCCTAAGGACTGGAGAATCATGCCAGAGAGCTGGAGGTCAAATTAAAGGATAATCAAACGAGCGCGATCTAAGGCATAATCAGAGCAGTGCGCTTCATCACGAGAGTTTAACGCTAGTACATGTTTAATTTGTAAAACATTTCTTCGGCATGCAAAGGACTGTGGTTCAGTTACAGATCCACAGTTCTTATAGCCAAGCTCTCTGTTATTTCCTTTGTCTGGCAGTGATCCGCCTTTTCTTCTGGGCATAATTGTAGTTATTTATTGTAGATTGTCTTTTCTATTTAAATAATCTCTCTCTTCTTTTTGGGTTAGACAAAATGGAAAAGGATTGAGCATTTTCTGTCATATATTCTAGATTTCCATCTTTTTGATATGTAATCATCTTTCAAGAAGAAGTAAATAAAAATCATGTTATTCTGATCTGTTAAGAGTTCTTTATTGAAATTTTGATATCACTCATCCAAGGGGGCCCACTTGGTGAGTGATCCTATGTTTATGATTTTTGAAGTTAGATTTTACTTAGTTGCAGTAGAAGTTCATGGCTGAGATGTTCCTGCAGCCATTGGAAACAGATCCTTTGACTGTTCCTGCAGCCAAGGCAGAATAGAGTTAGTCCTTTTATTTCCATTAATTCATTTCAACAGCATTTTGAAAAGCTTTCATTTAGTCTTTCTGATTTTTATTCCTATTCCTTCCATTAATTGAGAATAATCATTCAAGGAGCTTAGTGCATATATTTTGTAGACTCATTTCAAGTTTTACATTCCTGGATTGACAACTAAATGAACACCAACCATGAGAATAGTAAACTCTATCATATGAATATCCAAACTTAGGATTGAGAATTCAGTTAGAGATATTATTGTTATTAATGTTGGGGTAGACATTTACTACTCATCATTATTCATCAGCATCTACCATGCTTAATTACAGTCTCGATTAAGATCAATACCAGAGGCCTTTGACCTCTTCCTTAATCCCAATTCGATCACCTATGATCGACCAAATCTCCTTCACATATGATATTACATTCCAAGACCATGACACATATTACCCATGATCTACAATGAGATCTTACATCATTTTATACCAACCCTAAGGCCTAGACCAATTATGTTGGCCACCTAAAAGATATTACAATAAGATCATTACATAAATCTATATTACAATGATATGCCATGTCATCTTAAGACCAAAACAACAATAACCAATCCATAGAACATCCCGAAACTACTTGATAATGTGTAGAGTACACGTTAACATGATACCGATCCATAACCTAGATAGGTATTAGACCTATTCTGGGTCCACCACGCTAAAGTAATGTCTTGGAGCAGTGGAAGCATGATCAAAGAACATCTTTAGCATCTTGAAATCCATCTAGAAGCCGTACCAACACCACTTATGCATCCTATCAAGATTCCTCAATGAAAGATTTGTTGGTTAAACCTTAAACCAATGTCGGTATGGGTTTAGAAGAGTGTGTGATGGCATCTGATTACCAAGTCAATACGAACTAACCAAAACATGCTCCAAAAGCATGTAACACATAAAATTAAACATACTCCATAGATCCAAACATGTCGGAAGTATCCAATAGATAGTCCCTTCTGCCGGTAATACTAGATCTTCTACCAGTAACCAAAACCAATCTGTTGGTAACCTACCATAATAGCTAATGTTGACATCAATGACAAAAAATCAATGCAACGCATAATCAATTCATCCATAAAGCCAACAATCTCCCCCTTTGGCATTGATGGCAACACTAGATGTGAAAAACATCTAAGTACCAAGTAATGCGAGACAAGTCTCCCCTTGTGGAAGACAACCAGTAGTCTCTCGAATATCAATAACTCTCCCCCTATGTATAATATCTTTGTAAAGTTCTGAATTTATTTTTCACATTACTATCTCTCCCCCTTCGACATCAATGCTAGAAATTTGACACTAATATCAAAGCAAGAATATAAACCTCTAAATCTTAAAGTTGAATACTCCCCTTGAGTACTAGCACCACTCATCAGTGTCAGAATGAATAATATCTCTGATAATGTATGTCATACTGATGACAAACTGCATCAATCAAGTCTTTGTTAGAGGGGCAGAAACCCCTAACCTGTCTCTCAAATATTCAAATGATTCCTTAGATAGTGGTTTAGTGAATATATCTATAATCCATTCTTTAGTGTTCACATAGACCAATTTGACTTCCTTTCCTTCTACCTTGTTGTTCAGAAGGTTATACTTTCTTGATATATGCTTAGTCTTAGAGTGAAATACCAGATTCTTAGACATGGCAATAGTTGTAAAGTTATCATAGTAGATAACTACCGGTTCACTACAATTTACCTTGATATCCTTCAACATTCTTCGTCCACAAGAATTGAGTGCAATTAGTTTCTACTGCAACATACTCATCTTTTACAGTAGATAAAGAAATGCATGACTATTTTTTGTTGACCCATGAAACCAATTTCTTTCCAAGAAAGAAAGCTCCACCAGAAGTGCTCTTCATGTCATCAATATCTCCTGCCCAATCTAAATATGCATATGTACATAAAGTGAAATCATCATTTCTAGAATACCATAATCCATATTTCATTGTTCCTTGCAAATACTAGAATATCCTCTTTATTGTACATTCATGATTTTATTTAGGATTACTTTGATATCTTGAAACAATACTTACTGCATTCATAATATCTAGTCTAGTTTGAGTTAAATATAACAAGCCACCAATCATAGACTTATATCTTGTCAGATTTACCGATGTAGAAGTATCCTTGATAGATAATTTCTCACTTGTCACCATAGGAGTAGTTACCAGTTTGGAATTATCCATACCAAAATTCTTCAACAATTCCCTCAGATACTTAGTTTGACAGATAAAAATGCCTTTGTCAATTTGAGTAATCTGCAAACCTAAGATAAATCTCATCTCACCAATCATAAATATTTCAAATTCATTTTTCATATTATTAGAAAATTTCATGCACAATTTATCTCCTCCTCCAAAAATGATATCATCAACAAATACCTTAATAATTAGAATATCATCATCAGTGATCTTATAATATAAATTACTATCAAAACTGCCTTTAGTAAAACCAAGCCTCAAAAGATATTTATCCAACCTTGCATACCAAGCTCTAGGATCTTGTTTCAGTCCATATAAAGCTTTCTTCAATATGCAAACCATATCTTTATCATCTGTTAGTGAAAATCCACCAGGTTGCTTAATGTATACTTCTTCCTCAAGTTCACCATTTAAAAATGCACATTTAACATCCATAATCAATTCCTTCCATTTGAGAATATCCTTTACATACCAATCTATCCTTGTTTCTTATAACTTGACCATCCTCATTTAGTTTATTCCTAAAAACCCATTTAGTTCCAATAAAATTCTTATTTTTAGGCCGGGGAACCAAAGTCCAAGTCTCATTTTTCTCTATTTGATCTAATTCATCTTCCATAGCCTTTAACCAATGTTCATCTTTACAAGCTTCAATAACATATGCCGGTTCAATTTGAGAAATAAGACATACCTCTTCATTTGGCAGTCTTCTTCTTATCATAACTCCCTTGTTCCTATCTCCAATGATTTGATCTTCAAAATAATTTAATCTTACATACCTTGGTGTCTTCTGAACTTTAGGTTCACTTCTCTAATCATCAGTCACAGTTAAATTTTATGATTGTACTAGTGTAACTATCTCAATTTCCTATACCGGTTGAGGCATTGTCATTTCAGTTATGATCATTTCAACTGACGGTTCCCTCTCATATGATATAGATTGATTTCTGTATTGCTCATCCACTTTCACATTAGTGCTCTCCACAATTTTTTGCAATCTTTTGTTATAACATCTATATAATTTTCTTTAAATTGAATAATTAAGAAATATTCCTTCATCACATCTAGGACCGAACTTCCCAATTGAATCATCTCTTTTGATATAGTATTTACTTCCAAAAATTCTGAAATATTTAATAGTAGGTGTATGTCCAAACCATAATTCATAAGGGGTCTTATCAGTTTTACCTTTGATGTGAACTCTATTGAATGTGTAGATTGTTGTACTCATTGCTTCTCTCCAGTAGATGTGAGGCAATTTGGCTTCCATCATCATAGATCTTGTTGCATCCAAAATGGTTATGTTCTTTCTTTCCACTACTCCATTCTACCAATGAGTCCAAGGTGCAGATAATTGTCTCCTAATTCCATTTGTCTCCCAATTGACATTCCTTACATACCAGATTATGAGGCTTCATAATATGAGGTATATCTCTAACTGCCTTAGTTGAACTGATCTTAACAATTTAATCAAAATTAACATGACACAACCTCTTATGCCATAACCAACTCTCATCAATATGATAAATCAAACATGTCTTATTACCGGTGTTCAAGTGAAAGATATTACCTCCATTCTGAATACTAGTTGCAATCTCCAAACCAGTCTTGTTAATGATTTTGTATTTCTATCTTTAAATTGAAGTTGGAAACCCTTGTCCACAAATTGACCAACACTCAAAATATTATGCTTTAAACCTTCTACATAATAGACATTATCAGTATCATTCTTGCCATCCAAAGAAAGAATACCTCTACCTTTGATCATGCATGCTTTGTCATCTCCAAATCTGACTTAATTGCCATTGTATTATTGTAGGGAAATAAATTTTCTTTTATCTCTAGTCATATGATGTGAGCATCCACTATCAATTACCCATTCATCCTTATCTTCAACTTTTCCTGCCAGGGCCTTTTCTTCATTCATGATAGCTGGTTCCAGTTCATCTTCCTTTAAAGCATAAAACACCCATTCCTTTCCATTGTTAGATCCACTAGCGGAGTCTTGTGTCGGTTCATCCCTAGAGTCATCACTTACTCCTTCCTCATCCTCTATGTAGCATTGTTTATGTTTCTCTAATCTATATCTGTTCTCATTAGGCTTAAATGATTTCTTAACTCTTTCTTCAAATCTTTCATTCCTTTTAGGACATCTAGATGCAAAATGACCAATCTTACTACATGCAAAACATTTAAAAGGTGCTTTTCTTTCATACTTACTTCATGTCAGTCCTTTAGGTACTCTTCTAGCAAATAAGGCTTCAAGTTGCTCAAATTCTTCATCTTCTTTCTTCATATCTTCCAATTCTTTTGCATATAAGGCTTTCCAATCACTTTTTTAAGTAGATGATGATGCATGAAAAGCAAGTTCAGATTTTGCAGATCCAAAAGATCCAAATTCTTCAAGCTCAAAAGTAGATAATTTCCGAATCAGAATGTCTCTATTAACTAAAGTGTTTTCCATTGTTCTCAACTCATTAATTACAGTTGCCTTCATCTTGTAAGCCAATGGAAGGGCTCTCAAGACTTTGGAAACTATTTCATCTTCACTCAGAGATCCTCCACAATATTGAATTCTCATAACAATCTCATTTACTCTTTCCATAAACATAAGAATTCTTTCATTATCTTCCATCTTCAAGTTTTTATATCTTACCTGGTAACCATCAAGTTTAGCAATTTTAATAGTGAGATCACCATCAGTCAATCCCATGATTTGCTGATCAGTAAATGCACACAAGAGGGCTTCTCTAGCTCTCCAATCATTTTCAATATTCTTGTCTAGGTCTGCAGGACCGGGATTGTCGGATGTCGGATCATAAGGTGTGTATCCTTTCTCAATGATCTGCCAAATATCCTTTCCAAGACATCTAAGATGAGTCTCCATTTGAATTTTCCATATCCCATAATTTGTTCCATCAAGCTTAGGGATTTCTCTTTTGAAAATAGTTGCTAGTGGATTTGAAGTTTTAGCTACCATAGGATCTACCTCAAGCAGTTAAGCATCTGCAAAAGAGGACCAAAGATCTGATACCATTAGTTAGGATAAGTGGTAAACAACTTAGGGGGGGGGCGAATTAGATGTTAACAGATTATATCAATTAATCCACTTAATAACCTTTAACCGGATCACATAAACATTTACCAGAATAGCAGAAACAGATACCGGTAAGCAATGAAACTTAACAATAAAGAAGATAATCAACACAATGAAACCATACCCCATAACACCATGACTTGTACGCGAAAAACCCAAAAAAGGGAAAAACCACGGTGGGAAGCCTACCCACAGTTAGATGATAATTCTATAGAAAGTATGTGATACAATGAGGAGCCTACATATGTAGGAAGGCACATTGCCTAGATCATAATGCTCATTACAAAAGAGTCTCACTGACTATAGAGAGGTAACAACCATCTCAAGATAAATGCACAACAATCCAATAGAGTGAACTGCTAGATATAGCGTCTACCTTGCCTGATTACAGTCCCGGTTAAGCTCAATATCAAAGGCCTTTGACCTCTTCCTTAATCCCAATTTGATCATCTATGATCAACCAAATCTCCTTTGCATATGATATTACATTCCAAGACCACGACACATATTCCCCATGATATACAATGAGATCTTACATCATTTTATACCAATCCTATGACCTAGACCAATTAGGTCGGCCACCTAAAAGATATTACAATAAGATCATGACATAAATCCATATTACAATGATATGCCATGTTGGCTTAAGACCAAAACAATAATAACCAATCCATAGAACATGTAGAAACTTCCTGATAACGTGTAGAGTATAGGATAACATGATATTGGTCCATAAGCTAGATAGGTACTAGACCTATTTTGGGTCCACCATGCCAAAGCAATGTCTTCAAGTAGTTGAAGCACAATCAAAGAACATCTTCAGCATCCTGAAATCCATCTAGAAGCCGCACCAACACCACTTATGCATCCTATCAAGATTCCTCAGTGAAAGCTCTGTCGGTTAAACCTTAAACCAATGCCAGTATGGGTCTACAAGAGTGTGTGATAGCATCCAATTACCAAGTCAATACCAATTGACCAAAACATGCTCTAGAAGGATGTAACACATAAAATCAAACATAATCCATAGATCCAAACATGTCAAAAGTGTCCAACAGATAGTCCCTTCTACCGGTAACACTAGATCTTCTACTGGTAACCAAAACCTGTCTACCGGTAACCAACCATAACATCTAGTGTTGATATCAATGACATAACATCAATGTAACACATAATAAATTCATCCATAATGCCAACAATAAGAGGCCTCAATTGGAGGTTGTGCCACCAATTCAAGAAGTAGAGGTGGAAAGACCAAGCTCTCCTAAGTCAATTGGTTCTCCTATTGGTCCTGCCTCCCCACCTCCAAGCCTTGATGATCCTTCTTCAATCTCTACTACTGTTGCTATGTCATATGATCCTTCCCCTTCATAGAAATTTCTTTAAGAGACAACTATAAAAAGGACTATGGTTGCATCATCCTCAGGTGGCCCCCTCTCTCAAATCCAAGAGAGTCCAAAGTTGTGGCTACCTTGCATAGATTATCTCTGAGGAGGGATATTCCATTTTAGTATTATGAAGGTTTTGAATTTTAGGGAGATGAACCTATACCACCTCATAGGTTTGACACAAGATTAGGGGTTACAATTAGAATCCTCCTAAGGAGTGGACCATTGATGCTTTCAAACTTGGAGGTGACTTTAGTGAGGGTGTAAGGTTAAATGCCTATGAATAGTTTATGAGTGATGGTGATTTTATAAATAATAGAGATTTCTGGAATTTTGTAATAAGTAATTTGACAAATAAATGGAAAGAAGGAGAGGAATTAATTTTGATTGTTTGGAGTATGATGAAAGGTTGAGGATTAAGGATGAAATATTAAAGGCTACAAATGAGAAATTTGCAACCATGACTCGTGAAGTGGGGAGAGAGATTTTGAAAAGAAGTGGAGTCATCCTTTTAGAAGGTTGGGATATTTATTTTGTTATTTTTTTATGAACTTAGAAGGAGACATGATATTTATTTGGATGCAATGGATCCAGCACACAGAGAGAAGGTTCTTTCTAGAGTGATTTTTTATGATCACCTTGATCAATTGGTTATTTGGTGTCTTCATAGAGTTACAAAGAAACCTAGAATGAGTCATGAGATAGACCAATTATTTGGAAGTTTGTTGGTGAAAAGTGATGCAGCCAAGGTAGGGAGATCCAATGAAGGGCATCCCCATCTTGTAGCCTATAACACAAAACACCATGCAAGATACCGACAATCGGTAGAGACAAAACAAGATACAACTAATAAAAACATAAAGAGAAATCCTTATAATAGTTAATGAATTACATATGCCCTCAGGCTTTACACATGCTAGACGGCAACCTAAGATTACAAAACAATCCTTACAACTCAAAACTATGATCCCTAGATCATCTACTCAGTGATTCAGCCTCTGATAATAGTCTGTATTATTCTACATTGATCCGGACCTTAGTCCTTCAAGACTTCAGTCCCCCCAGACCAGAATCTCTTTGGAAACTACATCTACTCTCGATTTCTTCTTCCTCGGACCTTTGTCCCCCAAATTGAATCTCCAAACTTCCTCTTTATACCAACCGCAAGCAACACAACTCAATCAAGTCAGTCAAAGACCAACCGGTTCAAGATGAAATGCGCAAACAATAATAGGTCGGCCCAAATCACCAAGAACATCTCCAAAATTTATAGAACTTCATGCAGACCTTCGAGAAAATCAGTCAAGGCTCAAAACAACATCTCTCAATGGTCTGCAAGTTATGAAAACCATCCACAACCCAATTTGGCTTTGATTTACTCATTGCAAGACCAACCAATAAGAACACACCAATGCTAGAACAATATTGGAATCGATATCTCACCAGAATCAAACCCAAATGCCATGAATCTTGAGTATGAACAAGACAAAGACCTCAAGGAGATAAATCCAAATCCACGACTCTGAATCCAAAAACATGAAGAAATGCAATGATCTCCAAGAAACGCCATTGTTAACTGCTCTGACCAAATGAACTACTCTGATGCTCCTGCATCAGAATCTTGGGGTTAATTAAAAAGTGACTCCTATCATTTGATTCAGTTCGATGATCTTTCAGCAGGTACTTGCAATTGCCTCCGTGGTTCAGCAGGATGACTATAGGTTCTGGTTGCCTCTCCTCAGCAAATCTACTAAACCACCCTGCAGCCTGCCTTGGTTCAGTGATCTGTTCAAGTCTCCACCTACCAACTTCCTCAAGCTCAAGCTTCTAGGTTTAGCGGTTTGCTTGCAAGAAATGTACTACCTCAATGTTTGGCGATCTGAACAAGTCCACAAGCTGCTTCAAGTTCTTTTCAACCAACCGGTTCACAATAGGTTCCTAAGAAGCTCTTCCTCCATCAACAGGTTCATATCCTGTTCTTCCTCCATCAACAAGTTCATAACCATCTCTGATACCACTTGATGCAGCCAAGGTAGGAAGATCCAATGAAGGATATCCTTGCCTTGTAGCCTATAACACAAAACACCATGCAAGATATCGACAACCGGTTGAGACAACATAAGATATAATTGGTAAAAACATAAAGAGCAATCCTTATAATAGTTAATGAATTACATATTCCCTCAGACTTTACACATGCTGGACCACACCCCAGGATTACAAAACAATCCTTACAACCTAAAACTATGATCCTTAGATCATATGCTCAGCAATTCGGCCTCTGGTAATAGTTTGCATTGTTTTGCACTGATTTAGACCTCATTCCTTCTGGACTTTAGTTCCCCTGAACTAGAATCTCTCCAGAAACTATATCTTCTCTCGATCTCTTCTTTCTCAGACCTTTGTCCCCCAAAATGAATCTCCAAACTTCCTCTTTATACCATCCACAAGCAACACAACTCAATCAAGTTGGCCAAAGACCAACCAGTTCAAGATGAAATGTGCAAACAATAATAGGTCAGCCCAAATCACCAAAAACATCTCCAAAATGCATAGAAATTCACGCGGACCTCCAGGAACATCGTTCAAGGCTCAAACCAACATCTCCCAATGATCCACAAGTTACGAAAACCATCTACAACCCAATTCAACTTTGCTTTACTCACTACAAGACCAACTAGCAGGAACACACCAATACTAGATCAATACCAGACTCGATATCTCACTAGAATCAAATCCAAACACCATGAATCTCGAATATGAATAAACAAAGACCTCAAGGAGATAAATCCAAATCCATGACTCTGAATCCAAAAACATGAAGAAATGCAACGATCTCCAAGCAACTCCATTGTTAACTGCTCAAACTGGATGAACTACTCTGGTGCTCTCGCATCAACTGAATGAACTACTTCAGTGCTCCTGCATCAAAAGTAGTGGTTGATACTTCTATTATAGAGGCAATTTTTTTCCACAAAGTGGCCATAAAGACAAAAGAGGAGGTCCTCATCTTAAGGGAAAAGGTGACAACACTACAGGAACAGTTGTATGGAGGGACTACATATAGACCTACAAGAATGATTGAGTATTATTTTGAAAAAGTAATGGGATTGATAAATGATATAGCTCAGCCTAGGCTAGACATAACAAGGTTGAATAATGAGATGGATGTGTGGATGTGTTGAAGGTACATACTTTATAAGTGGAAAGGAGAGTAAGGGTAGAGATGGTCAAATAATTGCTTGAGTCAAGGATCGATGAGATTTTGGATCATGTAGACACAACTTGGGATGAACATAGAGACTTATTAAATCTTTATTAGGAACACTTGAAATGGCAATGGTTCAAGGCTTTCACATTATCTCACATGAGAAAGATAATTGTAGTATTAGAAGTTTCATTGATTAGGCCTCTTCTTGAATACTTACACAGTATGATTGTGATTTTTAAAGAAAGATTTGGAATGGTCAAGAAGGTCTTCACTATCCATAAAATGTACACACAAAGGATAGGAAATGAGCTCAGAAGATTTCAGTGTCTGGTCACAAGTCACATGTCAGC
This sequence comes from Cryptomeria japonica, assembly GCF_030272615.1. Classification (NCBI taxonomy): domain Eukaryota; kingdom Viridiplantae; phylum Streptophyta; class Pinopsida; order Cupressales; family Cupressaceae; genus Cryptomeria; species Cryptomeria japonica. Next base: position 661,482,564 of record NC_081408.1, on the reverse strand, counting down.
TTTATTTGATAGAGAAAGGGGCATAGTAGAAGTCGAAAAGGTCCTTAAGTCTAAAACATAATGGAAAGAAAATATTAGAATAATACAAGACCAGATGCTTCTTGATATCATTGTAGATGATGTAAAATTTCTAAGAAAGTTTGGGACTGTACATGGATACATTATTAATATTGGATAGTGGAATGATCAAGATGAAGGTGGTCAAGAAAAAAATAGAAAATAAAGAGTATCAACAACATCTCAAAGGATTGAGAATTCAAGAAGCATGGATTTGATGATTTCTAATCCTTTCTCTCTTCTTTTCTAAGTTACCCAATCACTGAAATTTTGAATTTTCAAATTTGTAGTTTCTTGCCCTTTTTTATTTTCTTCTCTTTTCATTTTCTTGATTGTAATATGTTTAAAGTGGTGTATTTCTTGGATAGATCACTAATCTTTAATATCTTTCTACAAATATTGATCTTTATCCTTCTTATTAATTGCATATCTTTAAGAAGGATTTGTAATTTTCTCTTTGTCGATGTGTATTAAATAGGTTTGCAAGGTCATCACACTTTTCAACTTGATAAGGGAGCTTGAGAAAGGAAAATGAGGCTTCCAAATCATCTCTATCAACTACCACCTATGGAGCAAGTGAAAGGAATGTTTGTCCTTGTTAGGGAACTCAAAAAGTTGTTTGTCTGATCTTTATCCTTCTTATTAATTGCATATGTTTGAGAAGGATTTTTAATTTTCTCTTTGTTGATGTGTATTAAATAGGTTTGTAGGGTTATCACACTTTTCAACTTGATAAGGGAGCTTGAACAAAGAAAATGAGGTTTCCAAATCATCTCTAGCAACTACCACCTACAGAGCAAGTAAAAAGAATGTTTGTCCTTGTCAGGGAACTCAAAAATTTGTTTGTCTTTTTCCTGTTAGATGGTTATCTAAACTTTGATATTGTAAAAGTCCTGAAGCTTACATTTCATCCTCAATTTTTTATATAAGAGTGCAATCATGGCTTTATTTTTCTTCTTCTTCTTCTTCGAGACATAGTGACAATACAATTGACTTTGATAGAGAATCTTGTATACTAGTTCACTATGGGTGAATAATATGCAATAGGGTTCATAGTTTTTTCTACAATATAGTACTATAATTTAGTTTCATGTCTTAATTGTAGTAATTTTGCAAAGGATATGTGCAAGTACTTTGCAATATAAACATCTTGAAATCCAACTCAATTATTTCCAAGTTGTTTCTTTTAATTGTTGTCTAAAATCTTTTATGAATCAATAAAATTAAGGATTTTTGGTTGATACGTCTTCACTGTTGTGTTAAGTTTGAATTGATTTCAGCTTCTTCTAAAGTAGGAGATTAAACTTGTTAACTTTGTTCAAAGGGATTCTATGTAGAGAGAAAGTAATGAGTTGTAATTTGGAGATTCATTTTATGCTATAATTGATATTAGGTATTAGTTATACTAGGCAAAATGTAGTGCAAAGTCTATACATTTTATATTGTAATAATGGTTCATCTAGCCCAATGGATGAGGCACTTATCATAGTATTGTATTGATAAATTGTGGGAGAGAAAAAATTCATCAGACAATTCAATTTTAATTTTGTTTTATTTCATTTTGAAGCAGTTAGGATAATAAGTTCTCATTGTGATCAAAATTATCTAAGGGTGAAGGCCACATCCTAAAAGGTTTAAAGTTTATTGGACCACATAATAGGTTGAGAACATATTTTTTGTAACCCCGAATAAGTCTGAACATATGAGAAGTTCTATTAAAAGGGATACCCCCCTAGGTCCTATAGAGCCTAAAGTGTAGAGAGAGTGACTAGCTCCTTATCCCTGGTCATTTCTCTATCTATTGGTCCATTGATCCAAGGCCTTGAAGATTGAGGTTGGCTTCTCATAGAGGGATTTTCAAGTAATTAGTTTGAAAAACCAATAGTAGCAATAAAATTCACTAAAAACATATGATAATAAAACCATCACCACTAGAAAGTACACATAATGATCTTTTGAATGATACTTTTCTTATAAAAATCAAGCTCATGGATCAAAAGCTATAGAAATTTGAATAAAATATCTCTATTAGGACGTCTAAAAAAAATTCCCCCTAGGGGCTAGCTACTAATTGCCCCTTGTGACCTTCACTAAGCTCTAGGCGCTTAGGGTTTTTAGAAAATTCAACCAATATTTGGGTGATGGGTGGGTAGAGGCTTGATGGTGATGAAGCATGTGTCATTGATAGTACCACTATAGGCTGAGCTCCCCCCATCCCCCTCATGGATATTGTCTAGTTGCTTGAAACTATGCAACCAAATGCTTAACATGAAAAAATAAAAAACATTTTTTAAACCCAAAAAATATATTGGATTACTTTTTATAGTGACACCAACAAAGGACTACATAGTTTCTATGTTTGTGTACAAGTGACACAAACCTATGATGGAAATGGATATGTAGGTAGATAAAAAGAAACTTATATAAAGGGAAAAAGGCACATTGTAACATGTGCCCCTTATATAAGTTACCTTTTATTTGCTTACATAGTCATTTCCACCTACGATAGGGAGGGATATTTTCTAAATATTCTCTATTAGCTATAGTACTATGCTAGCAACTATGTTTGATACTGTACAAACATGGACCTTCACAAATCTACTTTAAACCTTCCAGAAATGGAAAATTTTCTTTAGTGGCTAAATATCAAGTGTTATATATGAAAATAAGGTTTGTTCGGTCCTCTGGAGTTGATGGTGGTGCCTATTTTTCTATAAATACATCTAATAAAATCTCATGCTCAAATCACTCTTATATAAAAATAGTTTGCAAATTTGGAGTTGTGATACCATAAGTAGTTGATATTGTCCTCGCACACCCAAAGATCACCTGCAAAATAAAAATATCCTTAAACAAAAGAGTAGAAAAAGAAGATGAATTTATTGATTAGGGATGCAATAATCTACAATGATCAATAATGGATCAAAGATCTAGTATAAACCCCTCAAGTGATTTTACATATTGTACATGAGTCATTGCTTATATAGACAAGATGAAAGATAGGATTAAACAAGATTGTGAATTTTTTTTTAATCCTATGACTTGAGATAACTAGCGATAAGATAAGATCACATGACAACTAAGAACTTCTAGAAATTTTCCTATACCACTAAGTACATTTAAGATTTGAACATGTTAGAATAGAACCTACTAGGAGAACTAGCTATGTACAAAACCCTATTCATGTTGTAGAGTCAAATATGCATACCCCTTTGAAATTCCACCTACACTTTTATAGCCACTTTAGTGTACATTCTCCTAGCATTTGAGTAGGCTCATTTCAGCCCCTGCATCAGCCTTTTCCCTTCTTGAGATGCTTAGGAATTTATTTTCAGTAGCTATCCTTTAGCTTCTATTTTGAATTATCCACGTGTTTCTCTAGTTGCTCATTTCTTTTTAGCATGATTCATATGGACACTAGCATGCCACAAAGATTTCCATGCAACGTGCATTCATCCCGTGACATCTTAACATTGAAATGTTAGTTCTGTGCATTTTGACACTTGTCACCTATCTTGGTTGGTGGAAACAACTCAAAATCTTCTAAACGGATCGACACACCCCTTTTCCCTCCTTTTTATCTCTTTTAAATCTATATTTTCTCTCCATTCAATCTCCATTGGTTCTCTAAAGAAAGAATTATCATTCTTTGGCCTCTCACAACTTTCTCTTGCTCTATCACTTTCTACAACAATCTCTAGCTTGCTATAGCATTCTCAAGCTCTCACAATACTCTTTGCAACCCTCTTGGATTTCTCAAGCCTTTTTGGTAATATATTTCTATCATTCTATCCATCTCATCTTTGAGCATCTTGGGATTTGTCACATCCCTTATCTATTAAATCATTTATTTTTTATATTTACATTTTGGTCTATCTATCTATTTGGGTTGTCCATGGAGGTGGAAACACCAAAATAGGGGTTTGATTGAGGTAGACCTCTAAACACAACCCCCAACATTTTCCTCTATCATTTGTGTGTAGGTTTCTGTTGGTAGTGGACCAACGTCCTTCATGGGGATTTGCAACATGGTTTAACAGCCTCCTGTGGATTCTATAAGTCTAGTGGTTGTATCGGGCATTGACAGGTTGATCTTTTGGTACAATGACAACCCTATCTTGTAACAAATGGTATCAGAGCTTGGTCACAGGTTTGAATCACGTAGGCCGCAATGAGTGACGCTGGGAGAGGGATTGTTGGTAGTGGGCCAACATCCCTCACAGGGATTTGCAACATGGTTTAACAGCCTCCTGTGGATTTTATAAGTCTAGTGGTTATATTGGGCATTGACAGGTTGATCTTTTGGTGCAATGGAAACCCTATCTTGTAACAGGTTCTTGATCAAGGAAAGAAACTCATTTAGCAGGAGGCTTCCATCATGTACCGGTTGCAAGCTTCCTTCATCTTGTCTTATCTTATTTTAGCCTTTCGCATTCTATATCACTTATTTTACTTATTATAATATCATTTCTTTAGTCCTACAACTGCATTAATACCTTTCATATGGTCTATGTACTCTGTTCGTACATGATAGTACTACACCACACTGGTGTCCTAGTTCTGCGAGCTCATCTTGAAGATAGAGGCTTAACAGAGATTTCCAAAAGTCTTGTCGATAGCTTATTTATTTAATTTTGTATTTTGCATCCACTAGCCCACCTTTAACACTAGTTTAAGTCAGGTAGAGAGAAGGTTGGTTTGTTCCTTGGAGTTCATCACTTCAAGTATAACAAATCTCGTCCTCTCCATTTTTGGTGAACCCAACATAAACACTACTTCTGCATAATTTTCAAATCATTCTTTATCATTTCTTCAAGCTATCAAAAGGGATATACATCTACCTTCAACCAAATTGTCTATATCTCTCTTTAAAACTAAACTTTTTATTTTCCTTTCTTCTATCCCTTTCCAATTTTGTTAAGAAGCTCTTGTACACGCATGTGAAAATAAGTTTTTTTCTCCTTTCTTATTATTCTTTGTTGATCCCTCTCCCAAGATTCCTTCTACTTGTGAGAATATTTTGGTGCAAGAGGATGAAATCATTGATACTTTTCTTAGCATTACTCTACCTTCATTTCATGCACTCTCTTCTAGAGATGATGCATTAGTGAATAAGGACTCTCATCCCACATTTGATCTGTCACTAGTCATTTATGTGATTGCAGCTAGTCCTTCTCCAAAGAAGGTATTTTTTATTCATGGTGTTCCTTTTAAAAATGAAGCACATGATCTTTTTATGAGATACACATAGTCTAAGGCTCCTCCTTATGAAATGGTAGCCCATACTTATACCACTTGTAGAAATAAGAAAAATGTTGATCACTCAAATACTTCTTTACCACCTTCTCAACCAGATCTTCCTCAAGTGCCTAAATCTTAAATTAAGCAAACTAATTATTACTATCTTATTGAACAACTTCATGTTACTCCCGCTAAGATCTCACTTTGGGATTTTCTTCAGACTACTCTAGTTTATCAAGGTACACTTCAGGAAGCTCTTCAGAAGATCTTATTGCCTTCTTCTACAAGGCCTTCAAATGTAAATGCATTGAAGGATCATATTTGTACAAAATCGCCGAATATCACATTCTATCCACATGAACTCCCGCCTCTAGAAGTAATAAATCAAGCAGATCCATTAATGATAATCATTTATGTTAATGGTGTCAACATTAAATAGACTCTCATTGATATTGGCTAAGCATGCAATGTTTGTAGTCTATATCTATTTCCTAAAATCAAAGTGGATTTGAATTCTCTTGCTGCATCTTCTATGTTCCTATGTGGTTTTTATAATACTGGTAAAACCGAGGGACCTCAAAGAGATCAATCCGGACTGGTCAGCAAGAGTAAAAACAATGGAAACACAAGGACATGATAGAGGCAATGCAGAACATATTGTATTATAACATGAAAACTGATTACAACCAATGGGTAACAACCAGGTTACAAAAACTGGCTCATAGGCCTACTAAAACATGTCACAACCGGGACCTCAAATCTTAAGAGCTATCTTCTATTCTCAGTTTAATTTCTTGGTTACATTCTAATGCTCAATTATAATTATTTATATGATCCAAGGGGATCCAGTTGGCCCAAAAAGCGATCAAAACCCAAAGAACAAGACATAACGTGCAAAACCAACAAGGTCAGCCTCCACCAAAGAAACTCTGGAAAATCCAAAGGATGAAGAGTAGATCATGGGAAAAGGTTAGCCACATACTAAGGAACATTGGAATCAATGCTCAGGGCTCACAAGTTATGGAAGGGATCTAGTAGATTACTAATGCAAATAAGTCCAGGCAACCGGTAATAGGAAATTGTCTCAAAAACTGGTAGTGATAACTTGTCGAAAAACGATCCAAATGCTCCACGGTTTGGGAATAAAGAGGATGGTCAAGTTTCCAAGATAAAATCTAACTCCATAGGTTCTAGTGAGCCAAATCCAATTTACACAGAAAGAAATGTTGAAACTGCAAGTAGAAAGAAAAACATAAAGGAAATATTTTGGTTGATGCAAGATTGCTATGAACTAGGGATGCTCCTGCATCAGACATCCAGGGTTGTTGAAAAAGTGAGTCTCTCACTTTACTGGGGTTACAGGAAAGCCAAGGTAGTCTACCTCTACTTCAGAAATCTAAGATTAATCTTCAACTGGTCTATCCTTCCACTTCACAAGATACTCCTTATACCGACTGATCTGGGTACTATGCCCAATCCTACTGTCCAAAATGTCTACAATCTGATCCAGTTCCTTCTGGGGCAACTGTTTCTCCAAGTCTGCAATATTGTCCTCATTGAATTCTGGTTCATGATACTCATGAAGATCTGCAATGTTAAACATAGGTGAAATACTCAAACTATCTGGTAACTCCACTTCATATGCATTCCCAAAACTGAACTTTCTCAAAATCCTGCAAGGTCCACACTTTCTCATCTACAATTTGTTATAAGTTCCAACTAGGAATCTTTCTTTTCTCAGATACACCATCACTTCATCGCCAACTTCAAATTCCTTATGTCTCCTCTTCTCATCTTCCTTCTCCTTATACTTGCTATTCATGTCCTCCAAATGTTGCTTAAGTTGAATATGTAAGTCATTCATGTGATATGCAAATTATTCTTCTTCTGAACTTCTCCGGTCTTCGCTACTAATATCCCTTAATTCTGATATACCTCTTGTGTGCATGTAATATTCATCTTATAAAATATCAATTAGAATAAAAGGAAAATCATGAATCCCTATCTAATCAAAGAATTCTAACAAACAGACAATGAAATAACACAATCAAGCAAAATAGGAACTATAAATGAAATCAACTAAAGACTCCCTATTATGTGACTGCGTATAGCTTCCATTGCGCTTCTCTTCTCTGTGGTATGATGGCTCTCAGATATTACGTTAGTAACCTGCAAGTGAAACAAAGATTCAAAGTTCGTGATTGTTAAAAATGGAGATTGGATGCTCGATTTATAGATTTTTGGAGAAGATTGATTGAAAGGTGGAACAAAATGATCAAGAGGTGGAACTCAGGTGAGCTCACATGTTGATTGATAGTTGAACTACTGACCTGGTGGTGAAACATAATAGATTGAATAGATTAAAGGAGTCAACTGATTGAGAAAAAGCTAACTGAAAGAAGAAAAAGAATGATTGGAGGAAATAAAGAAGATGAGAAAGAGAACTAGAAGATGAAAATGGAGACTAGAGAGATAAATGATTTAATTAATTAATTGATTTAATTAATTAATTTAGCATATGCTTGCATTTAGACTTAGATTTTTAATTTAATCCTTGCATGAGATTTTAATTCAAATATTGAATTTATTTAATTCAATTTAGTATTTGAATATATTTAGAACTTCACTTTGATTTTCAATTTGGTTTTTGAAATCATGCACATGTAATTGAATTTGGAAGAAATTAGAAAAATATGAAATTAAATGAAATTAGAATTTGGGGATTTGGAATTGAAGAATTAATTAGTTAATTAAATAATTTAAAGAAACTATTTAATTATGTAGAAATGAAATTTAATTAATAAATATTATTTAAATTAAAGGATTGAATTACAATTAATTAAATAATTAATATTTAATTAATATTTAAAAAGAGTTGATTGATTAGATGATTAGAGATAGAAATTGAGAATTAACTTATTTAAATAATAAAGATTATTTAAATTGGGGAATTAATTAGAATTAATTAGAATTAATTAGAATTAATTAAATAATAAATATTTAATTAACATTAGAAAATCGTTAAAATGATTAAATGATGATAGAATCGAAAATAGAATAATTAGTAAGATGATGAGGAAATATGAAATTAGAAGAATGAGATTAATTAACTTAATTAAATAATTAAAGAATTATTTAATCAATTAGAGGAATAATTAGTACATGATCAATGAGACATTTTTAGGTGTCTACATTTGCCCCTCTTTGAGACAAAGTCAGAACAACATTGTTTCAAAGAAAACAAAAAATTATGCCCCAGTATGCCTTGGGACTACTGTATAGTGTAAATATGCCCCCTCGAAAAAGGTGGTCGGAAAATTCAAAAATTGAGACCATGTTTTCGATACCAGTGTAACGAGCAAGCGTGTGAAATTTTGTGCGATTTCGAGATCGTTTGAGTAGGCTACAAGTTGTTTGAAGCTAGCGGGGACCACGAGCGTCGAGGTGTCAAAAAACCCTAATTTTGAGCTATAAATAGAGATTTTAGGTTTTCATTTTCTCATTTGGTATTTGGTAAGTTCTATGTTTGCTCTGTGAATCTTGTGCTTTCTTCTGAGTATTTGATCATCATGGCTGGTTATAGAGCTCGATTGCACATGTCTGACCGAGTATGTTCATATCAGAGACCTCCTAGGACTAGCGGCATGGTATTTTTCCAAATTTTTCTTTATTTTTTGCCTTTTTTTGGCTATTTTTCAGAAAAAATTCAGTGATCATTTTTTCCTTTGCGTCACGCATTAGCATATCAAATTTCACGCATTCACCTTAACTATTACACAATTGCTCTTAGCACTACACATTACTGTATAATGCACCACATTCATTCATATCATCACGCATAAGTGTTTAGTGTTATGCATGTGCTCATATCATTACACATTAGCTCTAAATGTCATGCGAAATCTATAAGTGTACCGCATTAGTAATAACTATCACGCATTCGTTGTATGTGTAAATTTTGTCATGCATCTGAAAAATATTTTAGTTTTTTCATGATCCGATATCTAATATTTTCAACATTTTCTTGTTGCAGGAGAACATTGGAGTATTATATTGTTGACAGAGTAGACCCAGTGGACTTGATCTTCATGCTGACTTACTTGATGAGGAGATTGAGCATATCCGCCAACTTAGTTTATATCATGTATTACACTTACCCGAGGTTACGGCCAACAGGGCCATGATTACAACTTTGATAGAGCGGTGGCATTCTGAGACTTGTTCATTCCATCTTTCGACTGGGGAGGCATCCATTACTTTAGAGGATGTATGGCGTATACTGTGTATTTTGATTCATGGTGAGAGAGTTGTGTACGACCATGATGATGGCATTGCTGGATTGTGTGCACTTTTCGAGTGTGAGATACAAGATTTGCAAATTAGTGACCGATATGACATCCCTTGGGCCCGGTTGGATTATGATGACATGAATATTGTACTATGCGGTGTTGTTGGCGGTTTGTTGATACCTAATAGACGAGGTCAAGGATTTCCAGTGGGATGGGGGAAGAGTGCTCCATGATATGATTGTTCATCGACGATTATATGCATGGGGTCCATGTCTATTGGTCATGTTGTATTATCAGATGCATGGGATTGTATATCTTGGATATCGGTCTATCAGTTGTGGTGTGATACTTCTCTAGACTTGGGCATGGGAGCATATTTCTTTTTTGAGACCTGTCATTCATGTTGATTTGCAGCCTAGTGAGCCTTATGCTTTTAGGTACACAACAGGTATCAGACACAGGGGTTCAGGTAACACCTTGTACTGGAGGCATCAGTTTGACATTTTGCATCATTTCATTTGGAGACCATAGTTAGATTGCCTCGGTTGGGAAGATGATGTAGTGCACTTGCCTTTCTACCGACAACAGAGATATCTGATCGGTAGGACTTTCGAGACCCAATGGATTATCGAGATGTATCTTCTAGGGTGGGTACTGAGACAGTTTGGTGAGGTACAGGTGACACCAATGGTTACCGCTTATTTTGCTCCTATATCTTGAGAGGTATCTGATTGGGGTGTTTTTATTTAGCCACATGTTGCTCCTGTTGAGTTTGATGCTCTTCAGCCATTACTTTGGGGTTGGGGTAGAGGTGCAGCAGATCCAGGGATGACGTCGGAGTATGATGAATGGTTTGCCAGACATAGGCTAATTCCACTTACTGATCTTGTTGTTCCAATTACAGTACAATAGATTCACCATCCTAGACAATGCTTGAGGATAGACATAGGGGAGAGAGTCAGAGGAGGAGAGGAGGGTGGAGCCAAGGGAGGAGGTGAGGGAGATGAGGGAGCAGAGGGAGAGGATGAGATAGGAGATGAGGGAGGTGGAGACAAGGATGTAGACATTCGTGGAGACACCAAGTCTAGCTGTAGTGGGGATAGAAATGATTCTTCAGAGTCATCGAGCAACGAGGATGGAGATGATGATGATGATGATATGCTAGAGCTAGAGGATGTCTCTATTGAAAAGGGTGGGAGAGGATAGGTGGGCGATGAGGACAATCCACAGATTCTTAGAGCGCGGATCTAGAGTTTGGAGGAGGAGGTCACTAGACGAGATGTCAAGTGAGAGGTCTACCATGTAGATTATGGTGTGCTTGAGGCTGAGAGGGATTGTCTCTAGAGGGAGAGGGATGAGATAGTATGGAGAGGTCAGATTACCATGGATGCATTTGATCAGCTTTTTTGGCCAGGTACAGATGCTCGCGACTAGGCAGATAGGTATTTCACCACTACATAGGAGGCTTTATACTATCGACAAGCTTATGAGAGAGCTATCCCTAAGGGTCAGAGAGAGCCTAGTTTTAGTGCCTTTATGGGGAGGAGATTGAGTAGATATACTTCTCGACGAACTAGTAGTGGTGGTGTTATGGGACCACCTCAATATCCTAGGGCAGGATCTAGTGGACAGGATCCACCTGCTGATAGAGGTAGTGTTGGTTGAAACATTTTTTATCATGTTATCTGAGCCTTCGGGCCTGTTTATTTTTTTCATACACATTATCATTTTTGAGTTATATATATGATATGCAGGTTTTGGCAGCAATCTATTTATGTTTTGTTTTCCATGTATGCTAATATGATGCTATGAGTTTTATGATGCATATCTATTTGATTTTATATGATTCATAAATGCAATGGTAGTTATGTATGTATCAATGATGATAATGAATGCAATGGTAGTTATATGAATGCATATTAATTGATATTTATGGATGCAATGGAATCTATTTTTGTTTTTGTATGGTAATGCTAGAATTTTTTTTAAACTTAGATACACCATGAAGAAATGTTAGTCAAATGATAGAGAGAAGAGATTGATGATAGAAATAATGTTAGAAAGAATGTGATTTAGAGAGAAGATGAGAAATCAACAAACTATCAATAAACATATGAGATGAGAATGAAATTGAAAGAATCATAAACCCGTGTCACATATTTTATTATGCAATGTATATTCATCACTGAGCCTTATTATTGAACAATGAAGCTTAGCACATCAGGGTATAAGGAACCAAGATGTAAAGATATCTCATTGTAGAAACAAACACGTAGCAGACAAAGGAGTGAACCCTCGATTCTGAAAATTACACTAGGGGTCGAGGTATGTGTGGCATCCAATAGTTGAATGCTCCTATCACAGACACCCACTAGAGCAATTTCCCTTGAATTTCATCGCTTCACACCACAAAGAACAAACAAAGAAAAAGATAAAGCCCATCATAGTTGCTCTAGTCACTTCTGGACATCCCTGAGTAGCATAGGAACATAATCTGTCGCCAAATGATAAAAGATAAAACTGACCCAGACAAAATTTAGTAGCTATACTGACCTTGTGCCTTCGTTCTCAGTTGCTTGATGTGATGGTTGATAATGTCCGATCTCAAAAAGTTGCGGACCCCGTTTAAGACTGCCCTATCTGATTTTGAGTGTATCCTCTTCTATTTAAGACAAGATAATGATCACTTTGATATGTATATGATATGATTGATAAGATAGTTTGATCAGTTGATTGCAGATGTTTGACTGGATAGTCGTATCCTTTGTTAACTTCGGTCGAAGTGTTTGTTGGATATCTGCTAGGGTATTTGTTTCTTGTGAGACATTTTATTGCAAGTTTTTTTGATTGATTGTCTGTCGATTTTTAGTTCTTTTCCAAGAGATTTTTCGATGTTTCTGGATTATGTGGATCAATATTTGAATGTTTTTGATTGATTTTTTCAAGACATTTTGCAGATGTTTTTGGGATTTTTTCAGGGCTTTATATGGATGTTTTGGGGATTTTATGATTTTCAATGTTTTTGGATTTTGAGTTTTTCAATGTTTTTTGAATTTTATGTTTTTCATTATTTTTGGATTTTGAGTTTTTCAGGACTTTATATGATTTTAAGGATTTTTTTCAGTTATGCCCCCATTATGTAGACCTATATGATATGATGATCTGCAGAATGCATGTGGAAACAAATGAATTTTTGAAATGACCTAGGTTAATGCAATATGCATGATGAAGATGTTGTTGGCATTGTGTTGTCATTGATGTCAACGAGTAAGGGATGGTTACCGATAGAAGAGATGTATGTGCAACAATGTTATGAAGGAGTACAGGTTGTGATATCTTAGATATCATCTTGTGCTACAGAACACCGATAAGGCAAGGAAGATGACCTCAGGAGTCACTAGTAGACTTGTGTGGATGAGATGGATAGGTTACAGGTAGAGTGCATCATCAACAAGGAGAGTATGTCAACTGATAAATGGGCAAGGTGTTTGAGTGGTTGTTTGTGATGAAGAGGCAGAATATTATCTAAATTACATCAACACTGGAAGAGAGGAATGAATCAGTGAATTGAAGGAATGTGTCAAGTGCATAAGATCAGGGTTATGCAGTGGATCGACAGAGAAGGCATGTTGAGATGCTAGTATAAGGGTAGTGTGAAGTGTTCATCACCGTGACAAACCGGTAAGAGAGATATTGATCAGGGAGAAAGGCAAGGCCAAGCAGATGCAAACAGAGGTTCTCACCTGATAAAGATGAAGCTCATTGAAGGTTAAATGACATGATGTCATCAAGAGTGGTAATCATTATATAAGTCCATTTGTTGTATAAGCAAGGTGAAGTAGCAGAAGATATCTTGGACTTACCTATTTGGAAACCGGTTTGAGAGTTCCATCGACAGCTCAAGATGAGAGCAGATATGAAAAAGTAACCGATAGAATGGTTGAGACCAAAAGGGCTTGCAAACCGGCCGAAGTAAGAAACTGGCAAGGTGGTTGGTTAGTGATCCTACTTGGATTGACCTGAAGTGCCACGCTGGCGGATAGTTTATATGGAGTCAACATGGCAAACCCATGATTCGATAAAGATGGAATGTACAAGAAATAAGGTTGTTGTAGGGTTGGTCAGCTTTAATGAAAGACCCCTCAAATCATGGGACATGTTGCAGAAGGATTCCAAGGGTTTGAGGCTCGAGGTCTAAAAGACAACTACCAGCTAGCTAAGAGATTGTGAAGATCGAGGTGACGAAGGAAATAGCTCGATAGATCTCTTGTGACTAACTGAAGGATTTGCTGAGAAGGTAAAAAGAAAATCACCAGGATTAAAGGATGTGATCAAGGAAACATGACTATGGCAGAGATATGCATTCAGATGTCAAAAAGATCAGATCTTGCAAGATCTGATTAGATTTGGTATGTCTTGAAGATGGTAAAGAAACCCTAACCACCTGAGTTTTGAATTATCGTTTGGCGGGAAACCTGGGCTATAAGTAAAAAGGCCTAAGAGATTATTTATTGCTGCTGAATAGAGAGAATATTGTACTATTGCGAAGTTGTAGACTTTTGCAAGTAAATACAAGATCAGCCAAGTGCTCAATGAGCAAGAGAGGGAGAGTGAACCTAGTTGAAGCTTTCAACTGGTTGGAGAGAAGAACCGGTAATGACTACACCAACAAAGTGTGAAACTGATGATGTGTAGAGAGTGAGGTGCAAATCCAACAGAGTAGCAGTAGGTGCAGAGAAACAAGAAGAGTGAGTTGGTAGAAGAGAGAAGTACTTCACTGACAGAGTAAGACATTTGATAAGGTTGCAAGATTCACTTGTAATATGATAATAACTTATGCATTTGAAGTTTGATTTATGAACATTGAGTTGTAGCTTAGTGTAGGGGTTGGTGCTCCTTTGGTTTGTAGCCCATAAATTTGTTAGGGGTTGTAGCTCCTTGGGTTGGTTCCCTAAAGTCAGGGGTTGAAGCTCATTGGGTTGGTGCCCTAAACTATGTAACTATGTTTAACCTTGAGGTTGGATTGGAGCAGTAGACTCCAACAACATTTCTCCCCAAGGTTTTTCCCACATTGGGTTTTCCTCATATATTCTGGTGTTATGTGATGTCTCCTTGTGTGTGTGTGTATTTGAGTTAGTCTCATTACTAACCAGTAAGTCTGCATTGTGCATGGTTAGAAAACCAGTGTTGCTCACAAAAGAAAGCCAAAAGGAAAAGTTTTGAGAACCATTGATTTACCCCCTCCCCCTCTCAGTGGTGCATTGTGTCTAACAGATGCATTTCCTATTTGAACAAGGTTGACTATGTTTGTTTTAGCATTTGTAATACACCAATTGAAATGGAGGTGCAAAACATTTCATAGATAAGCAGTCAATTGATCCCAAAGGCCCTTTGGAACATTCAACTCAATACACTTAGTGTCTAGGATTTACAAATGGAGATGTGAAAAAATTCCCCATTGGTTCTTGAAACTTTGATCTTCTTTTGCCCATGTGTGTGCAGATGAGTTAATTCCTTCTCTTGTGTTCACTAAAGATCCTTAGCATCCTATATGACTAGCTACCTGGATTATCCTAGCTTCAAAAGCATCCCGAATAGAGCCTCACTACCAGCAAGCCTTGAGAGCTCTGACAAGGTTATAGATAGTAATTTCTCAAATATTGCTCCATTGCCAATAGGCGTCCATAGCTCTGATGGAGTTACTCGCATGGTCCCATAGTCAAGCTTCTTGTCACACTTGTATGCATTATATTTCAGTATATATCATTGCTCCTTTGCCTTGAGATAAATATTTTCTTTTTCTTTTTTTTTCTTGCCTTGACTTGTAAGTAATGAAACCTACTTGGGTGTGACAATTACAGCGGTGCTGAAGTAGAATTTTATATTTTTCACTAGTCATATGATCAATTAGGCATCTAGAATGAATTAGAGATCTTCTTAATATGCTTGAGATATAACAATTGATAGATTCTGGGTTAACAAGTCTCAAATAGTGAAATCACTACCCAACCATAAGTAAACCATCATCACAGGATAATGTTGAAAATGAATGACCTTAGAACCCCAAAGACTTCAGGTTTGAATATCTAAGAAAGGAGTTGACCCTTGCTTCTCTTGAATTCAAACAAATGATAAACTTGAACAGTTGCCTTGTTTTATTGGTACTACTATATGAAAATGCAGAAACTTTTGAGAATGTGATGCATTTAAAAAAGAAACTATATGTAATGCAATGTTTTGAATAATATGATATGCAATGCAAAAATTAAAACCTAAACTAACCCAGCCCTTAGGTATAATATCATTTAAGGTGAATGTTGTTCATAGGGTCAGAGAGTAGATCTCCCTCCATGGTAGCTAAATTATATGCTCCATTGCCTCTAACCCTTTTTATGATGGAAAGGACCTAGCCAATTAGGTTTGAATTTCCTTGGCTTTTCTTGTTCTGCTAGGTTCCTTTGATTCTCTTTAAGAACTAGATTTCCCACTTCAAAATTTTGTGGGTGGACTCTTTTATTATAACTCCATCTCAGTTTGTTTTGATAACCTTGTAGATGATTGAATGTTGTTTTTCTTATTTCATCAAGCGTTTCTAGTTCTTGTAACCTTACTACTTGGTAGTCTTCCTCTGATATGATGTTCTGTAAGGAGACTCTTAGAGATGGTATTTCTATTTCAATGGGGGGTATTTCTCTGCTTGTGCATTTCATTGTGGATAATATGGTGTGGCAAATCCCTATTGTATGTGAAAATTTTCACACAACTCTTTCACTTCCGGGTTTTTAAATGGACGTCCATTATCTGTCACAAAGCACAGTGGAATCCTTTATCTACATATAATGTAGTTGAGAATGAATTTTGCTATCTATTTTCCAGTAGTGTATGTAAGAGGAATTGCCTCAACCTATTTGGTATAGTACTCAGTGGTCGTTAAAATGAACTTGTGCCCATTGGAAGAAGTAGGGTTAATTTACTCACTAGATCTAATCCCCATTATAAAAATGGCCAAGGTGATGTAATGGATTGAAGATATTGTGTTGGTGCATGAATGAGGTCTCCTTGCATTTGGCATTGCTTACATTTATGTACATACTTATAAGTGTCCTTTTCCATAGTTGGCCAGTAATAACCTGTTCTCAGCAATTTCTTTGACAATGGTGGCCCACTTTGGTGAGCCTCGCAAATTCCATCATGGACTTCCTTTAAAGCAAGTTGCACTAAATTCTCATCAAGACATCAGAGAATAGTTCCATTGAAGCTCTTTCTGTACAAAGTATCAACAATAGTGGTGTATCTAGATGCCTGACGAATAAAGGTCTTCTTTTAATTTCTGGGCAGATCTGGTGACATGTACTGAGTATGTAAATATGTATATATTTCATTGTACAAATGTGATTCTGGACCCACAATTGCACATACATATTTTGTTAGGGGAGTCTCATATGCTGATAGCATCAACTATTCTATGATGAACTCAAACTGAGTTTTGTTAGCAAGCATATTCAGAATAGATCCTATGGTAGCCATTGCATCTACTGCCTTATTTTGTATCCTTGGGATCTGTTCAAAGGTAATTTTTCTAAGGTTCTCCTTTTAATCTTCTACCAACTTCTTATAAGGCATGAGTTTGTCATCCTTCATGTTATAATCATCATTGACCTAGTTTACAATCAATTGTGAATCACCATTGACCTGTAACTCTTTTATTCTCCATTGTACAGTTGTATGAAGCCCTATGAGGAGAGCTTCATATTCAGCTATATTGTTTATGCATTGGAAATTGATCCTAAATGGCTTAGGTAAAGAATCCCCTTGAGGGGTGATGAAAAGAATCCCTGCTCCAGATCCATGACTTGTATATGACCCATCAAAATATAATTTCCACATTATAGATGCAGTCAATGTAAACACGGATTCGTCTGGAAAGTCTATCAGCAACAGGTGATTGTCTTGTAAAGGAGCCTCTGCTAATTGATTTTCTATAATTTGTCCTTTGATGGCTTTTTTTCTATGTATTCTATATCAAACTCGCTCAGGATCATAACCCACTTAGCCAATCGCTCGGTCAATGTTGCTCTGGTCAATAGGTACTTGAGTGGGTCAAAGCGTGCAATGAGTTGTACCTTACGACTTAGTATGTAATGTCTGAGCTTTTGGGATGCAAAGATTACTGCTAAGCATGCTCTCTCTATAGGGGTATAATTAAGCTCATAGCCAATCAAAGTCCTACTTATATAATAAATGGCTCTTTCTTTTCCTTTTTTGTCATGTTGTGCCAATAGAGCTACTAGAGTGGAGTTTGTTGCTGATATGTATAACAATAGAGGTTTTCCTGGAGTAGGTGATACTAACACTGGTGTGTTTAAAAGATAATCTTTCAGATCTTGGAAAACTTCTTGGCATTGTTCTGTCCATTTAAAAGTAACTCCTTTCCTAAGTAAATGCTAGAATGGGTGACACTTATCTGCCAACTGTGCTATGAATCTCCTTATGGATTGCAGTCTTCCTTGTAACCCTCTTAGTTTTGTAAGTGTTGACGAAGGTTGCATATCAATGATTGCCTTGACCTTGGTAGGGTCTACTTCAATTCCTCTGTTTGACACTATAAACCCTAACAGTTTACTTGTTGTTACGCTGAACACACACTTCTTCAGGTTTAGTCTGACATTATACTTCTCCAACCTATCAAATATCTCTGCAAGGACCGTAAGGTGACCTTCTCTTGTCTATGATTTAGCCAATATGTCATCACATAATCTTCCATTATGTTGTGGATCATGTCATGAAACAACATTGTCATGGCTCTTTGGTATGTTGCTCTGACGTTTTTGAGACCAAATGGCATCACATTCTAGCAGTATGTTCCCCATGGGCATGTAAAGGCCATTTTATGTTGATCTTTTGGTGCAATTTTAATCTAGTTATATCCTGAAAAACCATCCATTAAGGATAGCATTTCATTTCCAGCTGTTAGGTCAACTATCATATTGATATTGGGTAACGAGAAGTCATCCTTAGGACAAGCTTTATTTAGATCCCAAAAATCCATGCAAATTCTTATGCCTCCTATGGGCTTAGTCACCGGTACCAGGTTGGATATCCATTCCACATAGTCAATAGGTCAAATGAAACCTACATCTAGCAACTTTTGTGGTTCTATTTTAACTAGTAATGCAACACCTGGATGCATTTTTATCAATTTTTGCTTGTAAGGTTTAACTCCTGGTATCAAAGGTAAGTGATGCAACACTGATTCGGGGTCTAAGCTAGGCATATATGCATAGGACCAAGAAAAGTTGATAGGTCATTGCTTGAAAAAATGAATGAATCTGTCTTTTTCTTCTTTGCTTAGTGATTTTGCTAGGTGGATGTTATGTACAATCTCTCCTTCTGCTATGTTTAGTTCTTTTGTTTCTTCTATAAGCAATGATGAACTTTCTCTTTCAATAGGAAGGTTACCCAACTCGCTCTTTCCATTATGGGTGGTTTGATCTTTATCTTTTGTTGTAGAGGTACTTTCTTCTCCAAAGTATGTTGTTCTATCCAGGTCTACAACAAATCCTGCTTTGTGATCACCTTGTGAAAATCCCTCTCTGACTCCAAGAAATTCTACAATTGCTTCATCATTTTCAAACCAATCTAGTGTTGGTTTTCCTTCTTGCCCCTAATCAATCAAGTGTGAATATACAAGGGCTAAATCATTACTCCCTTCCATAGTAGACTATGATAACATGAAGACTTGATTGTTTGAATGACTTTGTGTACTTTCATCTTGTATAGGCTTTATTTGATACCTTAATATGACACTTGCTGATGGGCTAGAATCATGTAGTGATAAGAACCCATAGTCATGAGAGTCTATCTCACTTTCAATGTATGTTTCATCATGTGAGCTATCATCACTTATTTCTTCTTGTTCCTGCCACTGATTCTATTGTAGATTGACTAGTCTTCTTTGGATAGTAGTTACCCTTCTTAAGCCTGGTATAAGACTTTACAATCTTTCTTCATCCAATTTGTCAGGTTGAGCCTAATTCATTTCTCGTGGTAGAAGTAGTGATAATAACCATGGATTAGATTCATTTGCCGGTGGTAAACCTACATCTATTGCCACATTAGCTTGTATTGTTGTGTCAACAACTGCATCATTTTGTGACTCAGTGTTAGGTTCTTGCAGGAGTTGTCTCGTGTCTTCTCCATCTGATTCTGCACTAGGCGATGTGGGTACTTGATTACTTGTTTGAGATGAAGATGGAAGAACTTGCATGGATAAATCCCTTTGTGGTATGTAGTCTAACGGTTTCATTGGCCGATTTAGTATATCAAGAGTACGTTGTCTTGCCTCTGTGATATGTGGTACATTCTTATACCCCAATCCTTGATTCCCTGGATTATCATTAGGAACAATAGGCTCTAGTCTTGTTTTTGTAACCCCATGCCTATGGTACCATCATATCCATGTCTCTGGAGCATTTTGAATCCATTGCCATACTGATCTGTGGGTATTCTAGGTATTGTCATATGATCTTCTTCTCTATATATCCAATGGTTAACATCTTCATTCAGGGATTCTTCTTGTAAGTAACCCCATCTAATGAAAGAGCATGAGTCTGTGTATTTAACAATTTATTTTCCTTTGTCTTGTTTTTGTATTGTATTGTGAGGTTTCCCAAAAGACTTAGGAGATAGAGACTACTTTTTCCCACTTAAAGTATTTGCAATAGAATACTCTCCACAACCCATATCTTTTATTTGTGTGGATGTTGTAGGCATATCCTTTTTTGTTTCTGTGATTGTTAATGCCTCTAGTTGTGTAGTGAGAGGTGCTTCTTGATTAATATGTACCTGATTATCCACACTTTCTTTAAAGTAATTGCAATGTTGGAAGGGATTTGGATCACCCTTTATGGTGATTTCAATACCATTATATGGGAATTTGACACACTGATGAAATGTGGATGGTGCTGCTTGCATGGTGTGGATCCATGGGTGGCCCAATAACATGTTATATCCCAGTTCTCTATCCAAGACTTGAAAAGCGACCTCTGTTGTTATAGGTCCTACTTATACGGGTAATGTTACAATGCCTTTTGATGGACATTCTTCATCATCGTATGCCTTGATATTTATCCTCTTGGATGAATCAATGTGAAGTTTAGAATATCCTAGTGCCTTAACCAGTTTTAAAGTACAAATGTTGAGACCGGCTCCTCCATCTACGCATACTCTTCTGATTCTTCTCTTATGAATGTAAGCTTCCAGATGTAGTGGGTCATTATGAAGCAGTCTATCACTAGGAATATCTTGTTCTGTGAATGCAATACATGTGCCTTGTGTCAAACTTCCTACCATAGACTAGAAGGCATTTTCATCTATATCTCTATCCATTACTGAATCTTGAAGTGCTTTGTCCAGTATAGCTCTATGAGTGTGAAATACACAAAAGTTCGAATAAAGATATCAGTGCCAGAGTTTTCTTAAGTTGCTCAACAACATTATAGATCCCTACTGCTGGTGGTTGATTTTGTGGTATTCCTTGTAAAGTTACCTTTGATTTGTGAGTAACTATTGCACAGTCTCTATCTCTGGGATTTATGGTGATCATAGCCACTGTATCATATGACTTATAGGTTTTATAGGTATCATATGTTGTGTTATCAAGATTTATGTTAAATCCCTTTTCATAGTCTTTATGTGCATGTTTGGCATCCATGATGTGTTCTATGAGTTCATATTCAAACCAACCTAAATGAGATGGTTGATCATGCCCCCAGTCTCTGAGACAAAGATTTCTATCATCATCGTATTTTGGTGCCTCTGATATCATGCAAATTTGGTTATCATCTGTGTGAGTGTCTTGATATTTCTCATCTTGATCAAGTGTTTCTTGTGAATCATTGTTCACTATGTCTCTTGAGCTAATGGCATGAATAGTGTAGTCGTATGAGACCTTTGTGTAGTTAGTTGTATTGTCTTGAGTACCTGATGTGGTAGCTTTCTCCTTGTCATGCTTAACAAATGGATGCTTAAAAATTGTATGATTTGTGTTTGCTGAGGTTTTATCGGTATCGATTGTGATGTCCCCTTGGTCTATCATATCTTGGACCAAGTTTTTCAATTTGTAGAAACTTGTTGTTTTGTGACCTTTAGTTTGATGATAATCACATAAATCATTATCATTCCACCATGTAGGTTTGAAAGGACCTGGTTCATATACTCTTATTTCTGGTAAAGTGATCATGTTTGTTTGTATTAATTTTTTGAGTGCTGACTCAATAGGTTCTCCTAGAGGTGTGTAATTTCTTCTTGGAGAATTTATCCTGGGGTGTCTTGTGTTCATGTTTTGTGTAGCATTTACATTTGTTGAAGTAAGGTTATTCTCTGTATGTGGATTTGATCATTGACTCATTCCCAAAGATAAAACTCATTGAGTTCTATTTATCGTTCTGGCGTCGACAACACCATCATTGGTCACATTTTTGTTTTTTGACCAAACCTTGGATTTGTCATTGTTGTTGGTGTTGCCATACTTAATAAGACCTTGTTCCACTAGTCCCTTCTTACATTTTAGAGATTTTTCTGTGATTTGTTTGAATGTGGTTAAACATTGCATTTGTATCGGATATTTAATCTTGGGAATCAAGTTTTCTATGAGCATATCCACTTGCTCTGTTTCTGGGATAACTATCTTGCACCTCCTATAAAGAGCCCTCCATTGTTGTATGAAGGATGCAAATGTTTCATTCTCATATTGTTTTTGATTAAGGAAAATCAGGTTTTAAGGGACCCGAAATCCGCTTACAATACGATAGATGAGCAAGAAAGAAACAAGAGAAGATAGGACCAAAACAAAACAATTGCAAAAGACCAGCACAAAAACCAGTAGCTAGGACAAAAGGACAGAAAGGAGCCAATGAGAAGTTGGCATCCAAAACCCAGCATTACATTTCAAATGAAAACTTTTATAAACTCCTCAGCATTCTAAACCAAAAGCATCATGGCCTTAGTGGCTTCTCTCAGATCATTGCTCTCCTATTTTAGTTGGATGTCTTTCATTTTGGTCTCCATATCAGTGGTGGTCTACCTAGTCCTTCGCCTAGAGATTTGATGAGTGGAGCCGGAGGTCGGTACATCTTCAATGATTACCAAGTTCTTATCCTGATTTTTCCTCTCTAAGTGATCCACCAAGGCATTCATATTATGTGATGAGACTCTTAAGACCTCAATACTATGGTTCATGAAGATTTTCAAAGCCTTCTCAGTTTGAGCAACCCATGTGATGATGTTATCTATATCTGCCTTAGCCTTTTCTTTTACAATTCTGATAACATCCTCTAGATGTTTCAAATCCCCTTTTATCAGGTCTTTCTCTGACCAATCTTGCATCTCAATTTCCTCCTCAGCTTCACTGGTTTCCATCTCCTCACTCATTTTCCTTGAATTAGTTTCATTAATCAAATTGTGTATCTTATTTTCCAGTTCCCTCTGTTTGCTCTAAATGCTTGTTAGGTTGTCAATAACCCACTTCTGGAGATTGAAAGACTCTAGTGTGCAATTTTGGGCAGTATTCAAAATAGTATTCACCAAATCCCTACCTTGCTCAGTGCTCATGGAGTTAGGGTTGTCTTCCTTCATAGAGTCTGGGGTGACATTCCTGCTATCCGAACCCATAGGGTTAGAATAAGGGTTTTCAAAATTAGTATCTTTTTTCCCTTCCTCCTCTTTTCCAGCATCCTCTACCTTCTCAATATCCTTCCCCTTTTCCTCCTCCAAATCATAATGCACCTCCGTTTCCACAGTATCAATATCAACTCTCCATTTTTTATGGGTAGGGGCATTAGACTGGTCATCATTAGACTTAGAATCATTACAGCTCTCAGAAGCATGTGCATTAGTTACCAGGTAATCATCCTTGCTAGCCTTATCTTTTTCCTTCAGGTATTCATAAATGAACAAAATAAGCCCCTGATAGGCTATGGGGTAAGAATTCGGCTTTTTAGCGTGGTCAGCTAAACTCTCATTTAGAGAAGAAGCTAAGTAAAAAGGCAGGGAAATCTTAACCCCATGGTGGAAATGATTAATAATTGCAAAATGATAATTGTAGATTTTAGTAAATCTACCATCAACAGTAAGGAACTCCATCAAAACCCTTAACACTTTCTACCAAAAAGACTTTACCTACTGGGGGAGGTAGTAGGAGATGTTGTCTTTCTTGGCAAGCCAAGCCTTCTGATAGTTCTGATACTAATTGTTCACTATAGATGCCAAGCTAACAAGATGAGAGGGGGGGTGAATCATACAAACTTAAACTTCCAAGAAATCAATAGATTCAACCTTGGTAGCTTTAACAGATATATGTAACCAAAACTGTAAAACATGCAAACTCATAAACAGATAACATCACATCATATTCAACACCAGATTTAACATGGAAACCCAAATAGGGAAAAACCACTGTGGGATTTCGGACCCACTAAGAAATATACTCTTCTAGAGTATGTTTGGTTAAAAGCAAATCCTGTTAAAGATTACAAACACATTGCTAGATGTGACCCAGTTAAGGGATTTCCCTCAGATCTTTTAGGATCTTCACCTTGTTAGAAGTGACCTTGTTAAAAGGTTTCAAACACTCAATCAGAATATCACCTTGCTAGAGGATTTACAAATAAGACTGTTAAGTCCACTCAGTTAAGAGATTTTTTGTCACTTACAAATAAACAATAGTAATGAGTATGATAACTCAATGATGAACAACTAGTACCAAACTGGTACTGAGAGGGGGGGGGTAAATCAATACAAACACAAATACAGTCCAAAACCAATTTGACAGCAAATACTCCAAATGACTGACAAATAGGGATACTAATTAAAACAGAGTGCAACCAGTAACCTCCAGTACAGCTCAAACAGTCATAAACCAATCACTTACTAAGCTTTCCTCTTAGCTCAATACTATAGTACCATTACTCTCTCCTGCATGAACAGGTAAACTAACATCAGATCTTCATAACAATGAGTTCAATATGTTTTATAGAAAAGCATAAAACATAGAACCATCATATACTTAACATGTAAAAACAAAGCATCACAAGATAAAAGCATTACACATGACACACATATTTTTCACATGGAAACCCAACTGGGAAAAACCACGATGGGGATGAATACCCACAAGTTGCTTTTGAACTATTTTGAAGTCCACTCTGTTAGGAGCCTTGTCCGGTTAAAGACATTACAATAGGTTCTGCTAGGAGCTGATTCTGTTAGGGATCACCCTGTTAAGGGATGGCTATAATACTCGATTAAGGGTTAAACCTGGTTAGGGCTACCTTGTTAGAGGATTTCAAGAACTCAATAGCTAAAGGATCTCCAGAGTTCTATAGCTTCTCAGAACTCATTAACCTCGAGTTACCCTGTTAAGGGATTTGAATCAAGCTGGTTAAGACTACCCTATTAAGGGATTTTGTATCAAGCCCAGTTAAGGCTACCCTGTTAAGGGATTTCACAACTGTTGAAGTGGTTAAAGATCAATAGGAATTACAATGATCTGTTAACAGTACTCAATGCTAATGCAGATCTATTTTGGCTCCTCTTCTCCTTTTGCACATTTACTTTGCAAGTATCTCTTCTTTCCTTTAGTCTAGCAAGAATCACGTATCACTTCCCTTGGATACACATTCACAACTTTTACCAACAACCTTAGAAAGAAACACAACATCGACCTTATAGGAAACAGACAGGTCGATAGCAAAAACCCTAAACCCTAAACCTGTTAGGTTAAGCAATTCAAGTGGTTCAATCCTGACCATTGAATCATACTGCATTAAATGCAACAATCTTGAATCGATCTCAAGACATTCTCCATCATCCATTTTCCACCGATTTCATGGCGGTTGATAACCCATCATGCGTTATCACCGTTTGATAGACTTTGCACATTCTTGAGGTAGATAGGAATAGTCTTCTTCATGCAAGATCCTTCATGTGCACAAAGCTTACATGGTAACATGATCTGTTCTCCATTATATTGCTAACTCATCACACAAAGATCACTGATTGAGTCGCACAGGCTTGAGGTACTCCAATTGGAAATCCTGAAGTGGAAACTACCTACCAACCGGTAGTAACACAATGCTTCCATGTGTCAGTTCCCATAACTGCATGCCAGTTCATCTTGAACAAATATGTCCCTTCACTTTGTCATATAAACTGGTTCATACATATGTCGGTTCCTCTCTCTTTTCACCTATCACATGTGTCGGTTCACACCATGTCACATATTGACATCAATGACAACATACAATATCATTATGTCTTCATGCCGGTTCACATAATGCGAACAATCTCCCCCTTTGGCATTGATGGCAATATACAAAGATATCTTCTCCACTACACATCTTCTCCCCCATTTGTTGCAGATATCTTTTCACTTCACTCCTTCTCCCCCTTTGACAACAATGCCAAAGTGGAGGCAGAAGCATCTTTGTTCCATCATGCTGCTCCCCTTGAGGAGTAGCATCCTTCAACACATCAATCAACAAAAATTTGAGTTTGCAATACCTAACTGATGTGGAACAATTACTTTTAGTTCACCTCCTGAAGGGGCAATACCCCTAATTCACCTCTCAAGTGCACAAATGTAGTCTTTGGGAGAGGCTTGGTGAATATGTCTGCTAACTGCTCCTTAGTGCAATCTCCTTATTCTGAACCTTTTACCTCAAGAAATGATACTTGAGCTCAAAATGCTTGGTTCTAGAATGTAAAACTGGATTCTTTGATATATTGATAGCACTTGTGTTATCACAATATATACTTACTGGTTCAGATATAGGGATCTTGAAGCCTTCTAGTACATGCTTCATCCAAATTGTCCAAGTGCAGTTCATGAAAGGTGCAACATACTCCGCTTCCACTATAGACTGAGAGATACAACTCTGCTTTTTACTCATCCATTAGCCCAGTCTACCACTGAGAGAAAATGCACCACCGGTTGTGCTTTTCCGATCATCCACATTACCTGCCCAATCAGCATCTATGAACACTTTCAAATTGAAATCATTGTTGTATGGGTACCACAATCCATAGTCAACTGTTCCCTTTAGATACGTAAGAATCCGCTTGACTGCAATCAAGTGGGATTCTCTGGGACTCCTCTGGAACCTTGCAGTAATGCCAACTGCATGTGCAATATCCAGTCTACTATGCACTACATAATGCAACTTACCAATCATTGATCAGTATTCCTTCTCATCAACCAGTGCGGAATCATCCTCTTTTGTCAATTTGCAACTGGTCGCCATAGGTGTACCAACCGATTTGCTATCTTCCATGCCAAAGGTCTTCAACACCTCTTTGACATATTTGGACTGAGTGTTAAAGATTCCATCTTTCATTTGCTGGATTTGCAGTCCAATGAAGAACTTAATCTCCCCTATGAGTGACATCTCAAACTCTTTCTTCATCTCATCAGCAAACTCATGACTCATCTTGTCATCTCCTCCAAAGATAATGTCATCAACAAAAACCTCACAGATCAAGATCTGATCTCCTTCAGACTTTAGGTAGATATTGCTATCTTCACTTGTTCTCTCAAATCCAATCTTTACAAGATGGGAATGTAGGCACTCATACCATGCCCTAGGTGCTTGCTTTAGACCATATAAGGCTTTATGTAGCCTACACACCATATCACTATCTTCAGATAGGGAAAACCCATCTGGTTGCTCTATATATACCTCCTCTTCAAGTACACCATTTAGGAATGCAGATTTTACATCCATTTGATATACTTTGAACCTTTTAAAAGCTGCATATGCAAGAAGCATAGGAACTCCTTCCAATCTGGCTATAGGAGCAAAGGTTTCTCCATAGTCTTCTCCTTCTTCTTGAGCATATCCTTTGCACACCAATCTGGCTTTATTCCTAATCACTGTGACATCCTCATTCAACTTGTTTCTAAACACCCATTTGGTGCCAATGACATTTTTATGCTCTGGTCTGGGTACCAAGGACCATGTACCATTTTTCTCTATCTGGTCAAGTTCCTCTTCCATTGCCTTGATCCAGTGTTCATCTTTATGAGCCTCTTTGAAGGATTTAGGCTCAAATTTAGAGATCATACAATAGTTTTCTCTAATCTTTCTTCTTGTAAGGATTCCTGCATCCTTATCTCCTATGATCTGCTTAGGATCATGATTCAACTTGACATACCAAGGAATGGTCTTAACTGGTTCTTCTTTCTTTTCCTCTTCATCCTCATCTTCATCAGTATCGGTGTTCACCGGTTTAGGGACACTGTTACTGGTACTTGGTTGACTAACAACCGGTTCCCAGAAGGTTGCAACTAGTTCATTTACAGCTTGCTCACTGCCAGTTTCCTTAGTTTTCTCAGAGGATTCATCAACTCTTACATTGATACTTTCCATAATTCTCTGAGTCCTATTGTTGTAGCACTTGAAAGCTTTACTCTTGGTGGAATATCCTAGAAATATTCCCTCATCACATTTAGCTTCAAATTTGCCCTGATGTTCACTCCTCTTGATGTAACATTTGCTACCAAATACCCTAAAGTAGCTAACCATAGGTGTCTTACCAGTCCAATACTCATAAGGAGTTTTGTCCTTACCTTTCTTGATGAGTACCTGGTTCATAGTGTAGACTACAGTGCTCACCGCTTCTCTACAAAAGGTGTGAGCTACCTTTCCTTGAATCAACATGGTTCTAGTTGCTTCAACCATAGTCTGGTTATTCCTCTCTGCCAGGCCATTTTGCTATGGAGTCCAGGGAGTAGACAGTTGTCTCTTGATGCCAAATTCTTCACAATACTTGTTGAATTCACCAGAAGTGAATTCCCCTCCTTGATCAGTTCTGAGACACTTGATCCTTTTACCGCTTTCCTTCTCTACTAATACTCTGAAAGCTTTGAATTTCCCAAAAGCTTCAGACTTGTTTTTCAAGAATGTGACCCACATCATTCTTGAGCAGTCATCAGTGAGGATCATGAAGTACCTATCACCCTGCACACTTCTAGTTTTCATAGGACCACACAAATCAGTATGCACAAGATCAAGCAAGTTGTCAGCAGTGAAAGATTTACCTTTAAAGGTTGAGGAAGACATTTTCCCCAACTGACACTCTTTACACAAGGTATTATCCGGTTTGCTTAGCACCGGCAACCCTCTTACTGTGTTGATCTTACTAGCCTTCACAATGTTATCAAAGTTTACATGGCAGAGTCTCCTATGCCATATCCAACTATCATCAAGCTTAGCCATAAGACATGTACTTACATTTGCATTCAGATGAAATAGGTTACCTTTGGTCTGCATGCCGGTGGCCACCAATTTACCATCTTTTCCATTGATTCTGCAAACCCCATTCTTGAATTCCAGAGTGAGGCCATTGTCATTTAGCTGGGCAACACTTAGAAGGTTATGTCTGAGACCATCAACCTAGTACACATTGTCAGCACTACTCTTTCCATTTAGAGAGATGGACCCTCTGCCTTTGACCATGCATGGTGCATCATTGCCAAAGCAAACCACACCACCATCATACTCCTCCAAGGATAGAAACTTACTCCGGTCACCAGTCATATGGTGAGAATAGCCACTATCAATGATCCACTCATTGGAATTATTAAACTGAGAGATAAGAGCCTTCTTGTCTACCACATCTTCCTTTACAGCAACAAACACAATGTCTTCATTCCCTTCATCTTCTAATTCCTCATCTGTGACACCTTCATCAACTACCACAAAACAATTTCTCCAGTTTCCTCCTTTGAATTTCCTGAACCTTTCTGGTTTGTCCTTGTTATCACCATTAGGACAGTTTATAGCAATATGTCCTATCTGGTTACAAGAAAAACATTTCAAAGGTAGCTTACCTTTGTATTTACCAGTTCCTTTAGGAAGCTTCCTGGCAAGGAGAGCTTCAAATGCCATTAGAATCTCCTCATCATTCATTTCTCTACTCTGACTAGGTTCCCCACTAGTGCTAGCCTCTTTTCCTTTTCTAGATGGTATAGCAAAGGCTTTAAATGTTGATTCAGTCTTTTGAACACTGCCATCAAAACTATTTAGCTCATAGGCTGTTAACTTGGCTATGATGGAGTCCAAGGATACTTTAGACTTGTCTATTGATCTCAGCTCCTGAATAGCAGCAACCCTTATTGCATAGACCGGCAACAAGGATCTCAGGACTTTACTTAGCACAGTGGAATCTTCTATTTTTCCACCTACACTCTTGATTTCTCCAACAACCATTTTGATTCTTATTCTATATTGCTAAATGGTCTCTCCTTCAACCATCTACATGTCTTCAAACTTCCCTCTCAAGCTTTCTTCCTTAGCTTGTTTTACATGCTAATCACCACCATAGATATTTTCAAGAGCATCCCATACCTCTTTGGGATTTGCCTTGTCCTGAACATCAATAAACTCAATGTCAGACAGACTACTGATGAGGGCTTCCATGACTTGCCCATTTTCTTGTATCTCTCTCTTTTGGTCATCGGTGAGAGTATCGGTAGGAACAACATATACATTTTCAACATAAATCCAGTGCTGAACACCCATGCTTCTGATGAATATCTTCATCCTGTCTTTCCATATACCAAAATTTTCCCTATTAACTTTTGGACCTTCCCTCTTCATCATTTGACTAGGATCTTTTCCTCAAGTGGTTAAGCTTACAACACAGAGGACCTGGAGGCACTCTGATACCAATTGATAACTCAATGATGAACCACTAGTACCAAACCAGTACTGAGAGGGGGGGGGTGAATCAGTACAAACACAAATACAGTCCAAAACTGGTTTGACAACAAACACTCCAAATGACTGACAAACAGGGATACTGATTAAAACAAAGTGCAATCAGTAACCTCTAGTACAGCTCAAACAGTCATAAACCAGTCACTTACTAAGCTTTCCTCTTAGCTCAATACTATAGTACCATTACGCTCTCATGCATGAACAGGTAAACTAACATCAAATCTTCATAACAGTGAGTTCAATATGTTTTAGAGACAGGAATAAAACATAGAACCATCATATACTCAATAGGTAAAAACAAAGCATCACAAGATAAAAGCATTACACATGACACACATATTTTTCACGTGGAAACCCAACTGGGAAAAACCATGGTGGGGATGAATACCCACAAGTTGCTTTTGAACTCTTTTGAAGTCCACTCTGTTAGGAGCCTTGTCCGGTTAAAGACATTACAATAGGTTCTACTAGGAATCGATCCTGTTAGGGATCACCCGGTTAAGGGATGGCTATAATACCCGGTTAAGGGTTAAACCCAGTTAGGGCTACCTTGTTAGAGGATTTCAAGAACTCAATAGCTAAAGGATCTCCAGAGCTCTATAGCTTCTCAGAACTCATTAACCTCGAGTTACCCTGTTAAGGGATTTGAATCAAGCCAGTTAAGACTACCCTCTTAAGGGATTTTGCATCAAGCCCAGTTAAGGCTACCCTAGTAAGGGATTTCACCACTGTTGAAGTGGTTAAAGATCAACAGGAATTACAATGTTCTGTTAACAGCACTCAATGCTAATGCAGATCCATTTTGGCTCCTCTTCTCCTTCTGCACATTCACTTTGCAGGTATCTCTTCTCTCCTTTGGTCTGGAAAGAATCACGTATCACTTCCCTTGGATACACATTCACAACTTTTGCCAACAACCTTAGAAAGAAACACAACATCGACCTTATAGGAAACAGACAGGTCAATAGAAAAAACCCTAAACCCTAAACCTATTAGGTTAAGCAATTCAAATGGTTCAATCCTGACTGTTGAATCATACTGCATTAAATGCAACAATCTTGAATCGATCTCAAGACATTCTCCATCGTCCATTTTCCACCAATTTCATGGCAGCTGATAACCCATCATGTGTTATCACCATTTGACAGACTTTGCACATCCCCGAGGTAGATAGGAATAGTCTTCTTCATGCAAGATCCTTCACGCACACAGAGCTTACGTGGCAACATGATCTATTCTCCATTATACTACTAACTCATCACACAAAGATCACCGATTGAGTCGCATAGGCTTGAGATACTCCAACTAGAAATCCTAAAGTGGAAACTACCTACCAACCGGTAGTAACACAATGCTTCCATGTGTCGGTTCCCATAACTACATGCTAGTTCATCTTGAACAAATATGCCACTTCACTTTGGCATATAAACCGGTTCATACATATGCCGGTTCCTCTCTCTTTTCACCTATCACATGTGCTAGTTCACACCATGTCACATATTGACATCAATGACAACATACAATATCATTATGTCTTCATGCCGGTTCACATAATGCCAACAGAGTATGTCTGCAACTTTGCATCTAAAAATGCAAAGCAGATTCTTATTTGCTCAATACAATCTAGTCATAGGACTTATCTTGTCCCTCTGTTGGGCTCCTTACTCTATTATTCAAACAAGTCTTCAAGCTTCTGTGCTCGGTAATCACTATGTAGCATCCCTGTCCTTACACTTGCCTGCATGCATTGTTTATCAACAGTTCCTTATTTATAAACAATTTGCTAACTGCTTAATCTCTTTGATCACATTTCCCATGATCAATCATAACCATTAGATCTTCAATCTTGACCAGGTTCAATGTATCCTTCGATCTAAAAACATTTTACCTCACCTTGGAACTTGTGCTAGGGTATTGCAGTTCAATTTGAGCTGTAGATCTTCCTACCAATCTTCCATTGCCATAGATCCTTTAACAAACTTCATACACATTGTATCAATCATTTAATCATATCCAACTCATCATCTTCCATCATTAAATAACGCATGTATACATCCAATGCATTCTGTTATTACTTGGTTGCAACTCGGTAAATACTAAACTTCACTTGGTAGACATTCCGCCTTCATTAGCCAATAGCGATAACCTTAGGGTTTACCAACTAGGTTCCTTGCTCGGTAACATAGTATAGTATTAACCTTACAAACAATAGCATATGTAGGATATCAAAACAATCTAAACAACATCATCTCATCATTGTCTAACTCGGTAATAGTTGCCCATTGAATAACTTATTCCTCCCTTATTCATCACATTCTTTCTGTGTCTTTTACCGACATCTTAATTCTCTTCAAAATATACTTCTTAAGATATGGCAACATCCTACTAAATCAAAAAATCAATTTCTTGACATCAATGACAAAATAATATTGTGAAGACAGTAAACATCGTAAATCAATTATATCCATAATTATCAACAACCTTCTCAATATCCTAATTGAAATGCCAACAATCTCTTAATGTCTGTTATAATGCCAACAATCTCCCCCTTTGGCATTGATGGCAAAACCAATTGATTTGATCTAAAAGATTCGAATTCAGATTGTTTTGATTGCGATTGCTCAGATTGCTGAAATTCTCTCCCCCTATCATTAGTCTTCTCCCCCTTTGACAACAATGCCAAAAGAAAACTAATACATAATTTCTTCCTGTGTCAAGTAATTCCTTTGCTATTCAGTATCAACTCAGTCTTGGTTAGAGCATTTTATCTTCAATTCTTGTTCCCTGTTTTGTTTCCTGTACACCTTTAGAAAACATCCTAAAGTGTGTAAATCAGCATCAACTCCTAAAAGATATTCTTTAGAGTCATCGAATTGATGCTTTCACTGAACTCGGTCAGTGAGTAGAAGATAGGGGTAGGACCCCTAACTTACTTCTAAGATACTCAAAAGTGTCCCTTCCTTTGAACTAACATACTCCAACACCACTTTCTTCTCTTGAGCTTCTTCTCTAAGATAATGATATTTGATAGAGATGTGCTTTGTCTTAGAGTGCATAACTGGATTCTTTGAAATGTTAATGGCACTAGTATTATCACAAAATATAGTTACTGGCTTAGTAACTTTCTCATTTATGCCTTCCAACAGTTGTTTGATCCATGCTATATTGGTACAATTTAATGCTGCAACAACATATTCAGCTTCTATTGTTGATTGTGAAATACATCCTTGTTTCTTGCTAAGCCAACTCACTAGTATTTCTCCTAAAAAGAAAGCTCCACCACTTGTGCTTTTCCTGTCATCTATGTTGCCTGCACAATCAGCATTAGTATAAACTTTTAAATCAAAGTCATTTCCTTTCTAATATACTAAGCCATAATCCTTAGTACCTTTCAAGTATCTGAAAATTCTCTTGATTGTTGTCATGTGTGTTTCCTTGGGATCTATAGAAAATCTTGCAACTATACCTACTGCATGTGCTATGTCTGGCCTGCTGTGAACAACATATTACAACTTTACAATCATAGATCGGTAGAGTGTCTCATCAATAGATGCAGATTCATCATTCTTTGATAGTTTACAGTTGGTAGTCATAGGAGTACTTATTGGTTTTGAATCCTCCATTCCAAATTTCTTCAAGATTTCCTTTATGTACCTGGATTGAGTAATGAAAATCTCATCTTTCATTTGTAGTATCTGTAGACCTATAAAATACTTTATCTCACCAATTAATGACATCTCAAATTCTTTTCTCATTTCATTTCCAAAGTTCTTGCATAAAGAGTCATTTCCACAAAAGATAATATCATCAACAAATATGGTTGATATTAGTATTCCATTTTCATCATTCTTCATGTACATATTGTTATTTTCACTTGTCCTTATAAAACCAATCTTGATTAAATAAGAGTGCAATCTTTCATACCATGCTCTAGGTGCTTGTTTCAGACCATATATAGCTTTGTTCAATTTACATACCTGATCTTTATTCTCTCCTTCAACAAATCCTTCAGGTTGTTCAATAAAAACTTCTTCTAATATACCATTCAGAAATGCAGATTTGACATTCATTTGATATACTTTGAAATTTTTTTAAGCATCATATGCCAACAATGTTCTTACTCCTTCAAGTCTTGCCACAGGTGTAAAAGTCTCACGATAATAAATTCCCTCTTCTTGAGCATAACCTTTGCAAACTAGTCTTGCTTTATTTCGAATGACCTCACCTTTTTCATTCAACTTGTTTTTGAAAATCCACTTTGTACCGATTACATTTTTGTCCTTTGGTCTTGGGACCAATGTCCATGTTTCATTCTTCTTGATTTGATCAATCTCTTCTGTCATTGCATTTATCCAATCTTCATTGTTAAATGCCTCTTTCACTATCCTCGGTTCAAATTCATATATCAGGCATGTGTTCTATCTCAGTTTATTCCTTGTCATCACTGGATCATTCTTATCTCCTATAATCTGACTTGATGCATGATTCCTTCTAACATACTTGGTTAATACAAGCTTGGTAGACTCTGTATGATCTTCTTCATCACTCGATAACTGGATATTCTCTTCATTTCTTTCAGCAATTTTCTTGGTAGGACTTCTCAGTTGAACATATACAAATCCTTCATAATCTTCTGGTTCTTTGGAGTTTCCTTCATTTCTTTTTGCAAATTCATCAATTTTCACATTTGCACTTTCTACTATTTTGTTAGAGGATTTGATCAGACATTTAAATGCTTTGCTTCTAGAAGAATAACCAGGAAATGTTCCTTCTTCACTTTTTTGATCAAACTTACCATTTCTATCATCTTTGTGAACATAGCATCTACTTCCAAAGATTTTAAAATAACTTACATTAGGTCTCTTGTCATACCAGATTTCATATGGTGTCTTCAAGGTTCCTTTCTTCAATTGTACTCGGTTTAGGGTATAAACTGCAGTGCTTATTGCTTCTCTCCAAAATGTTTGAGGTACCTTCTTTTCTATCATCAAGGTTCTTGTACAATCCACAATTGATCTATTTCTTCTCTCAGCAATTCCATTTTGTTGTGGAGTTCTTGGTGCAAAGACTTATCTTTTTATACCATGATCATTGTAGAATAAGTTGA
Organism: Cryptomeria japonica; assembly: GCF_030272615.1. Taxonomy (NCBI): domain Eukaryota; kingdom Viridiplantae; phylum Streptophyta; class Pinopsida; order Cupressales; family Cupressaceae; genus Cryptomeria; species Cryptomeria japonica. The sequence goes on along the minus strand of NC_081408.1, from coordinate 661,447,093 downwards.
ACGAATCAGAGGTGAACTCTCCTCCTCTATCAGATCTAAGACATTTCAGTTGTTTTCCTATTTCATTTTCAACTCTTGCCTTGTACCATTTAAACATTTGAAAAACTTCTGATTTTTCTTATAAAAACATTACTGACATCATCCTTGAGTAATCATCCACAAATAATATGAAGTACTTATCACCATAATAACTCTGGACTTTCATAGGACCACAAAGATCAGTGTGCACAAGATCTAAAATTCCCTTAGAAATGTAGGACTTACTTGTAAAGCTTGATCTTGTCATCTTACCCATCTGGCATCCTCGACATATAGCATTATCAAGTTTCTCAAGACTCGGTAGACCTCTTACTGAGTGCTTCTTACTTATTTTGATCAGATTATCAAAATTTACATGACAAAACCTTTTATGCCATAACCAGGTATCACCTATCTTTGCATATAGACACTTATTCCGAGTTGAGTCAAGGTGAAATGTGTTACCTTTTGTTTGTGTCCCGATAGCTATTAACTTCCCATGCTTGTCATGAACTTTGACAATTCCTTTCTGAAACTCTATTCGATATCCTGTATTGTTTAGCTATGCTACACTCAACAAATTGTATTTCAAACCTTCAACCCAATAAACATCATTACATTTAGCATTGTCAAGAAGTGTTATAGATCCTTTACCTCTCATTGGACATGGTGCATCATTACCAAATCTTACATAACCTCCATCATAATCTTCTAACATAAAAAACTTGTGTCTATCACCTGTCATGTGATGTGAGCATCCACTATCTATGATCCAAGAATCATTAGTATTTATGTGAGATATTAAAGATTTTTCTTCGTACCTTTCTTCATCCGATCCATCTTTGATAGCCACATAAACAAATTCCTCTGTATCAGTTTCATCTGATTTATAATCATTAGATTCCTCATCAACTATTAGAAATGTCTTTTTATCTCTTCTTCTGAAGTCTCAGTGTCCTCTGTAATGATTATCTTTCTGTCTGTAATCTTGGTAATCTCTCTTTTCACTAGATTCTTTGTCAGGACAATTAGAAGCCATATGTCCTATTCTATCACAGTTAAAACATTTCAAAGGCAACTTTCCTTTGTACTTACCTTTTCCTCTCGGTAGCCTTCTGGCTAATAGTGCTTCAAACTCTTCTTGCTTTCTGATTTCTTCATAAAGTTTGTGTACCTCCTCCATGTTTTTGCAAAATATTTCAATTGCTCCACTATGATTCCCTTAAGAGTACTTATACTTTCTATCATTGTAATCATCAGATTCATCAAGATGAAAAGAACTAAATGCAGACTCAATTTTATTTACCGAAGACTCATTGTTATCAAAGTTACTTAACTCAAATGCATGTAGCTAACCAATAGTAGCATCCAAAGAAATTGGCATATTGGGTACATACCTCAATTCATTGATTGCAAAGACCTGGATTGCATAAGTAGGTAGAAGGGTTCTTGATAACTTACTTGTGACATCCTTCTCTTCAATGGTTCCTCCTGCTCCTTTGATTCGATTGACAATCTCTTTTAACCTTATACTATACTGGGTTATGTTCTCACCTTCATTCATTCTCATAGATTCAAGTTGTCCTCTTAGACTATTCACTTTTGCTCTTTGAACATGTTCATCACCACCATACACAGATATGAGCTTGTCCCACATTGCCTTGGCATCATTGCAGACTTCTAGATCATTAAACTCTGAGTCGGTCAATGCAGATGTTATTTCAATCATTGCTTGAATTTGTTCTTGCTTTGCCTTTATCTCTTCCATTGTCAATGGATAGGTGCTAGGTGTAATGAAATCATTCTCCAAATAATATACAACATATTCTTCAACTCCTGATAGGTGCAGCTTCATCCTTTTCTGCCATGTAGAGAAACTTGACTTATCCAGCTTTGGTGCATCCCTCTTATACATCTTTGGATCTTTTCCTCAATTACCTTTAAACTTTTCTTCTGAAGTCCAAAGCTCTAATACCAATTGATAGTTTTGATACTAATTGTTAAGTACAGATGCCAAGCTAACAAGATGAGAGGGGGGGGTGAATCATACAAACTTAAACTTCCAAGAAATCAATAGATTCAACCTCAGTAGCTTTAACAGATATATGTAACCAAAACTGTAAAACATGCAAACTCATAAACGGATAACATCACAACACATTCAACACTAGATTTAACATGGAAACCCAAATAGGGAAAAACCACTGTGGGATTTCGGACCCACTAAGAAATATACTCTTCTAGAGTATGCTCGGTTAAATGCAAATCCTATTAAAGATTACAAACACATTGCTAGATGTGACCTGGTTAAGGGATTTCCCTCAGATCTGTTAGGATCTTCACCTTGTTAGAAGTGACCTTGTTAAAGGGTTTCAAACACTCAATCAAAATGTCACCTTGCTAGAGGATTTACAAATAAGACTGTTAAGTCCACTCGGTTAAGAGATTTTCTGTCACTTACAAATAAACAACAGTAATGAGTATGTATGCAACTTTGCATCTAAAAATGCTAAAGTAGATTCTTATTTGCTCAATACAATCTAGTCATAGGACATATCTTGTCCCTCTGCTGGGCTCCTTACTCTATTATTCAAATAGGTCTTCAATCTTCTGTGTTCAGTAATCACTATGAAGCATCCCTATGCTTACACTTACCCGCATGCATTGTTTATCAACAGTTCCTTATTTATAAACAATTTGCTAATCGTTTAATCTCTCTGATCACATTTCCCATGATCAATCATAACCATTAGATCTTCAATCTTGACTAGGTTCAATGTATCCTTCGATCTAAAAATGTTTTACCTCACCTTGGAACTTGCATACATTTCTTGGAACTTGTGCTAGGGTATTGCAGTTCAATCTGAGCTATAGATCTTCCTGCCAATCTTCCATTGCCATAGATCCTTTAACAAACTTCATACACGTTGTATCAATCATTTAATCATATCCAGCTCATCAACTTCCATCATTAAATAACGCATGTATACATCCAATGCATTCTTTTATTACTCGGTTGCAACTCGGTAAATACTAAACTTCACTCGGTAGATATTCCGCCTTCATTAACCGATAGCGATAACCTTAGGGTTTACCGACTAGGTTCCTTGCTTGGTAACATAGTATAGTATTAACCTTACAAACAATAGCATATGTAGGATATCAAAACAATATAAACAACATGATCTCATCATTGTCTAACTCGGTAATAGTTTCCCATTGAATAACTTATTCCTCCCCTTATTCATCACATTTTTTCTGTGTTTTTTACCGACATCTTAATTCTCTTCAAAACATACTTCTTAATATATGGCAACATCCTACTAAATCAGAAAATCAATTTCTTGACATCAATGACAAAATAATATTGTGAAGACAGTAAACATCCTAAATCAGTTATATCCACACCAGGACCTTGGAGATTTGGTATTTGTTTTGTTGATGAGTTTTGGTTGCAGGTGCTCATCCATCTTGCTGCATATGAAGGTTGGGTTGTGTAAAGGGCCAAGAGAAGGTCCAAGGCCAAGGAGTGGTCCAGTTGATTTCCAAGAGACTAGGGAGAAGGCATAGAGAAGGACTCCTAGGTGAGGCATTTGGGAGAGTTGTTTGTGGTGAGTTTGAAGCGGCAATTGAAAAGGTGGATCTTTGACTGATAAGGCACCATGGAGTTGCAGCCATTAATACTCCACTGATAGGAGTATTTGAGAAGATAATTTTGAGGACAGTCCTGTGTCCTAAAGGGAGAAGATGATGGTGATAAAGGCATGAAGAGGAAAAGGCAAATGAAGGTAAAGATGAAGATTTTTGTCACAATTTTTTTTGCAGGTTATGGCACACCTTTCCAAGAGACTTGGAAAATTTTCAAGGTTGGTAGTATGGTGCAGAGGCACCTAAAGTACAAGAGATAAATGAGTTTAAGAGTCCTTATATCATGTATTAAAATATATTTGATTCATTTGTGATGTATTTGAGTCTAAATGTAAGGCTATGTGAAGCCATTTATATGACATTGTTAATATTGTTATGTTAAGGTCCTAGTTTGATCAAGAAGACAAAAATATGAAAGAATGTCTAATAAAGGCTAAAAATCATGTAAAAGGTCTTAAATAGGTTGTTTGGACATGTCTAGGGTGATTTTACAAAGTGTGGAGTCATTTTTATTAAGTGTCATAAAAGTTGTCAAAATGCATAAAAATTGTAAAGCATGAAACAATGCAAAAAGGCATTAAAAGTTGTCAAAAGGAAGATGAAAGGTCATAAGGGTGGTTAAGTGGTTTCTAACTACCTAAATATGTATAAATATGATGTATTGGTCGAACCAAATCATATGGGAGAGAATAGAGAAAGAGGAGAACATTTTGGAGCAATTGAGTGAATTTGAATCTCTTATTTTGATTGGTTTTTTTTTTGTTAAGTTGTTGTTTCCAGGACTTGTACGGCCATGTACGGCCTGGAAACCCTATAATATAGTAATGGTTAGATAGTATATTGAATCCTCTTTCCTATAATTTTGGTTTGATCAATTTTTATTAACTATGGAGGAAGTTATGAGATTTTTCGTGAAAGTTAGTATTTGCAGATTCAGGATTTCTGAGAACAGTCATAGTGAAATGCGTGGTAAGAACGCATATGGAAGATTCAAGAACTCTAATTATATTCATTGGAAATATATTTGAGTAATATTTCATTTCCTTTTGGTTTGGTTCAATTTCATGATGATTTGTGGAATCTATGACATTTTTAATGAAGACTGGTTTTAAACCCTCTTCAATGGAGTTGCAGGAAAAGCGTTGTGATGGTATAATTATTTATGATTGGTAAAAATAAATAGTTTACATATTCAAAAACTAGATTCATATATTCTTCAGATGGAATTGGTTTGGTATCATTTGAAATTGTTTTGAGAAAGATATATGATGCCCTAGGTAGGGGTTGGAGTTTTAAATCTGGATTATGACAGAGACATGGATCAGAATTTATAGTCTGAAAAATAATTGTTTGGGGAATCAAATGAGATTATCAGACCTTAAGATTTTATAAGATGATAGATAATGTAGTTATCTACAAACATTGTATTTTCCAGAAATTTTGGTTTGGAGTTTTGGTTGGTCAAATAATTCAATCTTTAAAGACTATCTTGAAGACAGCAATGTTGTGGTTTTCTTTATAAGTTGCCTTTGTTCAAAGATATTATTGAATGAATGTTGAAAGGATCATAAAGGATCCTATTGATCATTTGGTTTGTAAGATGCTCTGCATCATTCTGCTTCCATGCAACTTTTCCATATAGTCGGTGAATCCCTATCTATGAAGCCTCCTCCACACTTTCCACTCACTCTTCTAGTTTTCGCAACCAAAGGGCTCATTCTTGTTTAAGTTACCTCCCATATTGAATAGCAAGTCGAAGTACCCAAAGGTGTATCTCACATTCTATAGATTTAACCACAAGTTCTTGAGCAAAATTCTGGAATAACATAACAGAGTCCCATCCATGGTTTTAAAGATAATAATAATGGCCGCACAAAACCGACACTTATTATTATAAACCCCATCACACATATGATCATAAAATCGATGCCTAAAAGCAATCATTAACTAACAGTTCATTTGCCCCCAAACTCTGTCTTTGATTTCTGGACCCCAAAAGATAATCATGATTTTAAATTGACCCAATGATGTGATCAAGTAATAATTGCTCTCTAATATCCCTTTTATAATGGGTCTCTCTGATATATTTAACCTCCACCTCTAAATTGACCCCTTCATTAGCTAAGAGGTCCACAACCTTATTGCCTTGCCTTAGAGTGTGAGTTATGAGAATACTAACATAGTCATTTAATAAATTTTTAGCACTTTCAACTATATTTGTAATATTCCAAGATACAAAACTAGTACCTTTAAGAGCTTGGATGATCTTGAGGGAGTCCCCTTCCAGCCAATTTTTTTAAAATTTGAATTCCTAAGCAAGATGGAGGCTTTTTAGCATAGCTTGAGCTTCAACCACATGATTATTTTGGACCCCAAAAGGAGAAGCAATAGCAGCAATACAGACACCTTGAGCATTTCTGATGACTCCTCCACCACCGGACTTCCCAGGGTTGCCTTTAGCCGCCCCATCAAAATTCACCTTTATCCATTCATGATCAGGAAATCACCAAAAAATCTTATCTCTCCTAGTCTTATTGTCAGATCTGCAAACTTTGTGGATTAAATTCCATTCAGTAAGGATGCTTTTTTCAATTTCATTCATATCTATAAAAAACCATTGTTTATTGTTCTTGTGAGGAATATTTATGTTTTCTTTTATAGCCCTACAAACTTTTTCAAAGACCACCTGAGAGGTGCACTTAGCTTCCCTAAATATTCTGTTATTTCTCTCTTTCCAAATTCCCCAGCAAGTCATGGGGAGGATCAGGGACCAAAGGTTCTTGATAAGAGGAAATTTGGTGGGGAAGGTCCATTGCCAAATAATTTCCTTGAGACTCTTGTGCATGACCCAATCCACTTTCCAATTCACCCAAAACTTACTCCAGATTTCCCAAGTGAAGGAACAATGGAAAAATAGATGATCAACTGATTCTTCCTCTTTCTGGCATAACTCACACATGTTAGGGAACATAAAACCTATTCAAACCAAGTTGTTAATAGTAAGGATCCTATTATGAGTAGCAAGTCAAAGGAACATATTGACTTTAGAAATAAGAATTATGTTCCAAACTTTGTCCCATATAGGGTTACTGATCTGAGTGAAAGTGTTTTTGTAGGTAGAAGCAACCATAAAGTCACCTCTTGGATTACTCTTCCAGAGGAAAAAATCATCATAATCTTTGTTAATATAAAAGGACAACAGCTCCTACTGGACTAGGGAAAATCCAGCATATACAACAAGCAACCTAACCCATTTGTTCTCCTTCTAGTAGTCACACACCACAAACCCAAACCTCCTTTTACATTCCTCAATAAATTGACTGCTGCCTTGATCAAAGAGAGGTTCATTGTTCATCCAAGGATCCTCCCAAAACCTTATTTTATCACCTTTTCCAAGGACCCATCCAGCTCCATCTTTGGCCACTTTTATGGATTTTGTTGGATTTTGCCAAGATCAAGAAGTCATTGAAATGTACAAGATAGAGACATAATAAGGGACAAGAATAAACTGTATTCTCATTAATAGAAAATGATCAACAATTAACTGGATTATCTTATTTCATACAATGTAGATGAGCCTGCTTATATAGGCAAGGCTAGGGATATGTATGAGCACACAAATATGACATGTGGCTCAATAAGAAACAAGGGTAGGTAGGAAATAGGTGTGGGTAGGTAGGAGAAATAATATAATATTCCACATGAGGTGGATCACCCACCGAAGGTGGAATTATCACTCCACAATAAGTGGATATGATAGTGTAATAACAAGATCAACACCATAAGAGGTGGAATTTCTCCTACACACACTATCCCAATGTGGCACAAACACCCAAGTGTCTCATATCCAAACTACTATGAAATGCATTATCCTAAGTAAACTTAAGTAAGTGTAATAATATCCATGATGAATAATTATTTACACCAACACCCCCCCTTAAGTGCAACTTAGGGGAATGCACTTAAGTCTACAATGCAACTAAGCAATGCAAGATGGGTCCCGGCTACGAGGCCATGTTAGGTACCCATGCACAAATGCAAATGCATGCAAACTAATGCAATGAAATCTCTCACAAAGTGGGGAAAGAGAGAAAAACCCAATGGGAAAAAACCCTCCCCCAAAAGAGAGATGAAAGCTATACAAGAGAACTCTCAAAGAAGTATGTGAGGAAAAAAACCCCATGTGAGGAAAAAGTCCCCCCCATATGAGAGAAGAAGAGAAGTCAAACTGTGATCATCCCTCAATGAAGAATCTGCACCAATGATAGAAGCTCGATGTATGAAGAAACTGCTCCACGAACGTCGAACAACATTCCTCCCCTTAGGAAGAAACAAAACCAAAGGTGTATCCATGAAGTCTCCCCAATCATGAAGGGAAGATGTATGAAGAAAACTCATGATGAAAGGAATCTCTGAAAACTGTTCAAGTGTCCCCATGTCGATGCTGAAAGATACCCCTTCCAAAGGTGGTGAACTGCTCCATACTACTGAAAAAGGAACTCCAACATCTAGTGAAGATGAATGTAGAGCAATATCCAAAGACTCATGTGTCTCCTCAAAGAATAAAGAGACCTCCTCCAACTGCTGTACATAAGTATCCACAATCATGTCAACCTCGAAAGAATGATCATGTAGAGAATGAACAAGAGGGTCAGAGTGTGCCCTCGCAACAATCGAAGAAGGATCATCTTCATCAAAGAGAAGATGTATGTCATCAATGATGTCTCCCAAATCTGCAATGTAGGATTCCACAAACAAACCTGCAATATCTGTCAAGTAATCATCCCATGAATCTGAAGCTGGAAGACAATGTATATCCTGCTGCACTGAATCACATGAAGGCAAAACTGTCGCACTATCTGCATCATCAGGTGCAATAGGTGATGTGATATCAATATGAGAAGATGAAGTACAAGACTCAAGAACTGGGTTACATGTGAGAATCCCCATGTTCAAGTGTCCAAAGTTCTCCTCAAAATCTGAATCATCACAATAAGTGTGATCATCATGTGTAGAATCATCAAATGTGAAATCATCATCATCAACAAAATCTGAAAAGGAGTATAACCGAGATGCATGATCAACCACCCCAGTTACAATGATTGCTCTAGTCTCCATGTCTCTAATAAAAACTGAGTCAGGTGTGAACTCCACAACTCTCTTAGTTGCGCCATGTGTGATTTGATAGATAGAAAGGAGATTGTTTGTCAAGTGGGGTACACACAACACATCATTGAAGGAGTTATCCCCAATGTCAATAGATCCTTTCCCAATCACATCCATGTATGTATGATTGCCCATCAAAATATGAGGCATGGTGCAAGGCTCAAATGTAGAGAACATAGATTGTGAAGATGCCATATGATGAGAAGCCCCTGAATCTAGAAGCCATCTCTCTGAAGTATGATTTGTTGTAGCACATAGAGCTTGTCCTTTTCTTGTTCCAAAAGAGTGAGTTTTTCCACTTGTAGAAGCCATGAATGCTTGCCCTTTTCCTTTTGAATGTGAGGAAGTGGAAGTTGATGAATCATCCTTCTTGTAGACTTTAGGCAAATCAATGTTATGCTTTTTGATGATATGTGTGAGCTCATCAATCTTCTTAGTATGGCAACGATGTTCCTCATGACCAATCTTTTTACAATAAGCACAAGTAGGTCTCTCTCTCTTTGGTGAATTATCTTTCTTGGAAGAAGATGAATCTCCTTGTTGTGGAGAAGATGGTGCTTTATCCTTAGGCTTTGATTGCCATTTCTTCTTGTTTGAGTTGTCCTTTCCTTGATTTCCTTTGTTCCCTTGATTTGCCACTAATGCTTGAGACTTAGAAGAAGTCTTAAGAATGCCCATGCTTATCAACTTAGTTTGTTCCATCATCAACATTTCATTGAAAGCATCAAATGTAGGCATTTTGTAGCTTGAACCCATTGTCATCCTATGAGTTTGGAAACTAGAAACAAATGCTGCATATTCTTGTGGAAGCTTCCCTATCAAGTTGAATATCAATTGAGTATCCTTCTTATCAATGCCACAATCTTTGAGTTGTGCCCTCAACTCATTTGCCTTAGTGACATAATCTTGTATAGTATCAAAGTTCTTGGGATCTAACATGGTGAGATCACTATCAATTTGATATCCCCTAATCTCATCAACTTGACCATACAAGTCTTGAAACTTTTGCCAAGCATCCTTGATTAGAGTGCATTTCTCAATATGAAAAATGAGATCCTTTGATACATACTTTCTTAAGGTACCAATTGCCATGATATTTTTAGTGAGCCAATCTAAGTGACCAACTGGATCAGCCTTAGGATCAGCTGGAGCAACAATAGTTCCATCAATGTAATGAGTGAGTCCTTTTTCTATAAGTTTACTCCATGCATCAATTTTCCAAGTAGCATAATTATGTGGAGTTAAGAGAGGAAACTTAGTAGAACCCATAGCAGCAAAAAGGAAAGAACACAAGAGCACAAAAGCACAAGAGACACCCCCCAAATTCAATCAATCAAAGTACCCCCCCAAAAGTGATGATTTTGGCACTTTATACTTAGTGCGATTACAATGAGCCACTTGCAAAACAAGGCAAAGTGGGCTTATGATGCAAATTTTACAACTTCCCAAATGAGATACAAGAGACTTCAATCAATAGTGCAATGAATCTAACTGAGATTCAAGCAAATATACAAGTACCAAAAGAGCCAAAAATGGCTTAGATCTGAAAGTACAATTTCTACTTACAATGACATCAATCTGATAGCATCATGTGAAAGTAGATGAAAAAATACGCACTTTCAAAAAAAACGGCACCTAAAAAGGAGGTCGGATGACCCCAAACGAAGCCTCTGAAGTTGCAAAAACTGGGATTACTCAGGGACAGTCACCAAAAACTGCATTTTCTGAAAAAACCGTGCATCAAAATCAAAAACTTCTTTCACCACTGCGGAGAGCACAAAATTCTAGCCCATTTCAAAAAAAATTGCACCGAAAAAGGAGCAAAAATGAGCAAGTTATGGCCATTTGAAGTTGAACTACAAAATCAAAAATGCAAATGAGAGGGGGTCAAAAAATTTCCAAACCCTGCTGATGTGGCACTGACGTCAGCAAAACACTGTGTTAAATTTGACGGCCGTATGACCGTCGCCAAAACTTCGCCTATCTGGCTGACTGGGCGTCCGTACCGTACGGACGGTTTACGTGGCAAAGCTGGCTGGTGTTCCGTACTGTACGGAAATGATGATGTGGCAGGGTGACATGGCTGCTGATGTGGCAGTCCGTACTGCTAATCGGGCGTACGGTATATCCACGTGGCATAGTATGGGTGGCTGACTTGTCATACGGAAATAGGTCTGCGTGTGCTGCCACGTGGCTGAGCTGACTGTGCAGGTTGCTGATGTGTCTGTCTGCGTGGCGGGAGGCGGAGGGCGCCGAGGAGCGGCGAGCGGCGCCGGAGGCGGCGAGCGGCACCGGAGGCGGCTCGTGGGAGGAGGTTGCTGTGGGGAGCATCGGCCGAGCGGAGCTGCGGAAGGTGCTGGGAGTCTCGGAGCAGCGCTGGAGTGGAAGCAGCGCTGGCGGAGGAGCCGAGGGGAGCTGCCGTAGAGGAGGCGCGGGCCCGGGAGCCGAGGGACCGCGGGAGGTGGCAGGTGCGCAGACTGTCAGGTACTAAAGAGGCAGGTATGTGTGGCGAGCAGAACGAGACGCCTGCAACCTGTGACAAAATGGTACGTACGGAGCACGGGGGGGGTCTGCGGACCCCCCAAAAGATGTTTTTTTTTTTTTGATTGCTTTTCAAAAAAAAATTTTATTTTTTCAATTTTTTTGATTTTTCAATTTTTCGAAACAATATTGCAGAAAATTTTTTTTTTTTTGAAAAAAATAATAGGAATATTCGAAAAATCCGTACGATAAGCAAAATTGGGGAAAAAAATTTTCCTCACCAAAATAGGCCAACTTTATAACCAAAATTCATGGAAAGGGCCTTCCGGACACAATGGCGAGGTCGGATCTGGTCTAGGACGCCTCCAAATGACGATGCTCCTCAGATCTGCCTCTTGACGTCACAATAATGCCTCTTCAAGACGAATCAATGAGACTCCAATAGCTCTGATACCATGTTGGATTTTGCCAAGATCAAGAAGTCATTGAAATGTACAAGATAGAGACATAATAAGGGACAAGAATAAACTGTATTCTCATTAATAGAAAATGATCAACAATTAACTGGATTATCTTATTTCATACAATGTAGATGAGCCTGCTTATATAGGCAAGGCTAGGGATATGTATGAGCACACAAATATGACATGTGGCTCAATAAGAAACAAGGGTAGGTAGGAAATAGGTGTGGGTGGGTAGGAGAAATAATATAATATTCCACATGAGGTGGATCACCCACCGAAGGTGGAATTATCACTCCACAATAAGTGGATATGATAGTGTAATAACAAGATCAACACCATAAGAGGTGGAATTTCTCCTACACACACTATCCCAATGTGGCACAAACACCCAAGTGTCTCATATCCAAACTACTATGAAATGCATTATCCTAAGTAAACTTAAGTAAGTGTAATAATATCCATGATGAATAATTATTTACACCAACAGATTTGATAATACTATTCCAAATGAAGGACCCAACAGGGATGTCTTCAGAGTTGAGGAGATCTTGGAGAGGCTGATTTTGAATATATTTGTCAAACCAGATCCAGTTCCAATATTTCTTAATGTCATAAGATCTCCATATTTGTTTAGCAAGGAGAGCTTTATTAAAAGTTTATAGAGCTTTAATACCAAGCCCTCATTTTCTCTTTGGTTTACACACTTTGTCCCAAGCAACCAAGGATAGTCTCTTTTTTTCTTCAACCCCTGACCAGAGAAATCTCTTCTAGATTCTTTCTAATGCTTCGGCAAATTTAGTCGGGATACTAAATAGACTGAAAGCATATGCAGGGAGATTCTAGAGAGTAGCTTGAAGAAGCTGCAATTTCCAGCTTGAGATAAAATGGATCCTATGCAGTAGCTAGTTTTTTGTTGAGTTTGTTAATTAACATATTCTAGAAGGAATTTGGGGGAGCTAATCCCAAGGGGAGACCCAAATAAGTGGAGGGGAGCATTTCCACCTTGCAACCAATAATTTTAGCAATTTTCTGTTGTCTTATAATAGGAGTGTTCATGAAGTATATAGCCGATTTGTCCCAATTGACTTGATGGCTAGTTGTAAAAGAATAAGAATTAAGAGCACCTTTAAAGGCAACAGCCTTCCCAACAGAAGAATATCCCATTAAGATAGTATCATCAATAAACTATTGGTGAGAACAAAAAACATTAGCAGAGGAAGGTTGAAGACCTTTGATAATTTTATTCACTTTCATTTTTTGGATCAGTCTGCTCATGCTCTCTGCCAAGATGGTGAAAAGAATAGGAGATATGGGATCTCCTTGTCTGAGCCCCCTCGATGATTTAAAGAATTTAGTAGGAGATCGATTAATGAGAATTGAAAACATAGGAGTGGAGATCAACTCTTTGATAATTTTGATTATCTTCTTATCAAATCCAAAAGCCTCCATGATTCTGAAAAGAACTTGCCAATCCACTCTATCATAAGCTTTCGCCAGATCCAACTTGATCAGAAATCCTTCTTTATTGGCAACATTGAGGGAGTGAATATTCTCATGCACAAGAATGATAGAGTCCAAAATCTGCCTGCCAGGAACAAAACCTTTTTGCTCCTCGAAGATGATGAAGGGGAGGACAGCCAAAATTATAGAAGTCAAAACTTTAGATATGATCTTATAGAAGGAGTTACATAGGCTTATTGTCCTAAATTTTTCCATTGAATCTGCCCCATCCACCTTAGGAATTAAGGCAACAAAAGTGGAGTTGATTTCCTTAAGGATTCTTCTTGAACCAAAAAATTCTTTTACCATATTGACCATGTCTTTTCCCACAATATGCCAAAATTCCTGGAAGAAAAACATAGGGAAGCCATCAGGTCTCGGAGCCTTATCCCCTTGAATGGACAAGACAACTTTTTTAATTTCCCCAGCAGAGGGGATAGCAGAAAGGGCCTTATTCTGATTAGGATTAATAATCTTGGGGATGATGTCAACTGGATCTTGTTGTTGGGTATAATCAATATCCTTGCTACCGGTGAGGATCTGAGAAAAGAAACTAACAGCTTCATCCCTACTATCATCCTCATTACGAAGAATTTTGTCCTCGGCAATTAATCTAGAAATTATGTTCACAGCTTTATGTTTCAAAGAGGTCATGTGAAAAAAATTAGTGTTTTTGTCCCCAGTCTCCAACCAAATAGCCCTAGATCTTTGCCTCCAATAGATTTCCTCCCTAGAGATGATGTTGTGAAGTTTGACTAATACATCATCTTCCTTAGCTTTGGGATAATTTTTATAGCCATCTTTCTATATAGAGTTTTGGATCTATTCTAATTCCTCCTTCAACTTTTTCTTTGAGTCAAAATTATCACCAAAGACCTTCTTGTTCCATATCTTAACTTTATACATGGTTGTTCAATTCACATCAATATTCCACCAGTTGGCAATGGATTTTTCAAGAGAGGGGTGAGAAATCCATATTTTCTCAAATCGGAAAGGGAAACTCTATTTACTCTTAATGGACTCAGCAACAAAGGCAATGGGATAATGATCCGAACCAACTCTATTGACAACTGACAGGGAGCATCTATGAGAAAGAATCCAATCATTAGTAACAAGGGATCTATCAAGTCTTACCTGAATGAGGTCTTCACCATCCCTGCGATTAGACCAGGTGTAAGAAGCTCCAGTTAGGTCCATATCAATAAGAGCATTAACATTGATGAAGTCCATCAAATCAGATCTGATGTCTAGTTAGGCTTGAGTTCCTCCAGATTTATCACTACCTTGCAGAGGAGTGTTGAAATCTCCCATCAACAACCAACTTTTCTTAGGGAAAGATCTTCTTTTCTGCTGGATTTTATCCCAAAATTTGCTCCTAGCAGATTTGGAATTAGGGGCATAGATATTTGTGACCACCCATTCCTTTCCTTCATAGATTCTTTTAACTTTCATGGATATAATGTTACCATCTTCATCAATCATTTCTCCTACAATAGTTTTCTTGTTCCAAAAAATAGCCACCCCACCAGTTCCCTGTTCGAGCTGCTACAACAGACCCCTCCATTTTTAAAGAAGTTTAACTTCTCCACTTCTCCTTACTCATTTTTGTTTCCTGAACCAGGATAATATCCGGTTTATGGTCTCGAATGAGATTCTGTAATATATCCTATTTATTGAGACCATTTAGGCCTTTGATGTTCCATGATATTACCTTCATTTGGAAACCTAGGGGCAAGATTCCTGTATAGTTCGTTGCCTTCCATCAACTATGTTTTGCTTGCTCTCCTAATCCCTGTGCCATTTCATGGTTTTACGTCCCTGTGGAGATTTGGAGACACTAATATCAGCCTTGGACCTGGTCCTAGTTTTCACCCCATTAGGGCATCTTGCCTTCTTGTTTTTCTTTTTTCCATTCCCTATTATTTCTCCATCATGCTCATCTCTAGGCTCATCTTGCATGTTACTCCACAATTCTCCTCTTTTCTGAGATGATGTGGGCGTATCAACTCCAATATTCTGGAATAATGCATTTAGATTAACCTTAGGCGATCCAAACTTGTTCTTCCTTCCAAGTTTAATTTCATGTTCTTCAAATTTATTTAGGCACTCTTCATGTCTTTTTGTTGCTGAAACTTGAGGGACCTCATGATGAGATTTAGTGACATTCTCAATCTCACCTTCTTCAAGAATCTCTTCACTGATAGCATTCTCTTCCTCCTGAGCCTGTAGGGCCTCAAATGTATTAACTGTTTTGATCTCAAACTCACTGATTTCATTATTTTTATCTTCCTTCAATGGGGGATTCTTAAGAGGGTCATTTCTATCTCCTTCTGATAAGTCTAGTATGTTACTAGGAATTCCACTTCTTCCTTCCACTTTACTAACATCCTTATTATTATTCTTTTCTTTCCAAACCTATTTATGGGGAATCGTCACATGTTTTTTAGGGTTACTAGGGCAAGCCTTGGCCTAGTGACCAACTTTTTTACAAGAAAAGCACACAAAGGGGAGGGACTCGAACTCTATTGTATGTTCTCATATTGTTTAGCAACACACAAGTCCATCAAAGTAACCAAGGTTTCAATGTCATGCGAGAATTTTGCAATAAATTGTTTAGCTAATTCTCCCCATGATGTGATGGTTGGTGGTAAATGTGAAAACCACTTTAAAGCCAGACCCTGTAGACTTTTAGGAAATAGTTTCATTAAGTAAGTATCTTTTGTTGCAACCTCTATACATGCCATAAAAAACGCTCTGATATGGTCTCTAGGATCACCCTTCCCTCGATATCTGTCAAATTTAGGTGTTTCAAAATGTTGTGGGAAAGGCAGCATGTATAATGTGTGATCAAATGGATAAGGACATAAGTCTTGCATTATGTAGCTCTTTTTATCGTTACTGGTCTGCATGGTTGTCATTTGTTGTTGCAAATTTTGTAATTATTGTGTCAGAATATTTGTTTGGGTCAAAGGTACACCTTGTGTTTGTGTATGTCCCACAAAAGGATTCGTGGTTGCATAACTAGGAGGTTGTTGGAAGGTACCATGATTATAATTTTGTGTGTTATGCGTTCCACTAAGTACCGTGAAATGAAATAAGTGATATGTGAACCCATGTTTGGTGGAGTTGTACTTATTGTATTGGTAAGACCTAGATTTTCATTTTGGTTACTATATGTCGATCCTATAGAATAGGAAACTGGAGGTTGGGTTGCACTTGTTGCTTGTGTTTGAATAGGTGCTGAGACACTTGATATTATCGATATGCTTTGTGTTGGTATACTAATATTTATCACCAAAGATGATGCACTTGTTTGAAATTTTGCATTTGTATTGACATTTGTTTGGATAGGTACGTTTTGAGGAAAACTGGAGGTCGCTGCTTGCATTTGTGTTATGGGCGGTGTTTGACTATTATCTTGACCTAAAGTTTTTCCTAGTGGTAAGATCTTTGTGACATCAAAATCTTCAGGTAGTTTCACCCCATTTTGTAATAACAATGAGAGATATTTGTCCCTATCACTATGTATAAGTGCATCTAAGATCATAAGGACATGTGGATCTTGTTGAGTTGACTCAATTTCTTCTTTTGTTAAATTTTGTAATTCATTTAGGGTAGACATTTCCTAAGAACCTTATTGTTGACTAGTTGATATGTCCATATTCCAAGTTGGATTTACAAACTGGTTGTTGTTTGGGTTCATTATACCTTTTTCCTTTTGTGACCTTGTGACGGGCATTTAAGACTACTATATGAGGGTGGTTTTATGCAAGACAACGACTAATTCTAGACTGTAGATTTAGGTATGAGGTATGAAAAACTAGACTAGACTCTCTCTTGGGGATTTTGATGCGAGACCTATTGAGCATTTCTGTAATGCAAGTTTTTTCATTTCTTGTCTTAGATGTTTTATCTCTATCTCTCTATCAATTCTACGGGCAATCCTAGACTATATTTATCTCGTACTCGACTCCTATATACTGAGCTCTATTTCTCCTTGAATCCCAGGCTAAGTTAGCTAGACCGTCAATGATTTCTCATTGACCACCACTTGGTACTAGATTAGGTTGCTCGAAGGGGAGCAAACCATCACTTGGTAGACCCATTACGACACATGCTATGACTCTGTAAATGATAATGGACTAAGACAGACGTATATGAGATATAGATGAAGACGTATATGAGGATGATAATGTAGACATAAAATGAGGACTATGCAATGACTGTGGATGATAATGAGGACGTAAATGAGGACTATGCAAGGACTTATGATAGATGTAAGTGAGGACTATGCAAGGACTTCCTAGGGTCACAAGTGTATAAATCTTTGAGTTTTGATGTTTCAAAAAAAATGGACTTGGTTTTCAGTAATTTTGTGTATAGGACCAGTTTCATGGTTTCTTGAAGTCTAAGAACAATAGTTTGAAGGTAAATATAGCCGGCTAAATTGGTTTTTCAAACAATCTTAGAAAATTTAGAGATACATAGGATAGGGCTTGAAATAGCCCAAAGGACTGACTCAATACTAGTTTGATACAATGATATATTAAAAAGAACATAATACAATCTTAGACTGGAAAGTGGACACCATTCAATGAGGCCCCTGCAACAAAATACCGAAACAAGACGGACAGATAAAGAGTCTAGCAGCATTGGCTCCACTCCACGACACACAATTCTCAGGCATGCTAGTCTCTCTTACCTCGAAGATCCAAAGATCTTATCACTGAGATATTTCTATCTCATAATGTAAGGTACATGAGGGGTATCTATGAGGTACGATCCGCACTCCTGGAATCACTAAATGTAGGATTTTGGGCTACTAAATTGGTTCATAGTATAAGGCTTTGAGGGGTCCAAATCCAATGATGGATTCTCAGAGCAAGCCACTTAAGACTTTAGTTGAGCTTATCAGTGTAGGGAAGGCCCCCACATATGTCGAATTTACTCAACACTCTAGCCGCCTGACCAATATATTTATATAGCGGCTCGAAAAACCCACTCGAGAGTATGCTGGGAGAGATGATATCCCCAATGCATCCCAATTCAAAGTACCTTTGTAGGGTGATGAAATCCCTTGTCAAAGATACCCCTCACTACGTGGAATAAAATAAAATTGGATGTCGTTGTCACCTCCTTCCTTTCTCCCAAGACCCTGAAGGTGGGTGGAAAGTTATTAATGCAACAGTAGGTCCACCCCAAACATGATAAAAATTCTTTACCTTAAGAAAATCAAATATGATTTAATCTAATGCAGCCTGATTCATGTCCATTTTATAGCCCAAATTTAGGTGTTGAATACACATGTGCATGTCCATTTTAAACACCAAATTGAAATATGAAGGCATGCATGTCAATTTTAACCATTGTTGATTTTAAGCCCAAATCGAAGTGTTATACATGCATGTCAATTTTAGCCAATGTTAATTTTAAGCACCAAAAGACAAAGTGTGAGATTATGCATGCATGTCCATTTTAACTGTTGTTCATTTTAAGCACCAAAAGATGAAGTGTGAGACTATGAGTGCAATTGATCTAATACTAATGTGATCCTTTCTGTAAATTTGCCATAGGTTGCAAATAGATGATTAGTACTAAAATCAAATCAACAGAAGACAGAAAATAAAAAATTGACAGAAACGAATGCATGACAATACCTACGCAATTGTGTGACACTGACAGACCCAATGCATGACCATAACATAGAAAATGCATAATTATGATAGATCAAATGTGTGACAATAACAGATCAATTGCATAATCCAAATAGGACAATTGCGTGACAGATGGGCAGATAACACAAAAAAATAAAAAATAAGCTAAACTCGATCAGAAACTTGCAAAACCAATTGTGAGGCCCTACCTAAATATTTCATTATTCATTCAATATTAATTAGATCATATTTAACCTGATATGAGAGAACTAATTTGTTATATCTATCATAGGTTGGTTGATCTTCCCAATCTTGTATCTTCTTTTCTGCTTGGAGAACCCTTTGATAGCATTTGGTCTCTCTTCTTTGTTCCTTTGTCCTTCTAGCACCTGAAATCCTGAATTGTACCTTTCATGCCATAAAGTGTTATAATAAAATCATGCAAAATAATTTGTTTCCAGATCTACTCAATTTTAGACTGAATTAAATAGATTAGAGAATAGAAAGGATATGAGAATAGAAACAATCAAATAGCAATTTTTTCTGCGAATGCGTGATCTGGAAAGGGTGATTGTGTGACCTTGTCAGGTCGAGTGTGTGACCCCGAAGGGTTGAATGCGTAATGTTGTCTATGCGATTGTGTGATGATGTATGCGCGATCATGTGATGACAAATATGTTCTCGAAATCCATGCAAAACCTGTTAAAAATGAAAAAATCCATACGATCTGCAAAAATTACATAGAAACAGAGAAGGTAAATCAGCTGTTGTTCACATCAGGTTCACCAAAATGTGTGCATGTAAAATTCATCTTATAAAATATCAATTAGAATCAAAGGGAAATCATGAATCTCTATCTTATCAAAGAATTCTAACAAACAGACAATGAAATAACACAATCAAGCAAAATAGGAAGTATAAATGAAATCAATTAAAGACTCCCTATTCTGTGACTGCATATAACTTCCATTGCTCTTGTCTTCTTTGTGGTATGATGGCTCTCAGATATTACGCTGGTAACCTGCAAGTGACACAAAGATTTAAAGTTCGTGATTGTTGAAATGGTGATTGGATGCTCAATTTATAGATTTTTGGAGAAGATTGATTGAAAGGTGGAACATAATGATCAAGAGGTGGAACTTAGGTGAGCTCACATGATGATTGATAGTTGAACTACTGACGTGGTGGTGAAACAGAATAGATTGAATAGATTAAAGGAGTAAATTGATTGAGAAAAAGCTAACTGAAAGAAGAAAAAGAATGATTGGAGGAAATAAAGAAAATGATAAAGAGAACTAGAAGATTAAAATAGAGACTGGAGAGATAAATGATTTAATTAATTAATTTAGCATGTGCTTGCATTTAGACTTAGATTTTCAATTTAAACATTGCATGAGATTTTAATTCAATTTAGTATTTGAATATATTTAGAACTTAACTTTGATTTTCAATTTGGTTTTTGAAATCATGCACATGTAATTGAATTTGGAAGAAATTAGAAGAATATGAAATTAAATGAAATTAGAATTTGGGGATTTGAAATTGAAGAATTAATTAGTTAATTAAATAATTTAAAGAAACTATTTAATTATGTAGAAATGAAATTTAATTAAATAATAAAGATTATTTAAATTAAAGGATTAAATTACAATTAATTAAATAATTAATATTTAAAAAAGAGTTGAATGATTAGATGATTAGAGAGAGAAATTGAGAATTAATTTATTTAAATAATAAAGATTATTTAAATTGGGGAATTAATCAGAATTAATTGAACAGTAAATATTTAATTAACATTAGAAAATGGTTAAAATGATTAAATGATTATAGAATCGAAAATAGAATAATTAGTAAGATGATGAGGAAATATGAAATTAGAACAATGAGATTAATTAACTTAATTAAATAATTAAAGAATTATTTAATCAATTAGAGGAATAAATAGTACATGATCAATGAGACATTTTTAGGTGTCTACACCTCTATGATGTGCTCCGGTAACAATGTCAAAAGGTGTTCTTCTGGAACTCCTATTTACTGAATTATTGTAGGCAAAATCTTCTTGTGCAAGAATCAAATCTCAACTTCTGGTTTTATCTACAACTAAACATCTCAAAAAATTTCCCAAGCTCTGGTTAACTATTTATGTCTGTCCATCAATCTATGGATGAAAAGTAGAACTGAACTTCAAATCTGTTTTCATCTTCTTCCAAACTATCTTCCAAAAATAGCCAACAAACTTAGTGTCTTTGTTTGAAACTATGCTCTTAGGCAATCCATGCAATCTCACTACTTCCTTGAAAAATAGGTCTGCTACATGTAATGCATCTGATGTCTTCTTACAAGGTATGAAATGAGCCATCTTCGAGAATCTATCCACCACCATAAATATAGAATCATTCCCTCTAGGTGTTTTAGGCAATCCAAGTATCAAATCCATGCTTATATCCTCCCAAGGTCTTAATGGTACTGTCAAAGGTTTATACAATCCTACATTCTGACTACTACCCTTTGCAACTTGACAAAATTGACAATTTTGCACATATTTCCTAACATCCTTATGAATCTAGGGCCAAAAGTAATGCTCACTCACTAGTGCTACAATATCAAAAATGTCCGACTAATCCTCCAGTATGTTTCTCCTTTATCAGATTCTCCCTCATAGAACTCTTAGGTATGCACAACTGAACTCCTCTGAATAACATCCCATCCTGAATGAACTAATCCAACCACTTCCTTCTATCTACCATAACCAATTCTCTACATGCTCTCCAAGGTTCTGCAAAATCTAGGTCATCATCATACAAGGCCTTCAATTCCTCAAATCCTAATATTGTCACTCTCATCTCTATCAGCAAATTCCTTCTCCTACTCAGTGCATCAGCAAATTTGTTAGATTTACCACTTTTCTTCTTCAACATAAAGGTGTAACTTTGCAAAAATTCTACCCATGTCATATGTCTCTTATTCAACTTACTCTAACTGTTCAAATATTGTAAAGCTTGTGTAAGGAAGTAAAGTAGCGGAAACAACTTCCTACACTAACCTTGAGAGGAGGGTAATGCAAAACTTTTTCAGATCATTACAACAGTTACAGAAAAATAGAAATAGATATAATAGTATTCATACCACAACACAGTGATTTACGTGGGGAAAACCCTTTCGGGAGAAAAACCCCACACTCCAAAAGCAGCTCAATATTTTATTCAGTAATCAAAAACAGATTGCAACATACTTGCAGAGCAAGCTCTTCATAGGAGTACCACTAATCAGAGATTTAGAGGCAACTCAACAGCCATAAGACTCTCTTACACACAACCTCTATCTCACACACCTCATAAATAGGAGATACAATACAAGAAACCATCAAACGGTATTACAAAACCATGGGCTAAAACCACCCAATAAGGTGTAGCCAACCTTATCTCCATTATAGATGCCCTATGACATGTTAAAGCACACATCAACACGTGTCACTCCCTTTTACAGCTCATTTATGTATCTGATACAAAAAAAAAAAATTTCTATTTCAGGAGTACAAACTTCCGGAGGCCATAACTTGAGAACCGGGTGTCTGATTGACGAACCATTTGAAGCGCCGGAAAGCTCGCGAAGTGCTCTATCACCTCGTAACCTGCTATGCCAGTTACGGCCACTTTTCAGGGCATTTCGGAGCCTCTAAAGCCCCCAAAATTAAGTTTAAACATTTTATCGCACCCCTCCAAGACGAAAACTTTAATATCTTCAAAACTAGTTGTGACCTTGCGACGCAACTTTACCGGAATGCTTATCTAGCCAACCAGAAGCTTCAGGGAGAGTTTCGCACCATTTTGTGCTCAAATGAAAACTTACTATAAATAGTAACCTCGCATAAATGCAAGGTTGAGACACCATTTTTCCAACAGCTTGATGATCCGTATACAACACAAAATCATTAGGAAACAAGTAATGTCTCCACTTCTTCAAGGCTTGAACTATGGTATAAAACTCCTGATCATACATTGAATATCTTCTTCAGGCATCATTCAATTTCTCACTGAAATAAGCTATTGTTCTCCCTTCCTAACTCAAGACTTCTCCTATTGTTGTTCCACTTGCATCACAATCCACTTGAAATACTTTATTGAAATTTAGTAAAGCTAACACAAGTTGCTCAATCACTTTCTGCTTCAACAGTTCAAAACTTTTATTTTCTTTGGTGGTCCACTTGAATTCCTTCCGATCTCCCCTCATGGTCTCAGTCATAGAGTTACAAACTGAACTAAATTTTTTTATGAACTTCTAGTAGAAACTAGCCAATCCATGAAATGATCTTACCTCTCCAATTCTTTTCGGCGTAGGACACTCAATAATTTTTTTACTTTCTTAGGGTCCATCTTCAAACCATCCTCAGATATCACAAATCCCAAATAGACTAACTCATCTTTCATGAAAGTACACTTCTATAGATTTATCAACAACTTTTCTTCTCTCAACCTCTACAAAACTTGTCTCAAATGCAACAAATCTCCTCTTTTCTCTTACTAAAAATCAAAATGTCATCCAAATATATAATAACAAATTTACCCAAGAATTTCTTCAATACCTCATTCATCAACCTCATGAAAGTACTCGGTACATTAGTTAACCCAAAAGGCATCACCGACTATTCATACAGTCCTTCATTTTTCTTGAATGTTGTCTTCTACTCATCTCCTTCTCTGATCCTAACTTGATGATATCCACTCTTCAAATCTATCTTTGTAAAGTATTTGGCTCCTCTCAAACAGTCCATTATGTCATCCATCGTAAGCAAAGGAAATCGATATTTCATTGTGATCTAGTTTATTGCTCAGGAATCAGTACACATTCTCCATTCTCCATTCTTCTTAGGTGCTAATATTGATGGTATTGCACAAGGGCTCAAACTTTCTCTAATCAAACCTTTCTTCAACAAGTCTTGCACTTGTCTATTTAGTTCTTTATTCTCTGCCAGTGTGAAGCTTTGTTAGGCAAACTAGCTCTAGGAACTAGGTCCATGCAATGACTTATACTTCTCACAGGTGGGAATCCATCAGGCACATTATCTAAAATGATGTCTTCATATTCTATCAAAAAATCTTTTATCTCTTTCGATTGTTCCTCTTCATGCTCTGGATTCATAGTCTTCCTAGGAACTAAGGAAAAATACATATTCTCATGTCTCAATCCATCCAACAATTTACTTCCATCCACGAAACATATTCTAGCATTCATATAGACTTCATTCTTCAAAGGTTCGTCCAAGGGAAACAAGGTTTTCTTCATCCCATTGGCCACAATAGTGTATGTATTCTTCCTCCCATCATGTATTGCCTGTCTATCAAACTATCGAGGTCTACCCAACAAAAGATGACAAATATCTATAGGTATAATATCACACAAGACTTCATCATGATAATTCCTAATTTTTAATTTCACCAAACATTTCTCACTTACTAAGAACTTATGTTCATCCTGAATCCATGCTATCCAATAAGGCTTAGGGTGTTTCAATCTTTCCAATTTCAACTTATTCACCATCTCTTCTGAAACAAGATTATCTGAACTACCACTATCAATAACAACTTTACAACACATACATGATACCTTACATCTGGTCTTGAACAATTTTTTCCTCTACAAGGGCTCTTCACCTCTCCTGGTATGACACAAATCTCTCCACATCATCAATAGTTCTCCATCTTTCAGTTTATTATCTGATCTAGTGGGGTTTTCTTCCACCATTGCTGCTCTTCTAGTATTCTCTATCTTCTTACACTCGAAAGCACAATGTCCTTCTCCCCCACACTTAAAGAAAGTTCCTCTAAATATTCTCTTGTCTTGTCTTCCAAAATTCTCATTTTGATAGCCATCCAGTTCTCTCCTCTAGTAGAAATTTCTATCATCTTTCTGGTATGAATTACCTTCTTTGTTCACTTCTTTATCCTTGTTATAATTTGTACAGGTTCTTCTACCTCTGGTATATCCTCTTCCTCCTTGAAATATTCCTCCAAAAAACCTTCCACCTCTTCCTCTCTGCCTCTACTCATGTCCCTTATTTAGCTTGTCTTCTTCCTTCAGAGCATACTAGTAAGCCTCTTCAACACTTTGTAATTTGATCAAACTGAGTTCATCTTGTATAGACACCCGCAATCCATTCAAATATCTTGCAACTTGTTCAACTTCATTATCAACATGTCTTGATCTGATATTCAGCTTGGAAAATTCTTCAGTGTATTCCTTCGCATTAGATTCCTTGTGTTTTAAATTCTCCAACTTCTGGAATAGATTCACTTGATAATCAACTGACATATATTTTAATTTCAACTTAGCAATCATCCTATCCCATGTCTTGATCTTCTCTTTATGTCTTCTTTGTCTATCAACTTGCAAATGCTCCCACCAAAGAGATGCATGGCCTTTCAACTGGGTACAGGCATATTTCACCTTCCTTTCTTCTGCAGTGTTTTCAACATCAAAATATTTCTCCATCTTCGAGATCCAATCCATCAATTCATCTGAATCCAACTTTCCATCACATTCCGATGGGGTAAAATGAGGTTTAGTATTCACCCTACTCAAAACCCTCAAAAACCTTTCCTCATCCGTATCAACTGTTGATGGGTTTACTTGTTCTGTCGAGGATTCTTCTCCTTCATCTTCACTTACATCTTCAATGTGTCAACCTCTTCCTTGGGCTATCTTCATGGCTTCCAACCGGGCTGCTATTCCTCACAATATTTCCATTAGAGAAGGGTCTGCATTCCCATGTGCTCCACCATTCCTAGTTCCTCTTCGCATCATCTTTACACCAACCCTCTGCAACTACACAATCTGCTATCGTACAACAAAATTCTTAGGACAAAACAATCTCCAGAATGAAAAATCGCTCTAATACCACTTGAAGCAATGACTGGTTAGGAGGGACCTCAAAGAGATCAATCTGGCCTAGTCCGCAAGAGTAAACACAATAGAAACACAAGGAAATGATGGAGGCAATGTAGAATAAATTGTATTATAACATGAAAACTGATTACAACCAACAGGTAACAACTAAGTTATAGAAATGGGCTCACAGGCTTGCTAAAACATGCTCAAAATATAAAACATGCTCACAACCAGGACCTCAAATATTAAGATCTATCTTCTATGCTTAGTCTAACTTCTTGGTTACATTCTAATTCTCAATTACAATGATTTATATGATCCAATGGGATCCAGTTGGCCCATAAAGGGATCCAAACCCATAGAACAAGACCTAACGTGCAAAACCAACAAGGTTGGCCTCAGTTAAAGAAACTCCTCAGGAAAATCAAAAGGATGAAGAATAGATCATGGGAAAAGGTCGGCCACATACCAATGAATATTGGAATCAACACTTAGGGCTCCACAAGCTATGAAAGGGATTCAGTAGATCACCAATGCAAATAGGTCCAAACAACTGGTAACAGGAAAATGTCAACCGGTAACAGGAAACTGTCTCAAAAATCGATAGCGATAACTTGCCAGAAAATGATCCAAATGCTCCAAGGTTTGGGTTTAAGGAATATGATCAAGTATCCAAGCCAAAATACAACTCCACAGGTTCTAGTGAGCCAAATTTGGAACACACAAAAAGAAATGTTGAAAATGCAAACAAAAAGAAAAACAAAAAAGAAATATTTTTGGTTGATGCAAGATTGCTATGAATTGGGGATGCTCTTGCATCAAGATTGGACCAGTTACTATTCCAACTTTAGTGCATGTTATGCCAGGGCCTTTATCATATAATATTCTCTTAGGTAGACCGTAGATTCATGCTTTAGGATTAGTTAGTTCTACCCTTCATGGTTCTATTAAGTTTGTTGCCAACAATCAAGTAGTTACAATCAAGGTTGATCCTAATGTTATGCACTTATGTCAAATCGTAGTAGCTAGCCATGCCTTGGTTACACCTACCTTTAAAACCTATATTTCATCTTTATCTTCCAATATGCCAACAACTATTGCCATGGACCCTCCTAAAGAGAAAACCCATGAGAAGGTTATCCCTAAAGAAGATCCTCCTAAAGTAGAAAGTCCTAAGTTTACTCCTACTCCATCTCCTTCTTCTCAATCAAATGCATTTCTTGGTGATGATTGGGGCTCCTTAGAATTTAAAAGATCCTTCATTGGTGAATATAAATTCAACCATATCCACCTTAACATTCCAAAAGTATCATTCACACTCGCTATCTGACGCAGAGCATCTATCACAAACCATAAAACCTTCATTCAAGGGTAAACCTTAAACTTGAATCAAGAGACATATAAAAAGATAAATCACTCTTCTCAACTTCAAACCAATTCCAAAGGTTATATTACATCCTTAAAAACCTTCATTCAATATTTCAGATCATAACATTCACCATAACATGAGAGAACAAATTCTTTATTGCCATGGAATACCCTAGTTTAGGGTTTCATCCCTTAACAACTATTTTCACCAAAATGATCACAAAATATTCAATTCTTAACCAAATAAAGTAAGACAAAAAGAACTAGAAAGAAGATTCAAATACCTTTCCAACACATATGTCCTTTCTTCAATATTATCCCTCATGTGACCACACCAAATGCTACAACCGGGTTGTTTCTACCTTCACCAATCTGCTTTTCACCATGAACTGTAACAAATAGTCATCAATAACATTTTACATATTTCTAATAAATAAAATCGCTTCAATCAAAATTTATATTATTGAGTTAAAAAAGTTCTCTCAAAATTTCAGCCAGATCCAACGGTTAAATCAAAATATATGATCATTTTCCCAAAACTGGGTAACCCTTCGCAGGGTTCTGACAATCATTGAAAAAACAAACATATCTTGCCAAATACTCCACAAAAATGCACAAGAAAGGATTCATCTGAAAGATATTTCATCAATCTATCATTAAATAACATCTATATATAAAAATTACATCAAATGTGATCTTCCATGGATCTATGACAGTCACAGATTCCTTAAAACCTCATGACAGTTTCAGGGTTTGATGGATAATCTTTGTCAAATCCCCTCCAAACTGATCTCCCTTCTTGATTTTAACCAAAAATGGTTTTATAAACCATTTCCAACTCCTTTCTAACTACTCCAACCACCTCATAACCAATGTATTTCATTTTTACACTTTTGTTGCACTTTTTTGGCAATATTGCAACTTTGCAATTTTTACAATTTTTGACATAAATGACTCTAACTCTTACATGAACACTTTTAAAACTTCATTATGGAACAAATATGATATATTTGGACAAAATGTCTCATTTAGCCTTATATGTTATGTTTCAATTGACTCAAATAACCTTAATACATTATGAATGACTCAAATACAATAAATTGTTCATATTATGACTTTTGACCTCCTGGTATGCTTGTGTGCTTAGGTGCCTCTTCACCATACTCCCAACCTTGAAAAGTTTCCAAGTCCCTCGGAAACGTGGGTACAATGACCTGCAAGAAAAAATTTGAGTGAAAATTTTCACCTTTGTCTTCATCTTTATCTCTTTATGCCTCTTTATGTTGCTGCTTCCTTCTCAAACAATCTCTTTGTGACTCCTACCAATAGAGTTTGTAGTGGCTGCCATCCAAGTGCTTTTACCAGCCATAAGTCCACCTCTCCATGTTGCATCACCTCACCAACAACCTCTATGCCTCACCTAGGTGTTCTCCTCTTTGCCTCTCTCCCTATTCTTTTGGCAATCAATGGACCATCCCTTTGGCCCTTGACAGACCTTCCTTGTCTGCCTTCTTGCAGCTAGATGGATGAGCACCTTGCAACCAAAAACTCATCAGCAAAAACCAAATAACAAATCCTTCATGGCTAGGTCCTGGTGTGGATTGCCTCTTTCGGCGCTCTACCCACACACTCAGGCTTTTCTAGCTCTGATACCAATTTGGTGCAGAGGGTAGGAGGATCTTACCCAAACACCTAAGGAATCTTACCCACACCCACACAACTCATTCCTCAAGACCTCTCATTGGTCAAACACATCACCTCTGATCCCCTAGTCTCCACATACTAGAATAACACCCCCAACACATTGTCTCACTGTTTTAGGACAGTCAAAAGCATAAATGACAATATTTGTTGACCAAACAACTAATAAAACTCTCTCCCTTTGGTTTCACACATTACCAATGTACTCAAGACACTCACACATCCCCTTAGGCTCTATCCATTTCCATACATACTCCACTGAACTATTAAACACAACTTTGAAACTAAATAAGCAAAATATACCTTCTTGCTGTCCTTCTTGATAGACCCACACTCAAAGATCTATACCTTTTGAACCAAACATTATTTACTCAATCGCTTCAGTGAGATTATTCCAAACTTAACCCTTAACAACATATCCAAAATTTAAGAAGATCTAATGGTTCAATGATGAGATATTTCCCTCTCATCAGGACTATTGCAGTCACACCCCAAATCTGACTATTTTTCAGTCTGAAACCTTCATGAAGCACGTGCCAAATCCATCATGGAACCCTGCACACACCATGGACAGGAAAAATACATCCTTACCCTCATCCCTTCCCAAAATGGGGTTTGTAAAAACATCTAAACAAAATTTATTACATTTATGAGGCCACTGGATGCCCTAGTAAGGGTTTTGACAGTTTTGAAACAAATGTCAATATCTCCCACAAATGATAATGAAATTGCACCAAATAAAAACCAAAGAACTCTTAGTTCATTTAAATTTCATCCCAGTAAGATAACTTAATCAAAAAAATGCATATCAATTTGCAAATGAACAAATTCAGTCTGTCATACGTTGAAAACTCAGAAAATACAAGGGAAAATACAATTTTATTGCTCCACTTCTCAAATCTCGACCTCCACATCCAATGTCTCCCTCAAAATGGATTAATTACATCATTTTATAGTTCTCCAAGCCTTATAAGGATGAAATGTAACTAATAACCACCTATAACTACCCTTTATTGCATTTTTGCAACATTTTGCAACAAAAGTTGCACAAAAGTTGTCAAGATTGACAATTTCATTTGTCAACTTTACAATTTGAAATCTAATCACCCCAAACCACTCAAATAGTCATTAAATTACCTTTTATACTTTATTACATCATTTATTCATCATATTTATCTATTCTACCCTCAAAACCCAAATTTTAGCCCTTTCTAGGCCTAGTTGCCAATTTTGACAATTTTACACTTTTTTCATCTTTTCATTACATTGATTGGCACTAATGGCCCATTTACATTTAAAAAATGACCTCATAGGTCTCATTAGCTTCCTCCAATGCCCTGTAACATCATATGACTCCTTGAACTCACTGTGCTTAGGGTGCTCCTGCACCATACTCCCGAGGACAAAAGAATTCAAGGTCCGCTTGGATGGCTTCCTTCTCTTTCTGATCTTCCAATTCATTGGTACCATCTGCTTGTACCCTACAAACAAAATAAGTCCATGCCTTGGTGGCTCCTTGCACCTTAGCTCCTCCATTTGGTACTTTGGCCAAGCACCTACACCATCATTGTGGATCATTTCCACATGGTTATCAATAATGTATCCCTACATACCTGAAACAAAGGAATTAGAAAAAATAGAAACAACATCATGCATCAATATCTCCATCCTTGGAGAAAAAATTTCCACCATTTGAGCCTCTTCTTGGACCTCTATCTTACTCTCAATCTTCATTTCCAAGGCTTCTTCCTCTTGAGCCTTACAAACACTACCAAACTTCTCCCATTCTTCAACTATGGCTTCAAACTCTTGCCATAAATCAGGTTCAACTGCTGCATCTTCTGTAACCTCATCCTCATGCCATTCTCCTTGGCATACCAAACTATCACTCAACACTCTTGCCACTTCATTAGCCACCCACCTTGATGCCTTAGGGGTATCTTGCTGCCCTATACCCTCTCCCATTCTCAATGGACATATCATAGTCCTAATCAGAATCATTGGGCGGATCACTTATGGGTCCGAGCGGTTACGCATTTGGGTCCTGATCTATGCGGATTTGGGTCCGAGGCCGCCTCTATAAAAGAGAGACAACTTTCATTTACAAAGATATCAAGATACATATTCAAAGAAGCATTGGGAGAAGTGCGAGAAGTAGCGTAGCGACAAGACTTCAAGGCAAGGAGTGAACTTGGTTCTCCTTTCAGTGGGTTAGCCAGACTACTTGAGCAGGGAGCTCTTTTGTAATTCAGTCTATTCAAGTGGGACTTGATAAGGGACTTCTCATACTAGGGGCGATCTGTGTTCTTCAACACAACATCCTATCCACTTTGTACATTGGCATACTTAATCGTGGATTTTGGGCAACTTGCCCCACTTCCTTATTTTGGTTCGTGTTCTTACTTTGCATTGTTTTGGTCCATGCTTTGCATCTTTGTTCTTTTGGGATAGATCTAAGTTTCGTTGTGCCTTCTGCATCGACACATTTGGGGAGAGGCATAGGCTGAAGTTCTGCATCTTGAGGCATTTCTGTCTCAGTACGATAAAGAACATCGGTGCCGCACGGGCTCATCCCAAAGTCCATGACAGGTGGTATCAAAGCTAGGTTAGAAGACTTCGGAAACCTTGGCACTTTGTTCTTAGGCTGTCGATCATTGGTCATGGGACGATCAAGAAAGCATGCTGCATGAATTTCTAAGGGACAGACGTATTTGGTTGATAGAGGAAGCATCCAGGAACGATGTAAGCCAACCTAATGGCAATGTAGAGATGGAGCTCCCTGACTGAAGGAGTCCTCCTTTCTTGAGCTAGGTTCTCAATCCTAGTTTTTCCTCCCAAAGCGCAAAGCAGGCTGCATAGGCATTGGGGACATCGCCACGAGTTTGGTGGGGGAGGATGTTATGGGGCCGCATTAAGGATAGGGCGGGCCGACCTGCATGGGGCCTTGATGCGGACCTATCTTTATTTCCCCAAGGTGGGGTTGTATTTATTTTTGCATCAGGACTTATTCCATCGGGCCGATGTTGTTGTGATCTCGCATTACATTGGGCGGATCACTTATAGGTCCGAGCGAGATTTATTTCATTTGGGCCGACTTGGTTGTGATCGTGCATTCTCATTGGGTGGATCACTTATGGGTCCGAGCAGTTACGCATTTGGGTCCTGACCTATGCGGATTTGGGTCCGAGGTTGCCTCTATAAAAGTGAGGCAACTTTCATTTGCAAAGGATGGAAATACAGATTGAGACAAGCATTCGGAGAAGTGCAAGAAGTAGCACGGTGACAAGACTTGAAGGCAAGGAGCGAACTTGGTTCTCCTTTCAGTGGGTCAGCCAGACTACTTGAGCAGGGATCTCTTTTGTAATACAGTCTATTCAAGTGGGACTTGATAAGGGACTTCTCATATTGGGGGTGATCTGTGTTCTTCAACACAGCATCCTATCCACCTTGTACATTGGCATACTTAATCGTGGATTTTGGGCAACTCGCCCCACTTCCTTATTTTGGTCCATGTTCTTACTTTGCATTGTTTTGGTCCATGCTTTACATCTTTGATCTTTTGGGACAGATCTGAGTTTCATTGTGCCTTCCGCATCAGCACATTTGGGGAGAGGCGTAGGTCGAAGTTCTGCATCTTGAGGCATTTCTATCTCAGTACGATAAAGAATGTCGGTGCCGCATGGGCTCATCCCAAAGTCGGTGGCGCATGGGTCAAGGAGTTAAGTTCCCTTTGGAATCAAAACTATGCTCTTTTACAGTGGGTTTAGGTTACAAAGCTTCTCCTTTGTATTCATCCCCTCCAGTGTCTAATGTTCCTATGTCTTCTTCTTCTTGTGATCAGTCAAAATTTTCTCCATAAGAGAAAGGGTTGCTTCCTGCTTCTCATCCTTTATCTAATCAAGAACTTATTTTGTTGAGGCTTCTTAAAGCCCACTTGATTACTCTTCCTCTTCCTACACATAAGAAGTTTCATAAGGATGATAAACCAAAACATTCTTTTTGTGCATATGATCAAGTGCCTGGCCATTCCACAAGTAAATGTAAGGCCTTGAGGGACAAGATACAACAACTTCATCAATCAGGTGACATTAATTATTCATCTATTTATGCACCATATTCTTCTTCTTTACACACCAAGTGTTATTGAGGTTCATCTCTATCCTCTTCTTTTACATATTCCAATCATTTGTGCATTCGTACTATACCTATTCTCCACCCATGTTGGCACCTATCTCTTCTTCACTCACAGTGGTACATGTCTATCCCTCACCCACTGTGGTGACTATATTTTTGTCACCCAATGTGGCAAGTATCTATTTTTTCCCTTTATTTCTCTTATCAAAATTGATCTTATCTATAGTGGCCTCCCTTCATAGTAAGGTTGGTCCTATATAGTGTTTAATTATCTCTATTAGTAGTGGCTCTCTTCTAAAAGTGAATTTGGTTCTATTGGGCATCTTATCTTTTGGTAGTGAATTTCCTTTATAGCAAGGTTGGTTCTACTTATCTTTTTAGATCACCTAGCATAACATAACATGTTAGACTATGACCTATCATTTTAATCATTACCATATGCATGACCACAATTCAAACTATAGAGTTGAAAAATGCATAACCCTTTGTAATTCCACCTACACTTTTGTAGCCACTTTAGTATACATTCCCCTAGCAATTGAGTAGGCTCATTTTAGCCCTTGCATCAGCCTGTTTCCCTCTTAGGATGCTTAGGACCCCCTTTTTCAGTAGCTATCCTTCAAGTTTTGTTTTGCATTAAACGCGCGTTTCTCTTGCCGATCGTCATTTTTTAGCGTGATTCGTCTGGACACTAGCGCACCATGCAGATGTTCACGTGTTGCGCATTTATCTAGTGACATCTTAACGTTCAAATGTTGGTTCTATGCATTTTGACACTTGTCACCTATCTTGGTTGGTGGAAACGGCTCAAAATCTTCTATATAGTTCAGCAACCCTCTTTTCCCTTTTCTCTCTCTTTTAAATCTATATTTTCTTTCCATTCAATCTTTGTTGGTTCTCTCAAGAAAAATCTCTCATTCTTTGGGCTCTCACAACTTTCTCTTGCTCTCTTGCTTGCTACAGTAGTCTCTAGCTTACTACAACACTCTCAAGCTCTCACAATACTCTTTGCATCTCTCTTGGCTTTCTCAAGATTTTTCGGTAATATCTTTCTATCATTCTATCTATCTCATCTTTGAGCATCTTGGGATTTGTCACAACCCTTATCTATCAAATTAATAATCTTTTATATTTACATTTTGATCTATCTATCTATCTAGGTTGTCCATGGAGGTGGAAACACCATTGAAATAGGGGTCTGATTGAGGCAGACCTCTAAACACAACCCCACAACATTTTCCCTCATCATTTGTGCGTACGTTCTTGATCGAGGAAATAAAATCATTTAGCGGGAGGCTTGAATCATGGACTAGTTGTAAGTTTCCTTCATCTTGTCTTATCTTATTTTAGACTTCCGCATTCTGTATCGCTTATTTTACTTATTATAATATCATTTATTTAGTCATACAACCACATTTGTACCTTTCATATGATCTTTGTATTGTGTCTGTATAGGACAGTAGTGTGTTGTGTTGGTGTCCTAGTTTTGTGCACTCGTCTTGAAGATAGAGGCTTAATAGAGTCATCTAGAAGTCTTGTCTATAGCTTATTTATTTAATTTTGTATTTTGCATCCCCTGACTCACCTTTAGCGCTAGTTTAAGTGAGGTATAGCGAAGGTCGATGTATTCCTTAGATTTCATCACTTCAAGGGTAACAAATCCTGTCCTCTACACACATCAAGATTCAATATTCTATCCTAGAAAGTACACTTTTTCTTGATATTATTTGTGCAATACTTGCCCCTTCATTATTATCATGTAAAATTGTATTATTGATATGCATTTGATTATTATAGGATTTGCCACTACTCTTTGAGAGTTCTACACCACAATAATTATGCATAAGCAACTCGAACCAACTTTAGTTGTAGAGGTGGTATTAACAATCAGTAGTTGGTTGATCATTGTAGGGAAAGTTAATCACTGGTCTTTGGTCCATCACCTCTTTGTTTTATTTCTCTTTTTTCCCTTTTCTATGTACTTATAACATTTCCCCAATCCCCACTCCCCTAAACTCTAGAGTTAGAGGTAGATTAAGGTTGTAGACTAGAGTTTCTTTTGTAATTAGTTTAAAAGTAGAATTGGTAGAGGACTTTAACTTTCTATAGTGATTTCTATTCTTATCATGAAAATTGTAAGAATACATGCTTCCATATTGTTGGGATTTCTTAAAACTAGCAAATCCACTAGCTCATATTGTTTGCTAACTCTATTGAATGATATTGTGGATTCATTCTTACACCTTAAAGACTATTTTCATTACTTTTTTATTGAACACAAGTCTTTGAAATTTTTTCTTGTGAAAACTATCCCTATGCTACTCATTTCTAACACACCGTACCCTCCTCTAAACACGTCAATTCCAAAAATCAATAAATTATACATATATGAATAATAAAAAGGTTAAACAAAATCAAATGTAAACTCACATCATTGTCTTGAACAAATTCACCTAGCACAAATTTACTTTTACATTACTCTTGTCATTATTAGGTGAGATGATTTATATAAACTATTCTAACAATATAAGATGTTTGAATAATAGACAAATATGATGTATCTTAAACTAAGACTATCTAAACTCTCTCCATTAAATATCATATAAGACAAAATAAAGTACTTAATAAGTAAAACATCATCATCATTAACAGAACCACCAACATCATTATCAACCCTATTTGCATCTATAAATAAGTGAACTAGAGACATTTAACATACAAGATTCATACATGAAAGATCACATAGTGTAAGAAGATGCAAGACTACAAGTGTGAATGGAGGAGAGAGATAAGAGTTGGTGAGAATCAGCCATTAAATATAATCTTTGCTTGTGTTTCATGGTGCCGTTATGTACATATACCTATAATGCCAATTTGTATTGGTTGCTCATATATAAAAATCATTATCATGGTGTTGATTAAAGTGTAAAATACGTTATTCCAAATTGACAAAGATGTATGGCGAATTGCAGCTTGCCCCCACCAGTAGCTTGATTTTAACCAAATCTGGCTTATCCAACTTCTCAGGTTTCACTGTATAATTCAATAAAACGACACCAAAACCTCTCTTTCAGAGGCCATTAAACAAAAGTTGCGTAATTTTAAACTAATAATTGGTTAAAGGATTATCACCCTCCACCAACCTAATAATTGGATATCACCGTCCACTGAAATGAAATGAAAGAACTTTCATTTCAATACTAAGAAAGAACGTCCTTCTGAAAGACTTATTCTTGTACAAATCTACGTGTTTCCCTCTGATAGGCAGAACCTTCTCATACATGGGAATATTGTTGGGAATAGATTTAACAGCATGAGAGAATGAGAATAGAAAAGCAGACAGTACTCACAACTGTCCGTTGACAAACATGTAATAATCTATGCCATAACATTTTAAAATGAAAACTAAAGTTTCATCACTCTGGCCCATCTCTGCAATTTTGTTTTTTTTACTCCAAAAACTTATCTCACCATGGTTGGGATTCCATTCTTTCATGTGAAGAGACGTGGGCTATCCATACTCATCCCTACTATGGACAAACAAAGTATCTTTTTGGTGAAGACAAGACTTGAGAGGTAAAAGCTATACATATGGTTAACCCTAGTTACAAGGGGAGAACATTCTCTAGCCTGTTGCTATCATACCAAACCAAACAACCCATGGAGGTTTTCTTTCACTTTTTCAATATATTTTTATGTATAATCTTTAAGAGTAAACAAATATAGCATATCTCTGGAAAACATAAAAGAAAAAAATGGAATGAAATAGTATTGTAATGGGGTAGGATTAAGGGAATATAATAACACTAGGTTCTAAAAATGAAATGGCTCCAAGAGTAAAGCATGACTTCATAAAGAAAACATCTATTCACAAAGTAGCAAAGCTATAAAGTGAATATTGGAAAGGGAATCTTCATCATTGAGATTGTCCCATCATTTGTAAAAAGGGTGTTTTCAATAATGAAAGTCGTCCCAACTAGCATCAGAGGTTCATTATATAAACTTATTCCCCATTATGTTTCCTTCATAAGGTACTAACTAATGTCTCTATCTCCATTTCTACCACATAATATTTGTTTATTAACACTCATCGAGCATGCTTTCATAATTTCTTAATACCCTTTATTGTAAAGTATCCAAATGAGCCCATTTTGTTATATATTTTATAATTAATTATATTTTTATCTATCTTGTATTTAACATTCTTTTATTATAGTTACACACACACAACTAGTATTATAATTAAATGTAGGATTGGGGAAATAAAATAGCACTATCTACTAAAGGTAGGATTGAGGAAGCAAAATAGCACTACCTTCTTTGAAGAGGGAACATGACCCCAACAATAAAGCATGACTCCAAAAAGAAAACATCTACTTGCAAGATAACATGATCATAATAAAATGATAATGAAAAAACAAAGTAGCAAAGCTATAAAGGGAATCTTAATCATTAAGATTGTCCCACCATTTATCAAAAAGGTCTTTTCAATAATATATAAAGTCCCAAACAACATGGGAAATTCATTAAATATAAAATTATTGTCCATCATGTTCCTTCATAAGGTGCTAAATAATATCTCTATCTCCATTTCCACCACATAATGTTTATTTATTAACACTACTCCAATAAAGTTTCATAATTTCTAAATACCCTTTATTTTGCCAAGTATCTTAACAAACTATTTTTGTTGTCTATTTTATATTCAATTATATTTTTTTATCTCATTTGTATTTAACAATTTTTATTACTATATATATATATATATATATATATATATATATATATATATATATATATATATATATATATATATATATATATATATATATATATATATATATATATATATATATATATATATATATATATCAATCCTCCATGTATAGTCTTATAAGATAAAAATGGTAATGCTTAACAATTATATTTGTATGCTGAAAAGTGTGGAATCTGCAAAACAAGACATAAACAACTCAAGCACACCAATGAAACATAAAAAATAAGTAAATGAAACAAAAGCTCTAAGCACGTCTCATTGTTCTCTATCTCCAAGGATCCTTCAAATCAAGGTGGCTCTTAGCTTGGAAGAGCACTTGATCTCTAGGATGACTACCTAAAGAAAGGGATATATGATAAAAAATATAAATGCAAGTGCAACTAAGATCTTAGCATGATATGGATATGAAAAATTTATGATATGGTGAAAGATGAGATTAAAATGAAGATTATGCTAGTATGATA
The DNA here is from genome assembly GCF_030272615.1 of Cryptomeria japonica. Classification (NCBI taxonomy): domain Eukaryota; kingdom Viridiplantae; phylum Streptophyta; class Pinopsida; order Cupressales; family Cupressaceae; genus Cryptomeria; species Cryptomeria japonica. The sequence continues at coordinate 661,408,830 of NC_081408.1, read as the reverse complement.
TGCTATCCTAACATGATAATGCTATGATAATACTAAGTTATGATAAAGAAACTAACATGCTATGATAATGTTATTATACTATGCTAACATGATAATTGTAATAATAGAATGCTCCTAAATGCTTAAGCTTGAAAAGAGAGGCAAATGAGACTCCTTGATAACCTGCACACATGAAAATAGCATAACCTGGATGCAAACATCTGGGATGATGATAATGAAGGAAATGAGATCTATTTATAGAAGAAATGGGGAGTTGGATGGTTAAGATTGAGTAATCTTAACAAGGGTTAGATTGAATGATATTCAATTCATGTGACACTTTCAACTCAATCCCATGTTGACAAGTGTCACCATGAGGAGACTTGAGAGGAGAGATAAGGAGCATTAAATGCTGGAGGGGACATGATGGTTACCCTAGGGGGTTGGGTTAGGGTTAGGTAAATGGATATTCCTTTTATCCAAGGGATAAATGAATGTGCAAGGGTTAAGTGGTTACCTTAGTCAAAGAAATAAATTCTTTGAAGAGACCCATGAGTTAAAAGGATGGTTAAGTTAGAGGAAAGTCTCTAACCAAAGGTCAAAGGCGAGTTAACCATAAATGGTTATGTAAGAGCCTTTAATGGTTTGGAATAATTTAGAGGTTAACCATTTGAAGACATAAAGCCTTTAATGGTTATTGAAGCCTTTGGAGGTTTTTGAGAAGTGACTTCCTTTCATTTAGGAATGTGACAATGATTAGGATATGATTAGGCTAAATTGGAAGTGATTAGAAGAATATAGAAGGGGTTTAGGCATGCAAGTGGGAGGAATTTTGGGATTTTCAATTAAAATAAAATCATTATTTCAATTAAATGGTGCAATTTGCATTTGGATAGATATTTAAATAAATATTAACTTATTTAAATGTGAATGTGAATTTTGGATTTTATTTAAATAAATCTTAATTTATTTAAATGAGAAAAGGGGGGATAAAGCATTAAATGCTTGAAGACTTTGAGGGAAACCATTAAAGGCTTAAGAAGACTCTAGAAAGAAGCTATAAAAGGTTTGAAGACTTTAAGGGAAGGCATTAAGTTTTAAGACTTTAAGGGAAACCATTAAAGGCTTGAGAAGACTCTTAGAAGGAAGCCATTAAAGGATTGAAGACTTAAGGGAAGCCATTAAAAGTTTCAAGTGGGTGAGGATAAATAGAATTTTAAATAAATAATTTATTTATTTAAAATAGTGGTGCAACTTGCATTTGTAGGAAAATGCAATTGGGTGGAGGATAAAGGTGATTTAAATAAATGTTAATTTATTTAAAAGTGAGAGATGGGATTTTGGGAGAATTAAATAAATATTAATTTATTTAAATGTGAGAGAAGATTTGATTAAACAAATATGATTTATTTATTTAATTAATGGTCTAAATTTGGTTAAGTGAATTAAATCAAATAAATTCAATAATTTATTTAATTAATAGGAGAAGAGGGTTGGGATCGATTAATTAAATATTAATATAATTAATAGCCGGATGAATGGTAATTAAACAAATATAAAATTCATTTAATTAGGTGGATAGAAATAGGTGTCTACAATATCAATACAATCTACCCTTCACCATCATGAAAATCACTCTAAAATTAAGAACCTATACATCAATTAAATTATTACCTTGGTCAATCCATTGACAAAAAGTGCTATATAATAGCGTAAATTTTAAGCTATTGTAAAAACCTTTTTTAAGAATGGACATTAGACAATACCCATTAGTAGTGAATTCCCATGTTGACTAGTCAAACCAATGTCTTTGTTACCTCTAGGTCATGAGTATGAAGCTTCAAAACATGAATAAATTTCAGACTCGTTAAAATTTCTAATAGTCAATTAATCACAAAACATAATTTCTTGAATACTTACAACAATAAGCCCTAATTCATCATATTATTTGGAAAGTAACATATGTCCCAACTCACATTATGAAAATCTTTGTTGTAGTCATAATTGGCACTAAAAAGAACATGTAAGATATTTTGCATATTGCATCATAATTTTGTTGCAAGGTGTGTGCCCTTGGTCTCCTTGTGTTGTGCAGCGCAACACTTGGGTTTGTGATATGGCTTAACTGCCTTCTATGGATTCTATAAGTCTAGTGGTTGTATCAGGCATTAATAGGTCGATCTTTTGGTGCAACGACAACCACACTTGTAACAAGTGGTATCAGAGCTTGGTCACAGGTTCAAACCCCTTGCTTGCGCTGGGGGGGATTGTTGCAAGGTGTGCACCCTTGGTCTCCTTGTGATGTGTAGTGCAGTGCTCGAGTTGGTGACATGGCTTAACTACCTCTTGTGGATTCTGTTAGATATTAACCGGTGATTGAGAGGGGGGGTGAATCAGTCAAAAAAGTTTATATATATAATTAAACTTTCAAACTAATTAGTTTGCAACTACCATTTTTAAATTAACTTTTAACATTGCATTAATCATGAAGACAAGAAAATTGAAGGAAAGAGATTTACATGCATCAAATAAACATCACATAACACCAACAATTATACGTGGAAACCCTCGGTTAGAGGGAGAAAACCATAGTGTAGATAACCCACAATCTCTTTTACTGTAGTGAAAAAGAGTGCTCTATTTAGAGCTTACAATCCTATTCCTTCTGAGAACATCACCCTATTAAAGATGACTGGTATCCTATTAAGAATACCTTGGAATCTGTTATGATTCACCTTGCAAAAAGGATTTTACACTTCCTCTATGGAGTGACCCTATTAGGGGATTTTACAAATAGAACCGGTTAAGGGATTTAATCTACTGCAATTATTAGAGAGCAACAAATCATTGATCTGATGATGACACCCTTTTGTCAAATAGATCCATTTTGTATCTGCTTCAATCTTTACTCAGTTATGACCATCGATTCATGAGGAATCCTTCTGCACTTCACTTATTCTTCACCTTACTTTGATTTTCAACCTCAACCTACTAACAACTCCATCAAGACTCAAAATTCAAGATGAAAAACATGTATATAGCTATCTACAATCTTGGCGTGAAATTTCCCTCCAAAAATCAAACTCAAAATATCATTCTATGTGCCAATCTATTTGTTCCTCAAATCTCGCCGATTATACCGGTGGGACTATTTTTTCATGACACAAATCTCATCGGTTCTCTAGGAAGCATGCTGACTTCAACTAGAACTTTCTAAATTGATCAGATCTACATTTCACCATTATGATCTGCTACCAATTGTTTTCTTTATATCAGTGAAACTTCTTTACTCAGCTCAACTACCGGTTGCTTCTTGTAAATCGGTTTCTACTCACCAGTCGAAGCTTTTAGTCCCCTATTCCTTACCAATCCACTATGATCCTTTTTCGACCGGTTATGATGATATTAGAACCGATATTACCATCAATAACAACTTCTTAAGTACCTCAAACTTCATAATGCCCACCATGATGCCAACAATCTCCCCATTTGGCATTGGTAGGAAAACATCTAGCTGGATTGAACTAGATCTACCCCTATTCTAATATCTTTTATTCCTACTAATTCTCCCCTTGTTCTCGACCTTCTTTGTCAGTACTGCCTTTTCTGCCAGTACTGCTATATCACTCTACTGGCACTACTCTTTCGATATGCATTGTCTCTATAGTCCTTCCTCCTCATATGTCCAATCCACTATACATTCATTCTCCCCTTTTTTGCAACAATGACAAAGAATAAAGGAATCAAAGTATACAAAATAATTTATGAGAGCAAGTCAAAAATTTCTTTGAAATTGACCTTAGTAGCCTCCAAAGAAGATTCCCATGTAGGCTTCACCTATTTCATAGTGAGAATTTGTCCATACAGGTGTGTGACAAAATCCTCCATGTCATCCACTATCTTGTAGTTAGGTGAGCTGATGAGACCTTTTGCTTGTTTCACATTGCCTTGCAATAAATCAATGAAAGGAGCAAGATAGCACTGTATCTCTAGCAGGTTTAGAGCTCATTTGTCTTGTTCCTTTTTTAGCTTATTGATTTCATGAGTCAACTATTTGACTTTTCCATTCTTTTCCATTGAAAGTTGCTACTGAGCTTGTAAGAGGATCAAAAGAACCTTGTAGGTCATGAATTTTCTTTTGAGTCTTTACTCTTTTGTCTTCAAGATCTTTGATGAAATTGCGGAAGTTTGAGAATCTAACCAATAATTGGCCAACTTACTTCAAGATTGATTTCACCTCTTCAGTGCTGGTAGGAAGAGCAAATTTTTCAACTGATATGTATTCAGTTAATTGCTCACCTCTTTTGGTTTCATACTGCCTTGCTACAACCTTCTCCAGATCAGTTGCCTCTGAACTGATTGCTTTGACAAGAGTGCCCAATTGATTGATGATAGGTTCATTCTCATCAATAGAAATATCAGGAATGAGATCAAATAAGATTATCTTTGCAGTATTAAGAATTCTTTCCTTCTTTTTCTTTGCTTTAAGTTTGGCCTTTTCAGCTTGAATTCTTAATTTTTCTGAAACTTTTATTAACTCTTTGGGGGTCATCTTCTTGATATCAATTACTAAGTCTTCCCCTTCTTCCTCATCCGTTTCTTCTTCTTCATCTTCAGTTTCTACCTCAGAGATGGTTGAGGTGGGGAGTTTAGCTTTCTTTTCCTCAATTTCCTTTTCTAAAACTAACTTCCTCTTTACTAGAGGAGTATCCACCACTATTTTCTGACCACCTTCAGGTTGACCAAATGAAGAATCTTCTATCTTCTTCTCTTGTTTTGGTTCCTTGGTCTTCCCTGGACCGATATCAGTTGTTCCTATTTCCTTCCTTTCTATTTTCTTTTCCTATGTTTCCTTCATCTCTTTGTTCTTCTTTTTTGCTTCCTTATTTTCTTGTTCCTTCTCTTTTGTTTCTTCAACAAATGGTATTGATGAATCTATCATCTTGGGGTTTTCTCCCTCTGCACCTTTTTTTGGCAAATGAGGTTCATTGCCAGTAGGGTGTGTTGTGGGAATATTTATTGTCACCGGATGCCTTTGAGGTTTTTCCTCATAAGGGATGTCCTCAATTGTAACTTCATCATCTCTGGGATGCTTAGTTTGATTGGTTCCCTTTGCCAGTGTATCATCAATATCAATAGTTTCAACAGTTTGTTTTTGTTCAACCAGTGGCTCTGCATTGTTTATCAAATTAGGAATATCTAACACAACATCACCTATGATAGCTTCAACTATAAATTCATCAAACCCATCAGTGGTATCCTTGTTTTTTACTTTGCTCTTTTCTTGAGCAGCTATATCTTGTCCTTGTTTCACTTCTTTTTCTATTTCCTCCTTAGCTTCCTTTTGCTAGCTCAAAATTATTTTCCACATGTCAACGCCCTCATCATGCACACCTTGAATGTCTCCTATGGCCATTCTTCCTTATTTTGAAACATTGTACACATGCTTCGGCCACTAAAGTTGATTGATTATAATCCAATTATTGTTGCACTTCCATGAGTGCTTTTATTCTATGTTCCTTCTCAATTGTCAAGGTAGTTTTCCATCTCCCTTCAATGAGATTTTGTAAATCTGATGGAATTATTCCATGTAGTTCACTGGGAGTTATGCAGAATTTATGTAGGTTCCAGATGAGTGCATCCTCAATTTTTCTTTTGTCTTCCTTATTGTAGAGGGGATACTTTCTCCCAACACTAGCTAAACCTCCATACTCTTTAATCCCATGGACCAATTCATCAATAGTTGGAGCTACATTCGTACCACTTCTTCTAACTTCTTTAATTACCACATCAGATGGGTGTCAGAGTTATCATCCTCCTTTTCATCTTTCTTGGGCTTCTTCTTAGGCTTTATGTCAATTGTCCTTTCATTCTTTTTCTTTCTTGCATATGTGACTCCTATTGGTCCACCTCTACCTTGGGAAGATGTGCGAGTATCTGAGTCCTTTTGTTTCATATATGTTGTCGGTTTGCTTGATGCAACACCCTTGGATCTTGTCTTGGATATTTTCTTCTTTTCTTCTATTTTATCTTCACTTTTGCTTGATTTTGCCCCTATTTGCTCACTTGTATTGGTGGAAGAAGTGGCACTGGATTCTTCACCTCCATATTTCTTGTCTAAGGTGTCAATCATTTTCCTAACTTTCTTTTGAATGATAGGCTCTTTGAGTTCCTTCTTAATTTTGGAGCTTACCTCCTCATAAGTTCCAAATCTCTTAGCTTTTATGTCTATTAGTTTAGATAGTAACATGTTTGCATATATTTTGACAATGTCTGCCCCGATCTCATAACCCGTAGTGGGTACCCAGAAAGTTCTAGGTTCAACCGCTTGAATAATGTAACAATCAGTATCAACAAGAAAACAAATAGTGTCCTTGTACTTTTGAACTATACCAGTTGGGATTCTTTCTCTTTGATGCATTCTAGTTTTTAATTCTTTAAAATAAACCCACATTGTCTCTCCAAACTTATCACCTAAGTCTCTATCTATAGACCACACTACATTGCCCTTATTGGGAAATAAATTTTGCACATATAAAAAGATACATACCAATATTGAATCATACTTGAATGATTGCCTTTTATCCTTCTTAATTTGTTCCATGTTCACTAGGAATTGACTCCTTATCATCTCACAAATATCGGATGTTGCATCCTTTTTGATGATTTGGCAAGCTGCACAGATAGCACCGCTCAGCACACTATTCATGTGACTTGATTGGTACACTCTATAAGCTATCATTGTAGATGCAAACCTTACTTTTTCATACTCAAAGTGAGTGACTTTCATTTCTCTCTTGTCATATCAGGATTGAGTCAACCGAGTGAGCTCACCAGATGATATTGTCTTTAGGGTTAGTGCTTCACCTGTTTTGGTGAACCCTATTGCTCTTTGGATCACATCCTTTGTGATTTTAATTGGTGCTTCAGCTTCCAACCATAGAAAATGGTCATGCACTCTACTTAGCACATACTTGATCTAATCGACATGGAATTAGTTTCGAATATCAACAACATACAATAAACCCTTGGTCTTCAAATGCATATGTTTTGCCTTCAATAGACCATTGTCGCAGAACACTTTGAATTCATCTTGAATGATTTTTTCTCCAAGATCTTCAAGCTTGCAGTGGATGAAGGAAAAAACAACTTCAACCAGTAACACATCGGAGGGAACTAATGATAGGGCACTGGTTATATTGATTTATCTGACATTCATAGGATGCATCTTGAGCTTGGGTTGTGGTTCCTTAACTACCTCAACAAACATAGTTTTAGGCCCAATATGGAAAGCTAATGTACTCAGAGGGGAGGGGTGAATCAGTACTTCAAATCCTTTTATCAACAATATCTTTACTGTTATGCATAAACCAAAAATTTCTGTAACATAACATAAAGCTAAAACAAATAAATAACAATCATACATGATTCACTCCATAACACATATATTTTGGTTACGCAGAAACTCTTGGTTAGAGAGAAAAACTGCGGTGGGGATGGCACCCACAACTTCACTACTGCAATAATAAAGGTTTCTTAGTTAGAGCTACATATTTTAGCTATTTCTGATAGCTTACCCTATTAGGAGTATCAAGATCTGTTAGATCTACCTTGCTAAAGGATTTTACAACACTTAATCTAAATGATGCACCTGGTTAGAGGCTTTACAATTTATAGACTTGATTAGAGTCTTTTACCCTGTTAAAGGTTTCTCTTACAACTTCAAAATTTTCAATAAAATCTTTGCAACTATCTGCAACTTTACATCTGAAATGTTATAGCAAATTATATGTGCTCTAAATAAGATTACCTTGCCTATAGCATACCTCGGTAACCCATAAAGTAACTCGGTAAACCCTTCTGTTTACTCTATTCTTTGATTGTTCTCTGAAATCCTTCTCAATGACCTTTGTGTCTCTGCAACAGTCATAACACTTAGTGTTTTCTCATGCATCACACATGTCTTTCTTCATACACTTGTGTAAATCCATGTCTCACATATATTTATCTTTTAATCCATGCTGTATAAATAGATCTCTTATGTCGGTGATCTGATTTATTGCTTTGATCTTACAAACATGATTTCTCGAATGAATAACCATGCAAAATATTTCATTGGTTAAATGACCTCAAAATCATACACAATCTTTAAGTGCAATTTCCAATGTGATAACGGTTCTATGTTCCTCGATCTTGTAACACGTTTTCATATGTGTGTCCAGGTTCAATGAATCTAGTAACACGTTTCACTCGGTGTATATCATCTTGGTGTATCATCTTTGTTGCTTGGTAGACATCGAATGATACTCGATAGATAGCTCGGTGCATACTGGGCTCTGTGACTACTTTCTTCTATACCGACTGGACTGTGCATACTGATTGAATATTTCGATAGTAGTAACCAACTAGAGTATATAGAATGACTTTGGATATAAAACTAATGGCAACTTGATAAGTGGTAACAATCTCCCCTTTTGACATTAGTTGAGATGTTTGATAAAACTGCTTTCAAAGTCATAACTCAAAAATCTATATACTTTACAAAATTTGACTAAACTAATAGTATATACATTAGTCAATGAAATAGTATAGTCAAATATACTCCCCTTATCAATATACTATACAAAACTCTGATTTTGTATGCTCGATGATCAATGATCAGTGTGTTGCTCTTATTCTTTGCTTAAGGTTCTGTTCACTGCTCTTGGATACTCTTCTCACTCTGCTCAGTATACTCCCCCTTGTATACTACATTCCTTTTGCTTGATACTTTGAATACTATATTACTCCCCCTTTTTGAAAAACATCAAAATTTAGTTACCATTCGGTGGTGGCAACTGATCAAAAATGGATTTGTACTTTGTCCATGCTTCGGTGAGAGCGACAGAGAGTGCATCCTTAACACTATCCATTAAGGAGTCTTATGCTTGTATATCAGCCAATAATGATATTAAGCCATCTAAGGTGCTTCCCTCTTGTGTAGTAGATAGAAATGTGGCTCGGTTGATTTGTTCTTGGACAGATGAAAGATGAGGAAGGAATAATGTCTGAAGTGTCATTATGTCCATCCTGATCTTGTGTTCTTCATTCCTTAATTCCAATTGTTGAGCCATGAGCTGTTGTAGCTTGGTATAAAAATTTTGAACTGAATTGGGCTCTAGGGTCAACTTATTTGAGAGATTGGTGATCTCTTTCTCAATTGCTTCAGTTTTATTTTTGATGTCTTTAATGAATAAAGAAAATGTACAAAGTTTCTGAAATAAATAAAGAATGTGCTTGAGTTGAGGGGACAACTCAACAATAAATTTGACAAGTTTATCTTTGCCAATAGCTATAGCTTTCTGTACCTCTTCTATCATTTTTGTAGTGAGCTCCTTGTCTTTTAACTTGCTCAAATATTCAGATGCATCGACTCCAGATGTCTCTATCTAATTAAGGAGTTCATCCAGTTGAATATGGATGGCTGCATCAGTTGACACTGTAGCTATAGGTAGCATATCTGTTAAGAGTGTCTTTACCTTCTGAAGTACTTTATTTTTCTTTTGTATTTTCATTTGTTTCTCTTGTTCAACCTTTGCTTTACATAGTTCACCGAAATCAATGAGTGCTTGCCCCTTTAATTTGGATATATCAACATTGGGCAACACTATTGGTTTTGACAAATCAACTTTGAAACTATGCTTTTTCATTTTCTTTTCTTTACCTTTCACCGATTGAACTAAGACAATGGCTTGTGAGGCTTGAGGACCCTCGGTAGAGGCAACATTTTGGTCGGTTGCTTTAGCCTCTATAGTGTCCTTTGGTGTCTCGGTGCTTGGAGTCTCAGTACTTGGTGTCTCAGTTGCAACATTTTCAGTGCTAGAAGGTGCTTCAGAGGGATTTTATTGAGAAGTACCTTCTGCTACTGTAGACTTGTGACCTTCAGTGCCTTGCTCCATATCTTGAGGGGCTTCAGATGAGATAGGTTGATTGACTGGTGGATAAGGCTAAATGTGTTCCAAAACCGATTCACTGGATACAAGTTTTGCATATGCATTGCCTTCAATCATTTCCTGTTCAGGTGCCTTTGTATCCATGATATCTTCATCTATTTGAATGGTGTCAGTAGGATCTTGCTCGGTGACATCAGGATCTTGCTTGGTGACATCAACTATTTCAACTACAGCTTTCTCATCAGCATCCTTTCTTCGAAAGATTGCCTACCACTGTTCTTTTGTTTCCTTCTCCATGTCAATATATAGGCCATTCATCAGTTTCAGGGCCTTTTATTTGACTAAAAATTGTGTCTGGCTGTTTTTCAGATGTTCCTTGATCTCATCTACCAAGATGTCAAGAAAGAGATGTACAAGACTTCTTTCTCTGATCTATTTCTCTGAGTCTAGGGCATATTGCCACCTGTTATCAATATGTGCATATAATTCTTTTGGAAGAGAATTACATACTTCCAATGGGACCACTCGGAATTTTAGAAGTGTGCAAATGACAGGTTCTTCAATTTGTCTCTTTTCATCAGTAGATCTAGATTCATATTTAACATATCTGAATCCTCCAAATCCACCATATTCCTTCAGATTAGTACAAAATTTTTCAACACTATGTAAATTTACCTTCTTGCTCTTGACAATCTGAAATTTGCTTGTATCTTTAGATTCGGTGTCACTAGACTCTTTTGACAAAATGAGTCTCCGAGTAGATTTCTTGTAAGTTTTGGTTACCTTTGGAACAATAACATTCTTTGGTTTCTTACTCGGTGAAGCTGCTGATGCTCTTGTGTTAGGTCACTTTGTTGGAGGAGTCGGTGAGGCCTTCGATGTATCCTGTTTCTTTCTCTTCAACACTTTTCCTTTAGGCAATTTGATGCTTAGAGTTATAGTTGCCTCTTGGGCTTCAGATTCCTCTTTGGTAATGACTATAGTGCCTTTGACAAGTGTGGAGGAAGAATCTTCTCCGAATTTCTCCAATAATGCCTTTATCATCATTGTTGCATTCCTTGTAGATTTGGGTACTACAATGCTCATTTTTACTTTTTCCTTCACTTCTTCATAGGTTCCATACCTCAACTCGATAGCATGCCTTGGTAATGTAAGAAATGCATCAATTTTCTATTGTGTGATGTAAATATCAATCTCGTAACCCATAGGTGGCAAAGATTGAGTTCTTGGTTCCACAGCATTCACATAATAGTAATCAATGTCTACTTCAAAACATATGTCATCTTTGTATTTCTCCACTAGCTTGGGTGGAATCCGGTACCTATTATGCATTTTCTCTTGAAACTTACTGAAGTAATCATCCATAATATCATTAAAATTATCACCTAGCCTCTTAATGAAGTCATTGCTCTAATGGGTGATTGGTCGATGTAGTTCCCAAATAACTTTACCGACTGTTGGAAAGAACTTCTCAAAGTAGAAAAACATGCATACAAGCAGTGATCCAAACTTTAGTGTATTAGCCAAGTTGTTCTTCTTCGGCTTCCTTATTGTGTTCAGATTCTCAAATAGGTTTTTCAGTAACACCTCACATAAATCAATTTTCATGCCTTTCTTCACAATTTTATAAGCTAAGTCTACTGCTACACAGGGTACACTGTTTTCCCTTGCCGATTGGAAGAAACAGTAACCAATTACTCTAATGGAAAATTTTAGTTCTACATGAGTGACATTGTTTAGTTTCAATCCTCTGCAATCTGATTCTACTCCAGTCAAACTGATCAATTCCTTCTGTGATATCATTTTCTGGGCTCGGGCATGATCATAAATAGGGTAATCGGTGATCAAATGAATGATTTCCTTGGTGATCTTAAACGGTTGCTCTTCTAGCCACATGAAGTCATCATGCTTTCTGCTCAGAACAAACTTGACCCACTGGGGTTTGAACACACGGGGATAGGTTAGGGCTTCAGTCAATCCCTTGATCTTAATGTGCTCATACTTGCTATCCATTTTACCATTGGTGCACAATTCATCATAGTAGTCTTTGATTTCAATGTGACCAAGTTCTTCAACACGACATTTGGTGAAGAATCTCACATCCTCGACTAATAAAACTCTATCTGGGATGAGGGAAAATGCAGTTTTGTCATTCGGTTTAGATGCAACTTTGAGAGTTAAAGAGTATTTTAGTGAGGGATTTTCAACATTCTTGACAACAATGGGATCTTTGATCTTAGGTGCCATAGTAGATTTCAAATAAAAACTAACAAAGGATCCTTAGGGTTTGAAGATTTTCAAATGGCAGACGCTTCATACTTAGTAGATAATAACTTGATAAGATCGGTAAGCCAGCTTAACAATGCTATGAGATTGATGTAAATACCTTGAATTGTTCTTTGAAGGATGTTTGATCACCTTTGATTTGATTTGCTCTGCTCTCTCAAAAACTTGGTGAGTGAAAAATGACCGCGTAAATGCTTTAAGTACACAATATACCTTATCGAGCTCCATGTAGGTTAAGTCAAAAACATTAAATGCACTCGGTTCCACTAAACTTTCTTTCTTTTTTGCACTTTAACCGAGTAGCCAGACTTCCTTCATTTACCGACTTGACAGGTTTCCTGTATTCACTGACTTGATAGGTTTGTTGTATAGTGCTTCAAAATACTTTGATATAGTTTCAAACTTACTACTACATCTTAACTATGTAGATTTTGAATTAAGTACATAATAAAGTAGGAATTGTTAAGATTTAACCTTGAGAGAATGCAGTCCCTTCATACCTTTACCAATTAATTTGGAATAGGAGCACCTAACTTAGTAGGTAAGGTGCTTTCTTCATTTGACGCAATTTCCTTCTTTTTCCAAATCATCTTTTATTTCTCTTTTATTTCCTTAGTGTCTTCTCTAGGTTGATCTCTACAATCTCTAGCCAAGTGTCCAACTTTGTGACAATGATAACATGCCATACCAAGATTTCTCCATGATATTTAGTTGTTCATTCCAAACCTTATAAAGCAATTGGCACTTATATGTCCATATCTTCCACAACATTCACAACATATCCTTGTATTGTAATCCCATGGTACTGCAAAATATTGTCGGTAAGGATCTGTGTGAGTTCAGTAACCTCTAGTATTTGCTCGGTGTGCAGACCACATGTAGTTCTTTTGCTTAAACCAACACTTCTCTGTACTATGTCTATATCTATTGCAGTTTTTACAAAGCCCTTTGAATTTTTCCTTCTGATAATTGTTAACAGACTTTGTCCTACATTGATTAGATGTGTGACCATATTTATTGCAATTGTAACAATAACCATTGAACTTAGTGACATTCGGTTGCTTACCTTTTCTAATTTGGCATAGGTTGGCAGTATGTCCTTGATTTCCACAGTAGTTGCAAATAGGCTTCTTTCCTTTGATGTTCTTCTTGATTCCAGCTTGCTTTGATGATTCTCCTCTCTCGATAGTACAGATTCCCTTCTCGATAGAGTCTTTTACTTTGTAACCGAGTCCTGCATCTTTGTTGGGTCGTCTTGTATTCAGTTGCTCATCCAACATCTTTGATGCGTCATAACTCTTCTTCAATGTTTCTTTGGATTTCTTCTCTGTTTCAAGTTCATTGGTCAACCTTGATACTTCAAGTTTCAATGCTTGATTGTCATCATCTTTCAGATTTGCTTCATGATGTGCATAACCTAGTTGATCTGACAGATTTTGTTGAATCCCAATCAACCTTATGATTTCTATAGCATCGGAATTAGGAATCATCAAAAAAGTAGATCAAAACACTAGACATGATAACTCAATCATGAGAGCACTCATTGCAAATGAACCTAATCCTAAGCACACTCAATAGAGATATAAAAACAAAGCATTCAAAATGAAAGATTATGCAAACCAAATGCAGAATTGAATGCTCCTTCCATGCGGCTCCATTTTTGTTCTTTCCTCTTCAAATGGATTTGTGGATCTCACCTACAAGTGCACAACATACAATTGAAAGCAAGATTGATATTGGTTTGTTGATCAAGAGTACTAGAAGCATAAGTTCGATAGTTTGATTAGGGATTCGGGATTCGGGAATTCGGGATCAAGAATCAAGGGATTTGATTGAAGAAATTCATCCAATTTATAGAGAAATTGGAGAAAAAGACAAGATTAGCATGATGCAATTCAAATGGAAATTGCAAATCAATATGACAAATTATGCACTTTCCATGCACAATTTGATTGATTGATAATTGATGACAAATTATGACACATTCTATGTCAAAATTGATTGATTATCAATTATGACAATTTATGACAAATTGAAATGTCATTCCCATAGAATTAGGAGATGAAATAGGAGGGAAAAGAAATTAGAAATTAAGAAAATTAGAAAATTGAAATTGATGACAATTAGGAATTAGAAATTGATGGAAAAATAGGAAATTAGGAACTAGAAGAAATTAGGTAAATTAATTAATAATTTGTCATTTATTAATTAATTTACAAGAGGAAGAATAATTAGCCAATTAAATAAAGATTTAATTGTAACTTAGGAAGACCTAGGATTAATAAATAATTTAGTAATCCTAGAGGAAGAAATGAGAAATTAGGTTAAATGAATAAATCATAAAACCCTAGAGGATGAATTAGAAATGCAAAAATGACAATTAGGTCTTGATCGAAGATAATTAATGTCATGATTTTGAATTGATAAATGACCAATGCGATAAACAATTTGATTGAGAAATGTGCCAATTGACGAGGAACAATGACAAATTGATCCAAATTGACATAATTGAGACAGACAATGATCGATAGCGAAATGATCGCAAAATGACAAAATTGAAAAGAGGACAAGGATTGATGACAAATCGATAAGAGAGCCACGATTGATGACAAATTAGCACGCACATTGATGCGATAGGATAAAATCGATCAAAATCATGATTGGATAGTGTTGTCAACAAGACCAAATTCGAGAGCGAGATAAAGGAAGAATGTAGAAGAATGACTCGATGTTCGCAAATGATAAAAACCAAGTGCGTGACATAGGAGAAATGTTAATGTGACGCAAAAACCTAAAATGAGGCAATGTGCAAATGTTAAAGTATGACCCTGCAAGCGTTGACCATTTTTAGGTGTCTACAATTTCATCATTCTTATCAGATACTAAGGCTTCAAGTTGTTGTTTCTCTCTTTCTAGATCTCTTGCTTTATCCTTGGTTGTCCTCAATGCATCAAGATTTTCAGTCATCTGTGTGCTGAAATGTTCATGTTCTCTTTTCATTGCTTTTAGTTGATCAACCAGTGCTTTGTTCTTTTCTTTCAATACTCCAATCATTTCTTCAGTTTCTTCAGATATACTGTTCTCAGATGATGTCTCAATTTGTTCCACTAACTCTTGAGAATCCTACAAATCATCAGATAATCTTCTTCTCACTTTCAGAGATTTTTGCATTTGCCTTTGCATGTCTGCAATCACTTGATTAGCATGATCCATCTCTTCTTGCAGATACACAATCCTCTAAGATTGTTTGTAGCCTTCCATTGATAAGATCTTTCTCTTTAGGTAGTTAAACCCTTTTCCAAGATTCAAGCTTTGATACCAATTATTAGGCCCAATATGGAAAGCTAATGTATTAAGAGGGGAGGGGTGAATCAGTACTTCAAATCTATTTATCAACAATACCTTTACTATTATGCATAAACCAAAAACTATTGTAACATAACATAAAGCTAAAACAAATAAATAGCAATCATACATGATTCACTCCATAACACATATATTTTGGTTATGCAGAAACTCTTGGTTAGAGAGAAAAACTGTGGTGGGGATGGCACCCACAACTTCACTACTGCAATAATAAAGGTTGCTCAGTTAGAGCTACATATTTTACCTATTTCTGATAGGTTACCCTATTAGGAGTATCAAGATCTGTTAGATCTACCTTGCTAAAGGATTTTACAACACTTAATCTAAATGTTGCACCTGGTTAGAGGCTTTACAATTTATAGACTTGATTAGAGTCTTTTACCCTGTTAAAGGTTTCTCTTACAACTTCAAAATTTTCAATAAAATCTTTACAACTATCTACAACTTTACATCTGAAATGTTATAGCAGATTCTATGTGCTCTAAATAAGATTACCTTGCCTATAGCATACCTCGGTAACCCATCAAGTAATTCGGTAAACCCTTCTATTTACTCTATTCCTTGATTGTTCTCTGAAAGCCTTCTCGGTGACCTCTGTGTCTTTGTAATAGTCATAACAGTTAGTGTTTTCTCATGCATCACACATGTCTTGCTTCATACACTTGTGTAAATCCATGTCTCACATATATTTATCTTTTAATCCATGCTCTATAAATAGATCTCTTATGTCAATGATCTGATTCATTGCTTCGATCTTACAAACATGATTTCTCAAATGAATAACCATGCAAAATATTTCATTGGTGAGATGACCTCAAAATCATACACAATCTTTAAGTGCAATTTCCAATGTGATAATGGTTCTATGTTCCTCAATCTTGTAACACGTTTCACTCGGTGTATCATCTTTGTTGCTCGGTAGACATCAAATGATACTCGGTAGATAGCTTGGTGCATACTGGGCTCTATGACTACTTTCTTCTATACCGACTGGATTGTGCATACCGACTAGAGTATATAGAATGACTTTGGATATAAAACTAATGGTAACTTGATAAGTAGTAACACATAAGACTTGACACAGAAGTTGCCATGATGAATTGGAACAAAATTCACAGATTCACTTCTACCATTTCTGCTAGGGCTTCTGATCACCAAAACTTCACTGCTTGATCTCCAAACTAACTTTGCACATAATGCACTTAATAGATTTAGAAAGCCTTTGATCACACTAGGATCATACGAATGTACAAATGAAAGCAAGGTAAAAAAAATGAGCTTTCATTTCCTTATTTATTTGTTGAGTTGTTCAGTGTGCTTTTGCAACAATTAAGTTGTATGACCTCAAGTGGTAATATTTTATAATTTACTGATGTTACTGTAGACACCTAAAAATGGTCAACGCTTGCGGAATCATACTTTAACATTTACGCATTGCCTCATTTTAGGTTTTTGCGTCGCATTAACATTTCTCCTATGATTCGTACTTGGTTTTTATCATTTGTGAACATCGAGTCATTCTTCTACATTCTTCATTCATCTCGCTCTCGAATTTGGTCTTGTAAACAACACTATCTAGTCATGATTTTAATCGATCTTATCCTATTGCATCAATGTGCGTGCTTATTTGTCATCATTTTGGACATCATCAATCCTAATTAGGGTTTTGTCCTCCTGTCAATCTTGCGATCGATTTGTCATTGATCATTGTCCTCTTGTCAATCTTGTTATCTAGCGATTGATTTATCATCAATCCTTATCATTTTCAATCTTGTCGTTTAACGATCGATTTGTCATCAATCCTTGTCCTCTTGTCAATTTTGTCATTTGGCAATTAATTTGCCATCGATCATTGTCTGTCTCAATTATGTCAATTTGGATCAATTAGTCATTGTTCCTCGTCAATTGGCACATTTATCAATCAAATCATTTTATCACATTGGTCCTTTGTTAATCAAAATCATGATCAAATCAATTATCTTTCATCAAGGCGCCTAATTCATCTTCTAGGGTTTCGTGATTTCATCATTTAACCTTGTGTGTCATTTCTTCCTTTAGGATTAATAAATTATTTATTTATCCTAAGTCTTCTCATCACAATTAAATGTTCATTTAATTGGCTAATTATTCCTCTTTGTGAATTAATTAATAAATGACAAATTATTAATTAATTTACCTAATTTCTAATTTCCATCAATTTCTTAATTCCTAAATTCTTAATTCTCTAATTTCCTAATTTTCTAATTCCTAATTTCAATTTCCTCCTATTTCTCTCCTAAATTCATGGAAATGACATGTCAATTTGTCATAATTTTTGTCATAATTGACAATCAATCAATTTTTGACATAGAAGTTGTCATAATTTGTCATAAATCATCAATCAACAAATTTTGCATAGAAAGTGCATAATTTGTCATAATTTGTCATAATTGACATAATTGATTTGCAATTTCCATTTGAATTGAATCATGCTAATCTTGTCATCTCTCCAATTCTTCTATAAATTGGATGATCTTCATCAATCAAAAAAAAAATTGGTAATCAGACTATCGAATTTCTAGTTAATCATGCTTCGAGTATTCTTGAGCAATATCTTATTTACTTGCTTTCATATCATGATCATGCACTAGTAGGTGAGATCCACAATAAAACTATTTGGAGAAGAAAGAAGGACAATGGACCTGCATGAAGGAGCATTCAAATCATACCTTTGGTTTGCTTAATTTCTAGTTTTGAATGTTTTTATTTCATGTCTCTATTGAGTGTTGTTTAGGATAGATCATTGCAATTGTGCTTTCGTGATTGAGGTAATGATTAATTGTTTTGATTTGTTTGTGATGATTTCCTATTTCCTAACGTACATTAATTGGTGAACCCAATGTGAACACTAACCATCTAACCCCTTTATGGTGTTTTTGAGTGCTTTCAAGTTGATTTGCAGGCCAAAAACCCAAAAACAGGGTCGTGCAGGGTTTTCTAGAGACTTCTGCGCCTGTGTGAAGCAACTTGCGCCTGTGTTGAAGACATTCTGTGCCTGTGTCATGCATTCTGCGCCTGTGTCCTAAGTTCTGCGCTTGTGTAAAGTCCAGAACATAAGTAAAAATGCAGTGTTTTACTTGAAACTTGTCTTGTTTTTTGCATTCTATTTTCTATGTTTTGGTTTTTGGTACTAATTATCTGTGCAGCATCTTGGCATATGCATGACAAAGACAACAAATGAAACTACTGACATGTGTTATGCAGAATCAATAGTCAAAGAATAAGCATCTCAAACTTCTAACTTGGGTTTTGCAGGTTGCCTTGGAGAAACAACTAAACTTGGTGTTTGTTATTAATGTTTTAGGCACCTAGTGATTTCTAAATAGGTTGGAATGAACATGTTTTTTCTTTGATTGTTGAGTGTGACATTGGAGTAGGAGAGTATGCTCTCATCCTTTTAGGGTGATCATAAATCCAGATCTTCGATACCATGCTTTTGTCTTTGATTGTGTGTCTCCTTTAGAGGGCCTGCCTTCCCGACCACTTTGCTTTTGCAAGCAAGTGATAATCGTGAGAAGGGAATGACCCAAAGTGAGTACGGCTAGAATTCCTTGGCATTCTAACTCACCATAAACAAATACCTGATGGGCGAAAGCCTTGAAGGAAGGGTTACGTGAGAATTGCAGTTACTTGGGAAGTGATGACCCTTGAACTCTTTCTCATATCAACATCTAAGTAGGGCCTCTTAGTCTAAATCGTGCTTGCGCGACTACATTTGTTTGGTATCTTGATGGGCTTAATGTCTCAATCATGCTTGTGTGACATCAAGGAGTAACTCTTAACAGAAATCCTGACTAAACGCCTTGTTTTAGAGGCCAAAAACCCTTCTAGTTGCTTGAGAAGGACAAGTTTGGATACTTGAAAGAGATACTAAGTTCGCCATGGGGAGATTTCCATGGGGACTGATGCTTGGCTGCCCTGAGAAGTGAGTGCCATGGGGTCAAGCATCTATGTATTCTCCTTGAATCCCATAACAAGTCTACCTCTCAAGTACCTAATGTCCTTGCCTACCATAAGAAATGTGTGAATGAGTATGATTGTCTTGAGTCTATGTTAAAATATCTTGTCTTCTTTGCTTGTCAAAAGTTGAATTGCATCTTATTTCAAAAACAAGACAAATTGATTCAAAACAAGGTCAAACACAAGAGTATTTCATCCAACAAAGTTAATAACACCTTCAAACATGGTTGTCAAACATTTTTCAAAATCTTGTCTCAACATTCATATCACTTAGATTTAGGTTCATCCTAGGTTGCATTTTGCAAAGTTCATTGTCAAGTACCAAGGTTAGGTTTCACCTAGGTCATACTCCTTTGCATATCAATAAGAGTCATCCATTTGCATATGTCCTCTTGCATTAAAGTCATACCATTGTCATACATTCATATTTGTATACGCTAAGTCTCTTCATTAAGCTTAGGTCATTATCATATCATATTAAGATCACTTGCATATTAATTGTCCCTTTGCATATAGTGTCAAAACTAGGTTTTGTCATACTTGAGTAATCCAAATCTTTGATAAACCCTAAGTCATTGTTAGGAGGTCTAGACCTTATCAAACCTTTTGTCCTTTTGTCATCCATGTCATTTCGTCAAACCTAGCTTAGTATCCAAGCATATAGGGGAGACATTGTCATCTTGTCCTTTGTCACTTGGTCCTTTTGTCCTTCGAGGTCTAGATATCATTCCAATTTCCTAAAGGTCCCTCTCCTAGATTTGCATTCATAAGTTTGTCAAAATCTTCAAAAACAACCAAAAACATAGATTGCATTCTCATTCATTTAGTTTGCATTTAGTTGCATATCATATATTGTCCTTGAAAAATTCCAAAAATATTGCATTTGCATAGTGACATGTCTATTGAAACAAGGTTCCAAGCACCAATGATGCAACAAAGTTTGACATATCAACCGACAATGCAATCACAATTATATCCAACCCAACAACAAGGCAATATCGATCAAACTTTTTATGATGAAACAAGTCTCCAAATACAAAAACTAGAGGAGAAACTAGCTCAAGAAGAGGAGATATTGGAACAAAGAGTGAAAAACACTGAGAAGAATAGATCACAAATGTCCAAAATGTTTCAAAAATTTCCAGGTCAAAATCTAAAGATTGAGCCAATTGATGTAAGATCTCTTATTGAACGATCAGACATACCAGCTCTCCTCTCACAAATAGAGATGATGAAACAAATTCAAGAAAAGAGACAACAACATCAATTTCAACATTATGTGCCTCCACAACAAGAACAAGAAGGTGTTTACTATCAATCGGATTTTCAACCAATGGTTCAATCAATGGTCCAACATTTACAACCAACACAACCAATGGTCCAATTTCAACAATATGTCTAACCAACTATACAATGTCAACAAATGGTTTAACCAATGGTGGAATATCAATGTCAACAACAACAACCAAACATTCAAAAACAAAACTTGCAGCACACACGAATCCAAGTTTCAAACATGTCGGAACAATTGAACCAAGTCCAATATCAAAACATGACATCAAACCAAAAACAAGTTCAAATTTCAGATCCAATCATGTCAAAACCTCGAAAGAAAGGCGAGTTTATTGAAATGCTCTTAAGGAAACTACCAAGTGAGTTCTTTGAGGAAGATCAAGATAATACACTTATGTCTAGCAATGCCTCATCCCCTCGCAAACAAATTGACTCTCCAATGGCATCTATCCCTACACCTTTAGAAGTTTCACAAGAACCTTCTATATTGTCCTCATCAAACAATACACCCAAGGATGCAATTATCCAAGAGCTATCCATAATTGATTGCCAAGATAATCTAATTCATGATGCACATCCTTGTCATGTTTCAGAAATACAAGACCCAATGCCACCATGCACTTTATTGCCATTACCTAGTTTAGAGGACCCCATTCGAAGTCCCTCTTCCTCATGTTCAAGCATTGATTCCTTGCCAAAATCCATCACAAATGTTCAAAGTGCATTTCCTTCATGCCAAAACATTGATTCCTTGTTAGAATCCTCCATGCATATCCAAAGTCCAACCCCATGTCAAGAGGATAATTTAGAGCATGAAGAAATGAGTCCTAAAGAAAATCAAGATCAAGATCTTGAAACCTTATCATCCCATCCAATTGTTGACCAGGACCCCATCTTCCCAGACACTCGTGATGATTCCCCTATTCTTGTCCATCCTATCCAAAGTCCTATTGACACTCCATTCCCCAGGCAAGATCAAGATATCCTAGTTCATCCAATCCCAAACGATCCCCTTCCATTTCATGAACAAAATGTCCTTTCAAATCCCATTGACATTCCAGATATCCCTTCCATCCTTTCCAATGATCCCATTAAAAGTCAAGATCAAAGCACCTTTAAAGAGGATTCCAATGATCTTCCTCCTTGTCAAGATCAAATTATTCCTTCAGATCCTCCACAAGATCCACTTGTTCCTCCATCTCCTTTTCTTAATGCTCCATATACACTCCAAGATTGCATTTCTTTTGATGATCCCATTATTTTTCCCATTCCATCTCTTGAAGAGCTTGCCATTGAACCTAGTCTCTCTCACAATCCTAGTCCCCCTCATGATCCTAATCCTCCTCATGATTCTAATGTGTCAGTGCAAGATGTTCATGAACCCTCAACATGCATAATGGGTTCTTCCACTTTGGTGAAATCCGATCCACTTCAAGATCTCATTATTTCTCTCATATCATATCCACCTCATAATGGACTCATGTCTTCTTCCCAAAGAAAAGAGTATCCTACAAGTCAAGATATTCATAAAGGCAAAGGAGTAGACCTTCATGAGAAAGAACCCCTCCATATCAAAGAAAATATTAAGGGTCATGCCTACACAACTCACTCTCAAGACGTTGGTATCCCTCCATCACAATCCAAACACATCCCTTCCCCATCATCACTTCCATCCATTCTAGGTCCCTATATCCCTCCATCTCCTATGCAACATCAATAAAGGCACACATCCTTGAATAAATTTCATCAATACAAAATAACTCCATTTCATTCATATCCATCCATGCATTCCTTTCCCCCTCCAAGCAATTTGGATGCCAAGTATAAAAGTCATAAGTCTAGCAATCCACATGCATTCAAAGATCAACATGTCCAATATAATCGACATGTCAAAACAAAGAACAATATGATCTATAAAGGAAAAAATATATCCAAAAGGCCACAAAGGCCCACTGAGAAAAATAAAGCAAAGTCAAAATATATATGGGTTCCTAAATCCCTTGTGCAAGCAATGCACTCCAAGGAATCACAAAAGTATGAAAAATCAAAAACTATGTAGATCCCTAAGTAGCTCCTTGAAGCACAAAAGCCTAAAGAAACATCAAATTTGGCGTTTACAATTGCTATTCCTCCATCACCTTCTTTATCCATTTTGGGCCCTTATTTCCCAAAATCCATAACCTTTCCTTCGTCAAAATCTCAATATCCAAAATACGTCTTTCCTCCATCAGTCCATCACCCCTCAAGGTGTGTGCCAATGTCGATCTTGCCTTCATTTCTATCCACTCAAGCCCAATTCTTCCAATACCCCAACGATTATCCAATGCATATTTTCCATCCTTCCATCCCCTTGGTCCAATCCTTTGCATAAATCCTCACCTTAGTTTCATCTCATTTTTCATGTCCTTATCCTACCAACGTCTTTGAGCATGCTTTTAAAGGTCATGGTCCATTGTTTTCAAGGCTACTATCCAAACAAAAAGATGCTTGAGTCCTTCTTCCATCCCCTATCATGTGTCCATCTTCTCTTGAAAAAGTCAAAAGCCAAAAAATGAAAAAAGAAAAAAAATACAAAAAAAGAAAAAAAAAAAAAAAAAAAGTAAAGAAAAATAATTCGTCCACTGGTGAAAACCTGGCAAACAGGCGCCTTGGGCAAGTACCGTGATGAAAACCTGGCAAACAGGCGTCATGCATAATTTATGAACTTCTTGCACACCACACTTGGGGGCAGGTTTCCTCCTTCGTATCCTATTGCCCTTCATTATCCTATGGAACCCCTGTCATTACCCTTCATATCCTATTGTCCCTCATATCCATTTCCCTTTTCCACCTTTGATCTTGACAAGGCTGAAGATCGTCATGAGCATTATGCATCTTGTTTGCAGCTTTTAGTCTATCATAGCTTTTGGTCTTTAACCATTTGCTTATTATAACCTTTCATCCATATTCCCTGGCTTATTGCAACTTTCTGCCACTATCCCTTAGCCTATCCCGACCTTCAGTCCATGTCCCTTATCCATTCTTGGTCTTGCTTATCCTATCCATATCTTATCACTATCCATACACTTTTTTTCATTCCTTGATCTTGATCTGACATAAGGACACAAAAATTTAAACATGGTTTCAAAAACTTCTTGACATGTCCCTCATGCCATGTTCCTGCTTTACATTGTCATATCCAGTCTCTTGTCCCATCACGCAATAGCCCTTGAAAATTGCATCTATATTGTCTCCATAATAAAAGGCCCTTGTCTTCCCTCTATCCACCATCATTTCAGAAAGCCTATTTATTCACCTATCATATTCCTTACCTTGCTAGACATTGGGGGCAAAATCATAAAAAATTGAAAAATGTCCTGAAATAATTCATAAAAATTGAAAAATGTCCTGAAAAAATCTCTTAAAAATCATATAATGTCCTAAAAATCTCATAAAAATTGAAAAATGTCCTGAAAAAAGATCATAAATATTGAAAAATGTCCTGAAAAAATT
This sequence comes from Cryptomeria japonica, assembly GCF_030272615.1. NCBI lineage: Eukaryota > Viridiplantae > Streptophyta > Pinopsida > Cupressales > Cupressaceae > Cryptomeria > Cryptomeria japonica. Next base: position 661,384,483 of record NC_081408.1, on the reverse strand, counting down.
CAAAAAAATTGAAAAATGTCCTAAAAAAAGATCATAAACATTTAAAAATGTCCTAAAAAAATCCTAAAAATCATATAAAGTCCTGAAAAAATACAAAAAAATCAAAAAGCAAAACAAAAACAAGCATTTGGAAATAAATATCCTCTTGATGCATAAGACAAATCACTGAGTATCCCTCCAACTACTCGCAATCCAATGCTATGCTTTAATGAAATCGTGCATAAACAGATGAACTTTTTAATCAAACCAGACATTCAAACTGATCCGAATTGTCATATCAATCAACTGCAAATTTATTTGTCCTTGTCACTAATATCATGGGTCTTATACAGGGTGTGGTATACTCAAAACCAGACTATGTCCTGTCTTAGATGGGGTACCGCATGTCCTGAAACCAGACAGCATGATCGTCCTCTCAGCACTTTCAACTTTTGACAATGAAGATCAAGATGTTTGTTTGATTTGTTGGAATTTGTGCATCTTATCTTTTTACTGATTTATCGTTGGCTTCGGTCATGTTCCTATGTTGCTCGATGATGTCACTGAGTGATTTAGAGTGACCAAGATGGTTCATGGTCCTTCCTTTTTTATTGTGATTGTTGTTTGTCTATGATGTGTCTGTTTTTTGCAAAAAGGGTTGCATTCCAGCTCTAGCCTTCAATGCCATGATGCTCTGCATCCGCTTTGCTACATAAAAATAAAGGTTCTCACCTACAAAGTGCATTATTGAAAGCAAGTTTTTCTTCGTCTCTAACTGTGCTTTGTTTCAGTTCTTCTTACTAACATTTCTTCCGTCAGTTCGGATAGTCAGTTTGGTCTAGTGCTCCGATTTCCAACCATAAATACTGCATCCATTTGGTTAGTACATTTGCATTACATCGAGCATCATATCAAGTCTTTTATCCATTTCATATTATAAATGCATCAAAAACACATAAAAAAATGCATCCATACATGATACATCAACAGTACATAAGTCATTCATACATAGAAAATCACATAAGTCATAACATATTGCATCCCATCATATCGATGCATATCATATCATATGTCACAATAATATCGGAGTACAAAATTGGACTGTCTGTCCTAAGTATGGCCCGCAGGCTGACTACAAAATGTCAAACTGCATAATGTCTACATCTGTCTGTCTAAGGAGCACGTGCCTCTATCACTGGGTGCTCCCTCTATCCTCCTCATCCTTGCAAGGTCTTGCGGATGATGTCCCTCTTGGTCCTGGCTGTGGTGGTCTCATAGGTCCACTCACCCCCATGCTACTCAATGACCTCTGAGAGCGTGCCCTAATGTCTATCCTCGATCGTGCCCGATATGAAGGTGCTCTCTGCTCTGGTGGAACTGCACTCTCATATAGTGTCCTCCAATGGTGTATCTCCTCTCCGGTCTCTACCAGCATCTGTGCCATCTCCCGTGCACTAGCATCCTGAATCGACCCAATATACTCAGTGACTCTCTGTTCCTCTCGTTGTGCCTGAGAAATTGCTATATCTCGAGCCACTGTGAGTCTGGCTATCTTCGCTCTGAACTGCTCATGCTCTCTCTCTAACGTCGCAATGTGATCCTGGTGACTCGCTATGGTCTCCCAGCCAATCTCCCTCTCCACAATATCCAAATCATCTGCGTCGCACTCAAACAATCTGTACAATGCATCTCTCCCTGTCACTGGGTCATACTCTATCATTTCTCCATGAATCAGAATGTGGAGGATACGCCATACATCCTCCAGTGTCACTGTCGCCTCTCCAATTGCTAGATGGAATGAGGAAGTCTTTGAATGCCATCACTTTGCCAATGCGGTAAGCAGTCCTGTGTTTGCCCTAATCTCAGGCATGAATGTGACATAGTATATCCCAAGTCCTGCTAATGTATCTCTCTCGGTGCTCCTGAGTCTGTGTCGTAGCATGAAGCAATCTGGTCGGTTCTCTCGTGTGATCAACGGATACTGTCGACTCTACATCACAAATTGGGGCACATTTTGTCAGTTTTAGGGTTTGCTCCTATGGGTTGCA